>NC_135904.1:4004813-4450024 GCF_964194155.1 Cetorhinus maximus | reverse complement strand
GAAAGTTCACAAATTCAATTAATTCTTGAAAAGAAAACATGGATCGTAAGTGACCCTTCCCCAAGTCTAAATGAACAGTAAACATGTTGCCTCTTAAACAGAGCTTTCAAGCTTCTCAGATACCCCTGACCGTAATGATCCACAACATCATTTCAGGAAAACCTTCAACCTCCAACAGTGTCTAACATGTTTCGCTAGCATTCAAATCACGATTACTGGTGAGATTCTTCACAGTCTAAGAGTATAAGAAAATAAAAGGACCAAAAAAACCTTTTAAATTATTGAGGCTCATTTTGTCCATGGGTAATTGAAGAGCCTGTTCTATTGTTGCTAATCAATAACCATCTAAACAAATTAATAAAAATTCATAATATCTATCATACACTCTACACTTGTTAGGTCAGTTGCTGTGACATAACTTGGGATCAGTACAGGAAGAGGGGGAGGGAGAGATAGGGGAAAGGTCAGAAGAATTATTTTAAGCAAAGGACTATGAGAATAATTTCAAATGTCTTTTGAAACCAAGTCAATTATAATACTTAAAGGGGAGTTATAGAAACACATGTGGAAGGAAAATATTCGAGGATATGGGGAATAGCATGGAAATTGACATTGGATAGCTCCAAAGTCAAACTAACGTAAATACATTGAGCCAAATAGCCTCCCGCCATACTGCAATTTGCATGCTCCCATAAGCTCAACAATGCCACACAGCTATGCCTCAAAGACAGAGTATACAGGAGTTAATATTAAACCTCTGACTCCATAGTTTGGTTCTGAGTGAGATGAGGATTTAGAGGAATGACAAACCCTGGTTGGATTCTTAACCTATCCTTTGTAATACTCCATTATCCATGTTCTTTAAATTCCTTTCTTTGGAAATCTAAAAAAAGATTTTAAGCTATATAAATTGTACAAATTCACCAATAACTACCTGTAGCCAAGATAGAACACCTTTCACCACCTGAGGTTAAGGACAGCCACTGTGGTGATGGAGAAAGTTACTTCAAAGGCATTCACAGCTGAATTAAATCTGGAAGCTGTCTGTTTAGTCTCAGGTTAGAATGAATTTTGAAGATGGAAAAGTTAGAGTGGCTTGGTTTATCCCTCGGGGAGCTGTTGTCATAATAATCCCCCTCAACCCCATTAAATTGCATAAAGGTGGTAAAATTTTGTGACTTTAACAACAGGATTGACAAGCTCAATCATTTTACTTCCTGCCATTAATGAGGCAGCTCATCAATAAAAACAGATTAACTTGCAGATTTACCTTCATTGCCCTGACCATATTTGTGCCTCAGTTGTATAAGGTGTTGGTGGCTTTAAGAACTGGTTTTGACTGTGATATCCAACCAGTTTAGGTCAGTCCAATCATAGCCATGGGGTCAACATGGGCCACTTACAATTTGTCAGCCCACAATGCAAATATGTCACTCATTCCCTGCGGCTGGTTGCGTTTCCAGGTGTTAGTTCCACCGCCTAGTCATTCACTAACATTGGGAATGTTTTAGTATTTATGACTGGCAGTTTATGATCCAGTGTGATTTCATTTATATCCAACTACAAATAACTGAACATTCTCAAAGGGGTAAGGTCAAATCATTTATTTGAAGACCCATTGTGATTCAAAGTTCTTGCAAATTTTACAAGATTGTAATTAAAGTTAATTTTATTCTAACACTTTCATTCCTGGGCTCTCAAAACGATGGAACTCTCTCCCTCCCACAGTCCCCCTTTCCTGCAAGCTTTTAACTATCAAAACCCAAGTTCAAAGAACCAGAGAATCATAATGTCATTACAGTACAGGAGGAGGCTATTCAGCCCATTGAACCCATACAGGCTCTCTGCAAGAGCTAGTCCCCATTCCCTGTAGCCCTGCAAATTATTTTCCCCTTTGCATTCTTATCCAACTCCCTTTTAAAAGCTATGAATGAATGTGCCTCCACTACCCCTTCAGGAAGTGCATTCCTGATCGTAACCACTTGCTGCTTAAAACAGCTTTTCCTCATATCACCTAGGATTCTTTTGCCAATAGCTTTAAGTCTGTGTCCCCTGGTTCTTGAATTTTCCACCAATGGGAACATTTTCTCTCTAGTCTGTCTAGACTACGATATTCTTGGTATATTGCTAGACTAATGTAAAATACTCAATGGGCAGAATTTTGCCGTCAGCGAGCAGGGGGCGGGGCCCACTCGCCGACGCGTAAAATGACGCGGGATGACGTTGGGCAGAACCCCCAACGTCACCGCGCCCCATTTAAATTTTCAGGAAGGCGAGGGCACAGCAAAGTCAGCTGTCCGCCCGCCAACTTGTCAGTGGCCAATCGAGGCCATTGACAGGATCATTTAAAAAATTAAAGGACCTGCCCATCCAACCTTAAGGTTGCCGGGCAGGCCAGGAGCCCTGGCGGCAAATAGAAAAAACATGAAACCTCATCCAGCGGCGGGATGAGGTTTCATGCAGGGTTTTAAAAATTTTAATAAAGTTTTACTGTAATTTACGAACATGTCCCATCTCATGTGACATTGTCACATGTGGGAACATGTTAAGGATTTTTATCTTTTCCTCTTCCTTTATCATTGCATATCTCTGTTCAGTCTCTGCCAGTGAGCAGGATGCATAGTAAACTAATCCATGCTTTCCATCCGTCTGTATCTGAGAGTACAGCTACCAATCCTGTAGAAGATGCATCTTCAGCAATGATAGTGGGTAGCTCTCGGGCATGGTGAGATAAAATATCAGATGATATCAGCATTTCTTTGAATTTCTCAAAAGACATCCATTGTACTTCCTACCAGCACCATTTATTATCTTGTTACAACAGCTGATGTAGTGGTTTATTGATGTCAGCTAGGTTGGGCAAGAACTTTTCGACTTGGTTTACCATATCCAAGAATCTCTGGAGCTCAAAACAAAAAACTACTGCGGATGCTGGAAATCCAAAATAGTCAGGTTCTGAGGAGCTGGAAACCCCTTCATTTCCCTTGTCTTCTATGGATCAACTCTGACACCAAACACATTCACAATATGCCCAATGAACTTGGCAGTCGACTGCGAGAATCCTATTTGTGGTTGAGTGCAAATCCTGCTTCTTCGAAGCTTCACAGCACAGCTCGCACTCTAGTGTCATGTCTGTGTGAGTGGGCCCATGGATCAGGACATCATCCATGTGAGACATGACTCCATCCAGTCCTTCTAGGATACTTGACATTGACCCTTGTAAGATTTTTTGTGCCGATGTGATGCCGAAGGTAATCTGTTGAAGCAAAACTTCCCAAATGGAGTAATGAAGGTTGTGAGCAACTTAGACTCTTTGTTGCAGGGTAGTTGCCAAACACCATTATGTGCATCTAGCTTATGAAGATTTTTCCAATTTAGCTCTTGTCCACAGATGACATAGGATGAACTTTGTGTTCAACTGTTTTGTTCAGCTAGGTAAGATCAGCACAAATTCTGATAGATCCTATGAGTTTTGACACTAGGACCATCCCCATGCACTAGTTTATTGGTTCTATCTCAGGTGAAATAACCCTTTACTTCAACAGGGTCAATTTCCATCTTTACATTTGGCAAGAGTGATGAGGAACTTTTCTGAGTATAAACAGACACACTGGCTTCGTTTCAGGACATAGAGGGATGTGGTATGCTGCCGTCAGCTTTCCTAGTCCTGTAAACAACTGTGGGAATTCAGCTCTGAAGTTTTTGGGCTGACCTTCTCAGTTTTCCAGTTCCTCTATTCAGTATATCAGTGCAGGCCTTGCTGCTCAAAAATGAGCAACTCTGGTTCTGAATCATGTACAATGGGTTGGATTTCATGGGAGACAAACAGCTCGTGCCCCCAGAAGGAAAGTCAGTCCCGAATGGACCAACTTTTTCAAAGCCTGCCCTACGCGATAACTGGCTGGGGCAGGATAAAAAGGCTGAGGGTCGAACTTCTGCCAAGTCCCAATCTGATTGGCCAGCAGCCCTAGCAGTCCCAAAGTCATGAAATGGTTGGCTGAAACCGAACTTTAGGAAGGATGTGAAGGACTCAGGGAGGGTCTAGAAAAGATTAACGAGAATGGTTCCAGCAATGAAGGACTTCAATTACATGGATAAATTGGAGAAGCTGGGGTTGTTCTCCAAAGTGAAGGAAAGGTTGAGAGATGTTCAAAATGTTAGAGATGTTCAAAATCAGGAGTTTTCTATGTAGTGTAATGTGGTATATTGGATATTGGATTGTTAATGGGTTAATTCTAATTATTTATTCACAGGGGGCCACGTAAAATATGTCTTTTTCCCACCCACCCCAAACCTGTTCTCCATGATATGGGGGGTAGGTAAGGCACTCACTAGGCTGCCCACTCTTAGGCCTATTGAGGCCCTTGACTGGCGTTCTTCCTTGGCGTAACTCTGCACTATGGACACTAGCCCTACATTTCGTGTCCCAATGAAAAGAACAGCTGATTAAGGCTCTGATGCCCCTCCTGTTCTCCAAACACCTAAACAATGGGAAGTTGGGTGAGGGTACTGATATCAGCAGCAATTGAATTGGAGCCTGGCGGGGGCTGGGGGGGTGGGTAAGTGGATTGGAGGGGAGAAAAGAACCAAACAATAAATAAAAATTGGAGAAGATCAAATTGCTGTAGAATCTTAGAAAGAGCTTATGATTTTCTCACCATTCTGCCTGTCGACATCCAACCCAGCCCCCTCACCCCAACATGCACACCCCTATTAACACAGCAACCATTGCTCATCATAAAGCATTTGACTTATGAACATGTGTGTGTCTGTTGCCCAAAGTGTGTAAAGAAAGATTCTCTGTCCTATAAAATGTCTCTTTGAACTACCATTCCCAATTAATCCCCTACACAACCTGGATTTACACTACTATCTCAGCTCTGCATGTTTGCCTCTGTGTTGTGTACTGTTAATGAACTTGGATTTCAAATGGACAGATTTGGCTGCCATATCTATCCGACTGTGAATCGGTGTTGTTATTTTTTTCTGAACACCTTGAGCTGTAAGAACAGAAGAACAAATTTAAATTTTTTTCCAACAGTTTTCTTCCCACCTCCCCTGACTGTGTTGGCTCCATATGGGTGAGGTGGAAGGCGAACAGGAGATGGATGATAGGTGCCAAGGTTGCTGCTTACCTTCAGTCAAGTAGCTATTCCTCCTTGCTCATAGCCATGAGCATCAGTCAGCTATTTGACTGCAGGAATCATCACAGCTGAACATACATAGACTTTCAAAGTGTCACTGGATGGTGAACAGGATTGATGACCTTGGGCGACTTTCCTCTTAACCCAGGTACGTTGATGCTGGCTGTCATACCCCTACCACTTCCCCATCAGAATGAAACTAAATCAGCACAATCCAGGGAGAAAATCTGGGCCATCCTAGCTTGTATGGCTCAAGTGCTGAGTGCTTTCATCTGCTGACATTTTAGTGAGTGAAATATTAACATGCTGCCTCCAATAATCTATCACTAAACTAAAATCATTTCTCAGTGACCTGGACTTCATATTAATTAACTGTGCATGAAACATTTAAAAGTGATTAGGCACTATATAAATTCGAGCTTTCTTCTCACCCTTTGCTGGTTTCAATGCCCGACTAGTGACTTCCTGAATAGAGCAGAGGTCTTCTGGAATAAATTTCTGCTCCATCTCAATGGGCCCAATTCAAAGATCACAGGTTTGAAATTTATTTCACCAGCAGTTTAATGAGTATAGTTACGATGGAAACGTGTGACCAAAGGCCAGCATTTTCACGACCATATTAATTGTGTGGAATGTGCTCCATCCCAGTTTGCTTGAAGGCAAATCAAGCTGACTCACTTAACTTTGTCAATTACAGCAATTAAGTAAGTATAATTGGTTCACTGATGCAACTCTGACCATCTGTAAAACAAAACAGGCAACTCCTGGCCTTCTTTTAACAAATTCCATTCTTACACAGTTCCCTTTTTATGTATTTCTTTTGGCCGTTCTCTCCATGCACAGTAATAACTTTGAACTTGAATAAGTTGCTGCCCACCTAATCTCAAAGGTTTATTTTCAGTCAGCACTCAAAATTCTTTATACTGAATCTCTATGGTTAACTTTACAGAACGGGAAATACTACAGAATGTGAATCCAAATTGCTGACTTTTGTTTCCAGAGGGTGAAGCTCTAGCTCTATGGTGGGGGTGCAAATTCAGACAATCTCCCTTTATCTCTATATCTACATACAAAACCATGAAGGGAGAAATTGGTAATGGGCAGGAGCACAAAATGGGCAATGGCGCATCACAGCCCGTTTTACTCCCAGCCTGATTTTCATTTCCATTGGACTTGAAGACAAGAAAATTGAGCGAGGTGTAAAATGACCACTGATTCGCCATCACCCACTTGACATTGCCACTCAAGACCAATGTGTTTCCTGCCACCCACCCATCCATCCCCCACCAACCCCCACTACCACCCATATGTCTAGCACTTGCCTGCAACACTTCACACCTCAGTTTCTAGATGTTGGATTCCAGGGGCTTAATTTTTGGGCCCTAAAATTATGCAACCAGCCAACGTGCTGGATTCCTACAATTAGGCTCAGTAAGAGCTTTGTTGAAGGTACATAATGGAGGCCAATATGCATTTTCCAGTTGGCCTTAAGTTTCTCAATGCAACAGTGGGGGAACAGATCAATGACTGGAGATGGGGGACCTCACAGTAGTATGATTGGAGTGTGGGGGGTGCAAGGCTCCAGGCAGTCTTATAGTGTCTTTCTACTTGCCTGGGTGGGAGTACAGCCAAAGGCTGCCCTATAGAGGGGCTCTTTCTCATCCACAACCCCCCCACCCCACCCCAATCAAGGTCATGATCCTGGTGGCCTGGCTACTTTTTGCATTTTTTATTAAAATTTTTAAAAACTGGCTGAGAGGGCACCCTCTTGTTGAAGCGCACTCAGTTACTTTGTTACTGCAACCGGGTGCTTATCTGATGCTGAAAGGCCTTTGATTGGCTCTTCAGCATTGACAGGCTGCCTTTTGAACAGGGAACCTGTCTCCATATCAATTAAGGGCTCACCCACGTGAACATTTTGATTTCAATCAGTTTCCCATTGGAGAGTGGTTTTGGTCCTGACTCCTGTTTACTGCCTCCATGAAGAAAATCCAGCCCTGGATGTCACACTTAGTCACAGATGCAAAATAATCTTAAAAAAATGTCATGACAGTGTTGTTAATTTGGAAACAAACTGTCTTTTTAAGGCTACATTTGTAAACCTTGAACTGATTTTAAAAAGACTGTTCATCAAAATGGCTCCAAGCTTCCAGACAACTTTGGGGATCCAGCTGTTAACTTTGGAGATGACAAAGACAATCTTTAATTTGATATTGACTCAATGTTTGTCAAACCAGCGACAAATGAAATTCAATCAGCATTCATTGAAGGAATGCAAGTTCAGCCTCAGCAAGAACAAAGGACTTGGCCGCTTAAAAGAAATTCAGGTGGGAGGAAGAATTCAGACTGTGAACTGAAATTACCACAATGCCTTAGATAAAAGCAAAAAAACTGCAGATGCTGGAAATCCGAAACAAAAACAAAAATAAAAATACCTGGAAAAACTCAGCAGGTCTGACAGCATCTGCGAAGGGGAACACAATTAATGTTTTGAGTCCATATGACTCTTCAACAGAACTAAGGAAAAATAGAAAAGAGGTGAAATATAAGCTGGTTTAAGGGGGGGTGGGACAAGTAGAGCTGGATAGATAGGTGGAGATAGCCAAAAGATGTCTTGGACAAAAGGACAAAGAGGTGTTGACGGTGGTGATATTAGCTAAGAAATGTGCTAATAGGTGACGTTAATGGTAGAAAGCAGGACGAGCAAGGTACAGACAGCCCTGGTGGGGGTGGGGTGGGGGGAAGGGATTGAAATAGGCTAAAAGGTAGAGATAAAACAATGGATGGAAATACATTTAAAAATAATGGAAATAGGTGGGAAAAGAAAAATCTATATAAATTATTGGAAAAAAGGGGGATCGGAAAGGGGGTGGGGATGGAGGAGAGAGTTCATGATCTAAAGTTGTTGAACCCAATATTCAGTCCGGAAGGCTGTAAAGTGCCTAGTCGGAAGATGAGGTGCTGTTCCTCCAGTTTGCGTTGAACTTTACTGGAACATTGCAGCAGGCCAAGGACGGACATGTGGGCATGAGAGCAGGGTGGAGCGTTGAAATGGCAGGCGACAGGGAGGTCTGGGTCATGCTTGCGGACAGACCGAAGGTGTTCCGCAAAGTGGTCACCCAGTCTGCATTTGGTCTCTCCAATGTAGAGGAAACCGCATTGGGAGCAGCAATGATGCCTTGTTTGGAACATGACTCAGCATTTGTCCAGGTCACATGATACAGTGGCCGTCTTGGCTCCCTGCTAAAGAAATAACAGAAGTTCAAACTGACTTTTCAGAGGGACATCTTCAGAGACAGGACTTCATCGCATAGGGAGAGAGGGACCAACACGCACGGGGAGAGAGGGACCAACACGCACAGTCATCGAACTGATGTAATTAGCCAAGCTAAGTGCAACGCCGCAGTTCCTTGAAAGAGTAATAAAGAACCTCATTTCTCTCCCCCTACCTGGTTCCATCTTCAAGCTTACCTGAGAAAACCAACATCCTTAAGATTGTCTACAGGGGCAATCCCAACAGCTGAGACATCTCTGCAATTTCAAAGCCTTCACTTCAGGCGACATAACAATGCAACTACGAAATAACAGACCTGCTTGGAAAAAGAGACTGAGATCCATTCCATTTTTATATGTGTTGTTTTTTATCATCATCTGTACCTAGTTTTTGTGCATGTGTGTGAGGGAGTGAGCGATATGTAGGTTCTTGAACAATTTCCAGGGCAAGGATGTGGAAAAATAAACTAACCTTTTTTTCCTTTTTAAGTATAAAAGGTTCACCTGCTGGGTTTATTTAAAATTGACTCACTAACTCCAAAAGGTAAGATAAATATAAATATAAAATTATCACAGGCTATAAAAAATAACACATGTCCATGACAGGAGAAAAGTCAGCCATTGACGCTGAAATTGACTAATTAATCTCAGTGCAAGTAGCTTTTCTTCATGTGCAAGCCTAAATAGTGAGTGGCAGCAGGTTCTTAACCCATACAAGCCATTAGGGTCGGGCCCCACACGAGCCTTCACCCATCACATACACATGGGTAGCCTCCAGCAGGGGTCACTAGACAGTGATCATCAGTGGGATTTCTCATTGACCATTGTCCTTCTCCTCCTGCCAAGATCAATTAGCTTAGCATGCACTGGGTATTTTGACTATATGGACCAGGTTTTCGTGAAGTCAGGAAGTCGCCACAGATCTTCAAATAGTGGCGGGTGGGACCCCAATGCAGAAGCCCCCCCACCCACCCTATTTCTAATTCCATTTAACAAGCAAGAAGCAAGTGGAAGGGGGCAGTGCATGATTCTCAGAGGAGGGAGACCCAAACTCAGCAGGGCCATTTAAACTTAGTGGTGAGTTCAAACAGACCCCATTTTGGGTGCTGCTAGGGCATTAAAGCTGGGATTAAACCCCAGTGTCGGAATCATGAATTAATGTAGTAGACATAAATACTCTTGAAGAGCGGGTAGGGTCCGTTTAATCGTCATAATCGAAAGTCTTTTAAATCCCCTGCTCTTTAAACATTAAGAAAAGCTGAAGCTGTCAGTGTAAGTAAATAAAACCCTCTACAGGAATATTTTGATTGACAGGCCATCTGGTGGAAGTTAGAAAAAACATGACTATTTGGTCATGCAGTTTCAACAGAGTTCTTTTTGTCAATTGTGTTGGGCTATTATTATGTTATTATAAATTCTTGACTGAGTTTAAAAAACTACAATTATCTCAGTGGGGGAAGAGTAACAGCAGTATTAGATTGTTAGAAGTTTATTCTTTTCATCTCCACATTGCTCCTGAAGTCTGCCATGGTGGATACTGGGTGAGTGGCTATGTGGATGACATGGAGATGGGAGTATGAGGGGCATATGGTATAAGGGGGGCATAAGGAGTGGGTGGGGCATGAGTTGGCATGGAGGGACCATGGGGGTGGGTGGTGGCAGTGAGGGAACATGAAAGGTGAGGGCAGGTGGTGGCAGTGAGGGAGTGTGAAGGGCAAGAGATAGATGGTCTAACTGGTTCTAAAACAACTGTGATGATGAAGTACCAGAGAACTGAGAAGGGCCTTCTAACCAACCCACTCACCCCTGTTGCTGCCTAGGATCTGCTTCTGGGGTCTTGCCCTATCCTCCACAGAGTGATAATTGGGTCTAACGGGGCCCTTTAAACCAAGGTGGAAATTTTCCAACTTGAGTTACCATCCGCAGCAGTGAAAATCCAGTGCCACGCCTCATATTTACACTGGGAGATGCTCACTAAGCCTTTAGAGGTTATGGAACTTTATGAGCTATATAAAAAAAAAATCCACTGCAGCACCAAAATAGTCACTAATGCACCTCCATCTTTTTAAATGCATAAAATATCAAAATGTATAACCAGATAAACAACAGTCACATTTAAACACTTTGCAAGAAGTGGAAATCATTGCAATTAACACATTGCGTGGCTGCAGTGGATCTATGAACTGGTTTGTAAATTAATTGGTAAAGAAAACCTCGAAAGCAGAAATGCCCATTACATTTTCCTCCTCAGTACTGTAAGCTTGCAACACCCCTGAAGCCAATTTTCGTGCAGCATGAGGTTCTTGTCACACCTCAGGGCATACCACTGGGTTTGAGTAAGTGGGATTTGAATCAAGCTTACCGAGCAGAAAATGATGTTTCACATCTGTGGTTTCATTAAGGGAAAGTTAAAGCAAGTACTTCTACAGGGGTCCAATGTACTGCAATTATTTTTCTATATAAAAATGCTTGAATTGTTCAAAGGACTGTGTTGTTTCATATTATTATTATGGACAGGGAGAGATGATGTGGGATAACTTTCCCCTTTTCCCATCTCTCAGCTGACCACAACAAGATGTATTTTGAGTCGGAGTATTTTAACCCCTTGAGTGCTGCGACTTTAAAGAACAGACATGAAACAGGCTTCCTTCTGAGTTTAAATTGAAAGAAAGGATAAGTGTTTTATTTCTCACAACACTCACTCTACACATACTGGATACACATATACAAGAAAAGATGATTTGCTGAAAAAAGAGACATGTCGAAGCTTTTTGTCTTGCACTCATCAGCGCACTTTGCAAGAATATAAATATAAGGGGAAAACAACAATGTACACTGTATGAGAAGAGCGTGCTGATTGGTTGGCGATTGGACTGTGATTGGTAGAGGTGTTGCCATGGAGTCCGACAGTTAACTGCCAAGCATTTTTTGAAATTTGAGACAGGCAGGTGACCCTGATTGGTCAAGGCATTGCCCTGAGGAATGAGTCAGCGAATGGCTGTCACTTATTTTGTTTCGCTGAAACAGGTGCAATGTCTGTACATGTTCTTTCTGTCTGCAAAGAACAGGGCCCCGTGCATTAATATATGTAGCTTCCAGTACACGCAAATGCACCACATTGCGAGCCTGACTGACAATCTTAAATTGGTTGTCAGCGTCATTCTTAGCACATTGAGGATTATTTAGCTAATGTTGTCCAATCATGAAATCACATCTCATGTTAGACACCAGTGTTTTGAGTATTGCAAGCATGGGCTGGTTGGATTCGTCTGTACCTTACCCTTTGCGAACAGTGGCTGGCAGAAGCTGTTTGATACGATCCACCATTGAGCAACAGATGAAGCTAGTTGTTTCACGCTGCTACTATGCAGTAGCAACACGAGTGGTATTCACCACTAACAGGATGCTGCCGTCAAGTCAAAATAATGCTCTGACTATCACACAAATGAGTAATGTGGTATATGAATTTCAGTGCCAGTGTGATGCTACGTATGTTGGCCATACGTCCTAAAGACTGGTGGATTGTATCAAACAGCATGTCCCAGCCACTGTTCGCAATGGGCAAGGTACAGAGCATACCCAACCAGCCCATGCTTGCAAAACTCAAAACACCGTGTCTAACATTAGATGTGATTCCGCGATTGGACAACATTAGCTAAGTTATCCTCAATGTGCTAAGAATTACATTGACAACCAATTTAAGATTGTCAGTTGGGCTCGCAATGTGGCGCATTTGCGTGTACTGGAAGCTACATATATTAATACACAGGGCCCTGTTCTTTGCAGACAGAAAGAACATGTACACACATTTTGTTTAGCTGAAACAGGCGCAACAAGTGACCGCCATTTGCTGACTCATTACTCAGGGCAATGCCTTGGCCAATCAGGGTCAAGCTGCATGGTTTACATTTTCAAACAATGCTTGGCAGTTAACTGTCAGTCACCATCACTGATGCATTCTCCATGGCAACGCCTCTACCAGAGTTCACTTGCCATCCAATCAGCACACTCTTCTCATACAGTATAAATTGTTTTCCCCTTATATTGGTATTCTTTTGAAGTGCCCTGATGAGTGCAAGATGAAAGGCTTTGACATATCTCTCTTTTTAGCAATACTCAAATTCTGTACTATCAAACGACTAAAAGATGATTTCTAAAGGTGTAATATGCACTTAAATTACTTAATGGGTTAAAAAAGGTCACTTCTAATCAGTTGTCAAGATGATAGTTGAAATATTTCAGGCCTAAAGGATCCCCTTTTGATGCTCTGAAGGAAAACGAAGGTCAGAGGTTTCTGGTGATGAATTCACACTGGTTCATCCCAAACAACAGCAAGCGTCTGGCTGTACACTTGAAGTTGGTTGAACCCCCGTAATGAAGAACTAAACTCCGGCAGGTAAAACAAACAAGCCCAAATTTCCTGCCTACAGTGGCTTTTGAGGTAGGGTCCTCCCTCGTGTTGGGCTTCCCACTAGTCTTGTACCCCAGACTGACTTCCCTGGCCTGTTCTTGTGGATTAATTGGATATTTCTTATTACCAGCCAGTTTCTGTCTTTGCTTTGGTCCACACAATGATGGCTAAGCAATTCACCACACAATGAAGGGTGTTTTCTATTTTATCAACATTCTAGCTATGGCTAGCCTCCAAAAAGGTCTTTATTTGAAATTCCATTTTCATGGGGCTGACAAGTCCAGCAGTCATTGTAATTTTAAATCTCTTCCATTGAAATGGTGGAAGGTAGTCAGTTAGCACCTAAGAAGGTCATCTGAATTTTAAGTAACTTCCCAGAGATATGTTTAGTCATGTCTGCCTCTGTCTGTATAGAAACCACAAAATAAGTCATCTGCTGTCCATTTTGTGAAGCTACAATGTCCATATTCCATGTTGCTTTTTAAAAGTAAAGTGTCCATCTCCCAATAAGCTTTACAGGCAGATGACATGACTGTAACTTTATATTTACATAATATTGAGACAAGGTTCAGGCTGAGGGAGGGAGGGATAGTGTGCTACTATAGTCCTGTTATGGTCTCAAAGATCATGATAGACTGTTGCATGTTATGGAACTTCACCATATACAGTAGCTTCAGATTACAATACAGCAGCTGGAAATGAGGGCCCAGCCCAAATATTGGCAGAGGACATTGAAAATGAGCGCAAAAAGCTGTCTGATTAACCTCAGGAAGGAGTCTAATGATAGTTCCAACAGACAAATCATTCGACCAAGTCGCTATTCTCTCATGCACGATCTATACGCAATTACAGAATGCATGGTACCTACATGGTTATCTGCCTTCCTCAACTACTGTGGATTCCAGTACATTCATTTGTTATTGAAAAATGTTAAGCCAAAACTTTTGTTCCATATGTCACAGACTTAATTTGAACCTGGTCTTTATGTTGGGGCAAAATAAGCAACAGATGAATACATCCTTTTATTCCATTTTTAAACACAAAAGTACAGTGAATTCTTTCAGTCCTAGGCTGCAAAACAACTCTCAACAAAGTCCTTGAAATTGAGAGTTGATATGGTGCCTGGGACTGAAAGAATTCACTGTATGTGATGCACATTGTTAAGTTAGCATAACAGGGCAACGTCTTTGGAATGTCTCCATGGCCAATGAATAGTTTTTCCCTTTCCACATTGATCTTTATTCCTCAGGTGAGACAGACCACATCAAGAGCACTCACTGGAAACATCATTAAGTAGTGTGGCTTGGACCTGAAACATGTTTGCAAGAATGCCAAAGCACTGACTCAGTCCAACACGTGTTTGCTGAGTTCTCCCAAATCAGACTGGTGTAGATCTGCAAAGAACCCTGGAGATTCAATCCAATGTAGAAGATGACCAGAGATTTGTATTTTGATATTCATTCACGATGATGTGGGCATCACTGGCATGGCCAGCATTTATTGTCCACCCCTAAATGCCCTTTGGAAGGTGGTGAGCCGCCTTCTTGAGTCACTGCAGTCTGTTTGGTGAAAATACAGAGTCCATATTCCATGTTGCTTTTTCAAAGTAAAGTGTCCATCTCCCAATAAGCTTTACAGGCTTATGACGTGACCGTATACTATATTATATATACATAGGCCTGAATTTTACCTTTGTGGGGGCGGGCGCGATCGGCGGGCCCACGACCGGTCAGGAAACAGGCCGCTGCGCCGATCACCATTTCACGCTGACTGGCCAATTAAGGCCCACCATGCATAAAACGTGTCTTCCCAATGGTCAGGAAGGGCCAGGTGGGGGAGGGGGCCAGTTGGCTGCCGAGTCCAATGGTAACCCAGCGGCTGGTTTGAAAAGGACACAGGCAGCTCCTTGAAGGCTGCCAGGGAAGAACTGCCAGGGAAGAACGTATCTGCTGCAATGTGAAACACTAAAGTTATGGCATCAAGTGCGGCTGGAGATGCCAGGCGGGAGGGCAGGCCGGGTGGGCACTTGGCCCCCTGGTTTCTGGATGATTACCTCACAGTCCTCCTGGAGGAGGTGGCTCCCAGGAGGGACACCCTTGTCCCCAGAGATGGAAGGAGGAGGCCACCGCACCTGACAAAAAGAGCTTGGGAGGAGGTGGCAGCACAGGTCAACAGCCATGACATTGTGTGGCACACAGGGGTGTAGTGCCGCAAAAGTTTAACAACCTGCTGCGCTCGGGAAGGGTGAGTACTGTGTTGTCATGGACCAGCGTGTTCATGTGTTAAGGTCTGGCCATCCCCCGCTGTGGAGCTCAGGGGTGTTAGAGTCTGGCAACTGTAAATGACGCTGGGGCTAGCCAAGGAGGTGAGCCCTGGCTGCTTGGACTGAGTGCCTTGCGGCTCGAGGGCCAGTACTCGGGCATGCCCTGCAAGGTGTTCCTCAGGTGGGGTTGGCCAGACTGCAATGGTGCTGCAGGTAGAGGGTGGACTAATCCATGCTCCTCTGTCCTTTCAGGAGAAGATGACCCATAACAACATTGAAAGATTGAGGACAGATGGAGGCCCCCCAAACCTCCTAATCCTATCCAGATTTGAGTAGGGTGCCTTAGAGATGGAGATGCGCCACGCACTTTGGTCAACCGGCCGCGGAGAGGCTGGGGTGTCAAACGAAGGTAAGAGTGCAGTGCATAGAGGTGAGAGGTTTGGGTGGTGCAAACATTCTGGTGTAGTCTCATCATTGATGGGACCCTCAAAACTGGATTTCCCATTGATAATTGAAAGACGATGGCACCATGAAGCAGATCTCAATTGTCTCACCAATTGTCTCACATGGCATGCACAGTGACAGTGTGATGTCAAACTAATTTAAGGTAGTTATGGAAAAGGACAAATATGGACCAGAAATAAAAGGTCCTGAATTGGGGAAGGCCGATTTCAATATGATAAGACAGGATCTGGCCAAAGTGGACTGGGAGCAGCTACTTGTAGGAAAGTCTACATCAGACCAGTGGGAGTCATTCAAAAAGGAAACAGTGAGAGTTCAGGGCCAACATGTTCCCGTAAAGGTGAAGGGTAGGACCAAAAAGTCCAGGGAACCCTGGATGTCAAGGGATATAGAGGATTGGATAAGGGAAAAAAAGGAGGCTTATGGCAGTTACAGAGGGCTGAAAACAGCGGAAGCCCGAAAGGAGTATAGAAAGTGTAGAGGAGTACCTAAAAAAGTAATTAGGAGACCGAAGAGGGGGCATGAGAAAACACCGACAGGAAAGATAAAGGGAAGTCTCAAGGCATTTTATAAATATATTGAGGGCAAGAGGATAACCAGGGAAAGAGTGGGGCCCATTAGGGATCAAAGTGGCAATCTGTGCCTGGAGCCGGAGGACGTAGGTAAAGTTTTAAATGATTACTTTTCATCTGTGTTCACTATGTTTTAGTTGTAGAAATCAGGGAGAAGAACTGTGATATACTTGAACAAATTAGCATTGAAAGGGAAGGACATATTAGCAGTTTTAGTGGGATTAAAAGTGGATAAATCCCCACGCCCACATGAGGTGTATCCCAGGCTGCTATGTGAGGCAAGGGAGGAGATTGCAGGGGCTCTGACATTAATTTTCAAATCCTTTCTGCCCGTGGAAGGGGTGCCAGACGACTGGAGGGCAGTGAATATGGTGCCATTATTCAAGAAGGGTAGTAGGGATAAATCAGGTAATTACAGACCGGTGAGTCTAACATCAACGGTAGGGAAACTATTAGAAAAAATTCTGAGGTACAGGATTAATCTCCACTTGGAGAGGCAGGGATTAATCAGGGATCATCAGCTTGGCTTTGTCAGGGGCAGATCATGTCTAACAAATTTAATTGCATTTTTCATTGAGGTGACTAGTTGTGTAGATGAGGGTAGTGCAGTTAATGTAGTCTACATGGACTTCAGTATGGCTTTTGACAAGGTGTGGCATGGGAGAATGGTCAAGAAGGTAAGAGCCCATGGGATTCAGGGCAATTTGGCAAATTGGATCCAAAATTGGCTTAGTGGCAGGAGGCAGAGGGTGATGGTCGAAGGTTGTTTTTGTGATTGGAAGCCTGTGATGAGTGGTGTACCGCAGGGACCGGTGCTGGGACCCTTGCTGTTTATAGTGTACATTAATGATTTAGATGTGAGTATAGGAGGTATGATCAGTAAGTTCGCAGCTGACACGAAAATTGGTGGGGTCATAAATAGTGAGGAGGAAAGCCTTAGATTGCAGGACGATATAGATGGGCTGGTAAGATGGGCAGAAGAGTGGCAAATGGAATTTAATCCTGAGAAGTGTCAGGTGATGCATTTTGGAAGGACTAACATGGCAAGGGAATACACAATGAGTGTGTAGCACAGTACAGAGGACCAGGGGGACCTTGGGTACATGTCCATACATCCCTGAAGGCAGCAGCACAGGTAGTTAAGAAGGCATATGGGATACTTGCCTTTATTAGCCAAGGCATAGAATATAACAGCAGGGAGGTTATGTTGGAGCTGTATAAAACGCTAGTTAGGCTACAGCTGGAGTACTGTGTGCCGTTCTGGTCGCCACACTATAGGAAGGATGTGATTGCACTGGAGAAGGTGCAGAGGAGATTCACCAGGATGTTTCCTGGGCTGGAGTGTTTCAGCTATGAAGAGAGACTGGATAGGCTAAGGTTGTTTTCCTTAGAGCAGAGGAGGCTGAAGGGGGAACTGATAGAGGTATACAAAATTATGAGGGGCATGGATAGGGTAGAGAGGAAGAAACTTTTCCCCTTAGCGGAGGTGTCAATAATCAGGGGGCATAGATTTAAGGTAAGGGGCAGGAGGTTTAGGGGGTTTTGAGGGAAAATTTTTTCACCCAGAGGGTGATTGGAATCTGGAACACACTGCCTGAGGGGGTAGAAGAGGCAGGAACCTTCACAACATTTAAGAAGCATTTAGATGACCATTTGAAATGCCATAGCATACAGGGCTAAAGGTCAAGTGCTGGAAAATGGGATTAGAAATGATAGGTGCTTGGTGGCCGGCACGGACACAATGAGCCAAAGGGCCTGTTTTTGTGCTGTATAACTATGACTCTGTGACTCTAATGACATGTTGTTGTTCTGCCTTAGATTGGTCAGCACGCACTCAAATCGCAGGACCCTGAAGAGCCACCCCTGACGCCAGAGGACTGCCAGGTTTCACATGCACCTGCGTCACACCCACTTTCTGAACCATGCACCAGCACCTCAGTGGGCATTAGATCCTCGGCTATAATGTCAGAGCGCTGTGGTGAGGAGCAGGCGGAGGCAGAGAGTGCCCAGGGCCCCGCCAGTCGGAGGACGGCTGGAGACCAGGATGGTGCTCACTCAAAGGCAGATATTGAGCCTCTGTAGTCATCCATTAGGCATCAGATGCTGGATGTCCAGTGGGGTGTGCGGAAGGAACTGGCGGAGATCTATGTGTACCATGATCTCTGTTGTGGACCTCTTGGCCAAACACACTGCCTCCTCCACTGAGAGAGTGACGACTCTTATGGAGAGGCAGCTCCAGAAACAGAATCAGGGGTTCCTGGGGTTGCGCTCAGACCTGCAAGCCCTCACACAGACAATGACATCAGGTGGTCAGTGCCAGTGTGGGGGATGGATGAAGCACCCAGTATCCCAGGTAGCTACCCATTCATATTGAGCAGGAAGGTCCAGAGCAACCTCACATTAGCACACGTGCTGCTTGCCGTATCTGTGGGATTCTCTCAGGGTGCTCTGGATGACAGCAGCATCTCCTCTGCTCCTTTGTCAGTGACCATGGCATCTGATGAAACTACGATAACTGGGGAGATGCCAGCTGGGGCACTGGCCTCTCCCTCCCAGGCGGGGCCAGCACAGGCTCCACTGGTCAGAGGACGACCGCCAAGGTCATCAAGGCCAACAAGACACCAGAGTCAGCAGCTGTCTCCAATGCTGCTACCAGCGAGTGAGGGGGTGAGAGGGAGGGGGCACCAAGACGTATCACTCACAAGTGTAACTTTAAGGCACCATGAGCACAAGAGGGACAGGTGATCTTCTGTTGTGTAATGTTTTGTTTATGTTTTCTGGTCTGGGGGTTAAGAACAGAGAAGGTGGTGTTAATTTTTTTGGATTGTCAAAAATGAGATAAATTTTGTTTTTGTCCTAATGGCCTGAGTATGCTTCACCTTTGTATTTTTTTGGGTGCAGGGTACGCTAGTATGTAAGGCTGGACATGAGTGTCTCTAAACTTTATTGCACAGGCACCGAGTGGACTTTGGGTTCAAATGAAAGGGTCATTTCAGAATCCGGGATGGAGGCGACAGCCCTGGCATGAGGTGAAAGCTAATCTTTGGCAGCCTAGCTGAAGGAGCATTGAATCAAGGCGTCCCTGGTGTCCCTGCCTCCCTGAAGGATACAGAGGTCTGTCTCCACACCCTCAGCATTCTCCTCACCGTGCTCCTCTTCTGACTCACTACTGGATTCATCCTCTGTGGCCCGTGGAGCTGCGTCAAGATCCTTTTCCTCCAGTGGGTCCCCCCTTGCCAGAGCCAGATTGTGGAGAGTGCAGCATGTAACCACTATCAGTGACACCCACTCTGGGGGAGCATCGTAGTGCTCCCCTGAACAGTCCAGGCATCAGAAGTGCATCTTCAGAAGGCCTATGGTCCTCTCCATCACCGACCTTGTGGAGGCATGACTCCTATTATAACGCTGCTCTGCCTCTGTTCTTGGATGGCGGAGAGACATCGTAAGCCACCTTTTCAATGGATAGCCCTTGTCACCCAGCAGCCATCCATCCAGTCAGGCTGGGGCACTGAATAGCCTCGGCATCTGGAAGTGTCTCAGGATATAAGCGTCATGGGAGCTGCCAGGGTACTGTGCACAGACTTGCAGAATCTGCATTCTGTGTTCACATATTATCTGGACGTTCATCGAATGGAATCCCTTCCTGTTGACGAAGGCACCCGGCTGACCTGCTGGAGCCTTGATGGCCACATGTGTACAGTCAATTGCACCCTGGATGCAGGGGAACCCAGCAATTGCTGCAAACCCTCTGGCTCGCTCAGCCTGGCTGGCCTCGTCCGGACAGAAATGAATAAATGTCATTACCCACCTGAACAGAGCTTCTGTCACCAGCTTGATGCAACTGTGGACAGCTGATTGGGAGACTCCACAAAGATCACCCACTGACCCCTGGAAAGAGCCGGAGGCATAGAAGTTGAGAGGCACTGTGACTTTCAGAGCCACTGGCATAGGGTGTCCGCCTGCGCAGTTGGAGGTGATCTCAGGCCCAATTATCTGACAAATGGAAGTCATGGTCTCCCTGGAGAGGCAGAGCCTCCTTCGACATTGCACCTCAGACATATTAAGGTAGCTCTGCTTCGCTGTAAACCCTGGCAGCAGGAGAGTGGCATCTTCTGCAGCCCTTTCCGCCTTGGACTACCTGTTGGCCCTGCACCCCTTGTGCCTGGGCCTCTCCTCCCACAGGTCCCTCCCCTGGAAGCTGCATTGGGACACCCGGCCTCCTCTCCCTTCTGCCCCTCTCTTCCTCCTCAGAGGAGGTGCCTCCAGCAGAGACCACAATCCCCATTACCAGGGTAAGGGGAGGCTGTCTGATACCTGGAAGGGTCCACATGGTCAAAATCCTCCCGGGGCCTTGGAGACACCAATGAGTCCTGACATGAAGCTTAGAAATGATAGGAATGAAGCTCAGAATAGAGATGAAGCTGTCAAGTTCAAATAAGCAACCAGCAGCAAACTATCTCCTAAACTCCTCACTACTCACACTGGCAAGGTTGCTGAACCTTTTTATCCTGCCCTTGAATGAGGTTTTACAAAATGTGGGCTGCCCACTTGCCCCTTTTGCCTGTGTGACGAGTGCGAAATCGCACGGACAATGTAATATCGGCTTCAATTGGGTTTTTAATGGTCTTAAGTGGCCTCTTAATTGATGGCGGGCGCGGCTCCGACTCACGGGTGCGCACCCACCGACCTGAAGATTGCGCGCATGCAGGATGACGTCGGGACCGTCGCGTTATTTTACACCGAATCGGGTCAGGCACGTGCCTGCCCGCAATGCATAAAATTCTGCCCATAAGGTTGAGACAGGGTTTGGAAAAGGTGCTGCTCGGTCGGAAGTTCCAGAATTTTGACCCAGCAATTTCTCTTCTGCCAATCGCGTGGATTATCATGTTTTGGTCAAATCAACATTAACATCTACCTTTAAGAAACTGAAGTCATAGCAGTACCATAGAAGTGGCTATCATTTTTTTGAAAGTTGCCCATACCTCTCCCCACAGTGTCTGGAATGAGGTAAAATCAAGGCTCATATTATGCCAGACAGCCTCTCTATAGCTTTCCTCCTTTGGATCCACCCAACATGAACCGGAATCCACGGTAGTTGAGGAAGGCAGATGGCAATGTAGGTACCATGCATTCTGAAAATGCGAATAGATTGTGCATGGGGTCGAAAGATTTGTCTATTGGAACTACCATCAGACTCCCTCCCAAACTACAGTGACAGCTTACCGTCCCTATATTGATGCATGGTCTGGAGCTGTTTGTTGGGCAGTCCTGAATTAACTTTTGCTGGTTCAGTCCTCCAAAGATCAGATCATTGAAAACAGAGAGGTTATAGAAAAACATTGACACAGAATGTGCTGGTAGATGGACTTGTTCCAAATGCCAACACGTTTAGTGCCAAGTGACAGCCAGATGGGAAAACAGCAACCATGTGCCATGGTGGAGACTCCTGACTTTGTACAAAGATTAACACAGTGCCAGGGAAGGACAAAACAGTTTGCTGGCAGTACCCAACTTGCTGTATTAAAGATTGCTCTCAACACTTACATGCCACATACTGCACTGGACACAGATACATATATTTTCAACCGCAATATATTTTCAGCTGCAATAGTTTTAACGTATTTGCAAGCATGCTGTTTGTAAATGTATTTACTTCAGTAAAATTGATAAACAGAAGAAAATACAAAGGAGGAACAGGAGGAAGTGGAGCACATGGGATTTCCAACTATTCATGAAAGAGTCACAAGCAAAGTTGACACCTTCACACTTCATTTCAAGAACAGCTAGGGACAATCAGTACAATTCTAATGTTATTGGCACATTATTGCAGAACCACAGGAAGATGTTTGCATAAAATTTGCATAAGTGTGCAAAAATAAACTAAGCACCAAAAAAAGCCTAGACTTTGATTGACGAAGTTCAGCAGAGTCCCAGATCTAAGAGCATAAAACGTAAGAACATAAGAAATAGGAGTAGACTCTTAATATGCCATTCAATATAATCATGGCATATCTTGAGCTTCAACTCCATTTTCCTGCCCGCTTGATATCCCTTGATTCCCCGAGACCAAAAATCGGTCTATCTTGCCTTAAGTGTATTCAATGATGAAGCATCCACAATATTCTGGGGTAGAGAATTCCAAAAGATTCACAACCTTTTGCGCGAAGAAATTTCTCCCCATCTCTGTCCTGAATGATTGGCCCCTTACCTTAAACTATGTTCCCTTGTTCTAGATTCCCCAGCCAGGTGACCCAACATATCATAATCTACCCTGTCAAGCTTCTTCATAATCTTCAATCTGTGCTGTGCTAACTGATCCCAGTTGAGGTGGCAGAAGGGTAAGGGGGCGGGGGGAGTTGGGGGTCCGGCACTGCAGTTGGTCTCTCTGCCCCTAGAACTCAGTCACCTTCACACATTTATCCAGGATCACCCTAAAATGCCCCACTTACAGCATCCTCAGCAATTACGGCTTCTCGGTGATTCCAGTGGTTTTGTGTCCACTACCATTTCCTTGTATTAATTGCTCCCTCTGGGGTAAAAAGCTTCCTGATATTAGTCCTAACTTTGCATTTCACTAATTATTTGAACCTACGACCCTTTGTCTTAATTTTGGAATTTAAAGTAATTTTCCAGTTACTTTTTCCTTAACACTTATGATCTTACGTAACCTTTCAGATCAATTCTCAAACACCCTCTCTCAAGTCTCTAGACTTTGCTCATAATTCAAATCTTTAAGACTGGCGATTAGCTTTGTGGTTCTTCTTTGTCTTGATGGCAGTGTTTGAATTTCTCCCTTGTGTTTCAGAATTAGGCAGGGCACTCAAGGTCTATCCTGACCAGAGCACCATGCAATTTGTTGACACCTTCTTTTGATACATTTATATAGTTCAATATTCTATTAGCTTTGTTGATGGCCGTTCTACATTGTTTGGGCATGTTGATTGTAAAGTCTATGAAGGCTCTTTACACAATTTTATACTTAGCTGTTTCAACACCACTCAGGGACATCTTCTCCTTTTTGATGGTTAGTGACTCCAGATGCAAGGTGTGCACCTGAATGCTGGCTGAAGGCAAAACTAGGCTCAGGCAGAAAGAATTGGCTCTTGGCAGGGTAATCATAGGCCAACTGGCACCTTTGGAACCGTATCCTGTCATCACCAACAGGAAGTGAAAAGGGGAGAAGAGGAAAATTAGAGAGGGGAATCAGCCAAGTCTTCATTTTACAGATTTTGCTGCAAAAGTGGATTGCAGAGCAATTAAGCCAAAAATATAGCTAGGAACACATTGCATCAATTTACTCACCACCATATATTTTTATCCATGCAATTTTCCTAAGTTAATTCATTTTTAGCAAACTGTTCATGTAATTAAAGTGCAGATTGGGCTCAAGATAATATTTTGGACACAGCATCCTTGTAATTTGTTGCTTTTTGTTTAAGTACATAATGCGATTATTATACATTCTTGAACATCAGCAAAAGGATGTTTTTCAAAAATATTATCTTCGCATTGGTCAAAACCATCTTCAGCTAAAGAATTCTTGTGTTTAAATATGGTCATATTATTGATTATGTTTTTTTTTTCTTTTTCACAGATGAGTGCATCTACAGAAATATCATTTGCATCATATCATTTGTGGCTCAGGGTTCCTGCTAGAAAGTGTTAGGTGAGGTAAGGACATGGCAAGCTTTGGCTGAAACGCCACCTGTAGTTGAATAGTCTATTGACCATCATTACCTTGGCTCATGCACATGGCCATAACTACCTATGGAGGCTGATGCTTCACTTTTGATGAAACATGTCACCCAAACACTAACCTCCTTCTTCTCATTCAGATTGTGGCCAAACAGTTGGGCGTTTTCAGGTTTTATTTTAGATTTCCAGCAGTTTTGACTTACCAATCATCCCTCAGGTGCCAATTATTATTAATAGACTTTCTAACAGGAGTGCCACAGACTCTCAGCCAAGCCAAGGTTGATTTCACTTTTTCAAACTATAAATCAGTGTGAGGCAGAGTATCCTTTTCCCATGAAATGATAGATGCCATCTAGCCACTAAAAGCACAGCCATACATTCTCCTGTCCAAAGAAGGAAGCGTGAAAAATGGCTCCAATTAAAAAGCTGATTCGTTTTGCTTCTTTCAATAACACTGAGTTGGGAGCTGAGCCAAGTCATAAACTGGTTAGAATGTCAGTTCTCCTGTTGTCATCCAGTGCTGATAATGCTACATTATAACTAGCTGGTGACCAAATGAATCCTTGGTATCTGAGGTCCTCTGCTACAATGCTGTAAGGAGAATGCCTCTAGTGTTCAGCAAGTCATATCCAGCCCTTTACCAGAACTGATGAAGCGTTCTATCTGAAATATTATAATTTGGAAGTCCGAAAGGTTTGACTCACTAAATGTTTACTTCTAGGTTTTTAACTATATTTTTCCAGCCCCACTCCAGGATTTGAATTCATAACCTAGCCTAAACACCATAGTCCAGAACTGAGGAAATGCTGCATTACTAGAACTGCCATCCCTGAGATAAGAGGTTAAACTGTGGCTCTGTCTGTTCTGGTAGGTGTCAAAGGTCCCATATAGCACTATTTGAAGAAGTGGGTGGGAAGGAGGTTCTCTGGTGTCTTAGCCAACATTCCTCCCCTCGACTATGCAAAATAGACAGATTAACTGATAGCTCATTCATTGTCGCTGTTTGTACAATTTTGCAGCGTGCAATAGACCTTTGCATCTGCCTACATATTTAACAGTGACTGCATTTCAAAATAATTCATTGTACGTGAAGCACATTTACACAGTTCTGTGAGTCCTGCTCATTTGTTATACAGATGCAAATTTTTTGTTTTATCCTCCAGCTAATAGTTTTATGCATTTCTCTTTTAAGGGAGAACACCATCTCAAGTCACTTAAGGTCTACTACACTTTAGGAATAGTTGTACAATTATCTTGCACTTTTGGTCCTGAAACAGCTAAGAGTTTAGACAAAATCCATTTGTCAGGAAATGCAACACATCACCACAGTGTATTCTGAAGTAAACAGAATCATCGCCCACTATCCTATCAGTGCAGCATAACTGAAAGGCAGTCTGAACCTTTGGACTGCATGCTACACAATACATCATGGAATGGCACATACCCATCATCAGGGTGTTGTGTAATACATTATGAAGTGACCCATATATACACCCTGTAACTGTTTTTTAACAAGCACAGGAGAGGAGGGTTGCCAGGGCAACTGAGCTGGTTTTCCCCAATTCCAGACTTTAAGAGTAGGAACCAACACTCATCTTGGGACCTTAAGCGTCACTGAGGCAGCAGATTCCCTTGCCTTTGTTTTTGTTCCATGATATTATGTTATGGGCGGGGAGGGTGCTCGTCCTGTGAGAGAGATACTAAACACACACCCAGACAGTAGTATTGCAGCCAGAGAGCTTCTCTCACATAAAATTGCTTTTGAAGATCTTTTTGTTATTATACTTACTGTTCACACTTATAACTTTGTGTTACATACAGAGATATTAAATGAATATCTAAAAGATTTATGTCATCTTGAACATGGTGTAATCAAAGTGAGAGACATGTGATGATGAGGAAAATTGAAATCTCTCCGTGTCCTACAGACTACAAAAAGTTCCCAAAACAAAAGTTTCTGCAGTTTTAGTACAGCTACAAAGTTACATATAAGGGGCCTGATTTCAACTTGATTCATTAACAGGATGTGAGCTAGGCCAGCATTTATTGTCACCCTCACCTCACCTCTGGAGTTCAGCTCTTTTGTCCACGTTTGAACCAAGGCTATAATGAGGTCAGAAGCTGAGTGACCCTGGCGGAACCCAAACTGAGAGTCAGTGAGCAGGTTATTGCTAAGCAAGTGCTGCTTGATAGCACTGTTGCTGACCCCCTTCCATCACTTTACTGATGATCAAGAATAGACTGATGGGGCGGTAATTGGTCAGGTTGGATTTGCCCTGATTTTTGTGTACAGGACATACCTGGGCAATTTTTCACACTGCCGGGTAGATGCCAGTGTTGTAGCTGTACAGGAACAGCTTGGCTAGGGATGCAGCAAGTCCTGAGGCACAAGTCTTCAGTACTATTGCTGGAATATTGTTAGGGCCCATAGCCTTTGCAGTATCCAGTGCCTTCAGCCGTTTCTTGATATCACGTGAAGTGAATCGAATTGGCTGAAGATCTGCGTCTGTGATGCTAGCAACCTCCAGAAGAGGCCGAGATGGATCATCCACTTGGTATTTCTGGCTGAAGATTGTTGCAAATGCTTCAGCCTTATCTTTTGCACTGATGTGCTCAAAATCCATTTACTCACAGAGTTAAAATTGGGTCCCTTAAGGATTCGGTCCTACAGATGCTTAGATTTCCTTTAAAAAAGCCTCAAATTTAGTTCCTGGTTTTGTTTCGTGTTATGACAAAGGCTGATTTGGTTCTAACTGTTTTTGGAAAAAATGCTTCTTGATGGGGGTTTTTCATTTAAATAATTACAGGTCTTGATCTAACTTCCCTTCTAACTTGATCTGGGCTGTGTCAGCATATAAAATAAACTGAAACATGACAAGGAAAGCTTATGCAGCAAAACTATTTAACAGAATCACTCAGTCATCTACCCAGTGCCCTCGTTGAATTTTATCATTTGTTCTGTTCATAGCTGAACATAAAGTGAACAACTATTTCATGACTTAGGTTGCATGTTAAAAATCCTTTCTATGTTACTCATTGACTTGATGGCACAATGGACTGTCATCATGTGGCACCACAGAAGCAGAATGCTAGTGATTCTTCACACATTGCCATTATAGCACAGAAGTGGAAGCTCAAAGAGCCAAGGTAGGTCAGACACTTTATCACACGACCAAGTAACTCGTAAAACTATTTCTTCAACTCCATTTGTCACCTTATCATTCTCAAGTTTCTTCTGTGTTGTATTGGCTATCAGGTTATAACTTAATAATGTAGATTTCAATACATTTATTGTGATTAATCATGATTTAAATCAAAATATTGCGATTACGTTTTTGCTTTCATACCCACTCCCAACAACATTCCCATGCCAGAGTCTTGTTGAGGTCAAGTGCCATGGGAACCATCTGTTCTCCAGTTGTATGGTTACCCAGGAGTTAGACTAGGATTTTTCTGTTTAACATTTCCTGGCTAACTATCCAGTTAGTATGTCAGAACTGTTCGAAATCTCCGACTCTAACTCATTGCCGAATATTTTTTCGAAGCATCCCGGGGAAGAGGGGAATTGCCCATTAGAACTTCAAACTTCCAGGCAATTCCCATGGAGTCAGTGCATTGGGACTCCAAGGAGTCCCAAGGCAGAACTTGTGGGGGTACATTCTGTGTCCAGGGATCCAGAGACCGGAATATCTGGGCTATGATGCCATTGATCACCTTATGAAACTGTTTAATCAACCCCTACTTGATGTCTGACAACCAGCTCCGCCTCCCATCCTCCACCCCTTTCCCTTGTGAAACACTTGGGGTGTTTTGTTCCAATAAAGATACTACATGAAAGCATGTTGTCCTTGTTGACATTCACACACAGCCATTTTCCAAAAGTTGTTACCGTAGAATAGACAGAAGGAGCCCTGGATGGTTTCAATCCCATAGAACAGTGTCAGCCATAACTCAGTAATACTCTTACCTCTGAGTCAGATGTTCAAGCCTCACTTCAGAGGCTTGAACACAAACAATTAGGATGACACTCAAGTGCAGTACTGAGGATGTGCTCCAGTATGTGAGATGCTTTCTTTCAGATGAGACGTTAAACCGATGCCCTGTCTGTCCTCTCAGATGAACATAAATGATCCCACAGTACTATGTTCAAGACAACCTAGGGAGTTCTGGCCAATATTCATCCCTCGATCAACATCACTAAAACAGATTTTCTCATCATCATCACATTGCTGTTTGTGGGAGCTTGCTGTGTGCAAATTGACTGATGCGATTCCTACATCACAACAGTAATTTCACTTCAAAAGCACTCGATTGCACTTTGGGGCAAGCTGAGGTTGTGAAAGATGCTTAAAAATGCCCAACTTACTTTCTTTCAGGCCAAATGTTAATTGTGTAAATATTTACATTTTTTCTTCACTTTTAGTGATTATAAATGTTTTGTTGTGAACTGATGACAGCTAATTAAAATACACTTTATTAGGCATTGTACAAATTCTAACCCTTAGTCATCCAGCATGCTATAGTGCAGGCACATCTCAATACTGCCCATTCAAATGATTAGTACAGTCAAACCCAAGAAGCTCAGTTTAGTTACAGAGGCAATAGCCAAGACCACCAGTTTACAATTTTCAGAATCCCTACAACACCAAGTGAAGGTTCCGGATTCACATACCATGAAACAGATGTGGATATTTTCCTCTGTCATTGTAAACCAGAGGTCCTAATTTTCAGAAATAGCAACCCCTTTTGTGTATTGGGGTAAGACTGTCGCTTTCTCAATTTGAAAACAAAGCAGGAAGATTGTGGAATGTGATTCTCAAAACAACAGAAAATATTCCTACATCCCAAGAAGTAAAAACAGACCCGGTCTCTTGCAGTAACATAAAGTCAGTAGACCTAGCAATAATTTCCCAGGAAGTGAATCATTCCATATGTTCTTGTTAGTTAGGAATCCCTGATTCATCTTTAAACTCTCCCAAAGCAAACTAGAGAAAGAAAACACTATATTCACTTCAGCTGAGTTGGAATAGAACCGTCATTCGCAGTTGACATGTGGCTTATCCTAACTTTTTATAGCCTGTAAATCCGAATTAGCAACGGGGGATCAATTCACTGCAGTGAACCACTTGTTTACATCTCCCTGGAACGGAGCACAACTCCTTGTAAAATGATTGTAAAGCAAAATAAGAAAAAACTGGCAGAGGTGAGTCTCACCAGGGCTGCGTTTTTCAAACAGCTTCTTGTTATTCTACCAGTTAAGAAATGATCTCATCTCACAGGGTGAATAATACGTGGAATTAAAAAGGGAGGGGACGAGGGGGGGAATGGGTAGGTTTTAGTCGAGATTACCCTAGTAAAATTCCCTATCACGAAGTACAATCTGGGAGTTAACACTCGGAAAGAACTCAATAGAAATCTGAAGTTATCTATGGCAGCAAAAATTCTCAGGCGTCTCTTCAAGTTTGTAAAGTCCAGCTGATCCTTACCACTTGATCCCAGGGCGAAGCAGTAAGTGATGAGCAAAGCAGCGCAGAACTTCGGGCTGTGGGGTCTCATCCTTTTCCCCCTACTTGTCTCTCGGCTTTGTCCTCGGAAGTTGTTAAGGGAAAGGTGGAAAGAAGCTGGAGCTGTCAAGAGCTGATATCGCAGATTAGAGGACACGTGCCTTTCTGTGCATCCAATTATTTCGCCGAATTGGAAACTCTGCCTCGGGCACCAGCCCAATGCGTCAAAGTGGGAGCTGCTTTCAGACAGAGGGGGAGGTTTCCTCTGTCTGCAACTCGCTCTACTTTCCGTCTCACTCTCCCTTTCTCGCTCTTTCTCATTCGACTTTTATGACTTTTCTTCCATCGTGTTTTTTTGGAAAGGAGGGGAGGGGGTCCTTTATGTATCTCATTCCCCAGAGTGTTGTTTCTGTCTGCACTGTTATTAAGATAATATATACTTAACATAACAGCTGATTTAATTACAAATAATTAGGGCTCCTGCATGATGAATAAAAGTCTGTTTTTATTACATGGGATTCCAGAATTTTTTTAAATCAGTATTTTGGAGACTGCATCCCGTAATTACTTGAAAATCTCCGGCAAGTGATTTTTGAAAGCGATACTTGCAAGTTTTTAAAAATTCTTTCTTGGGCTGTGGACATCACTGACAAAGCCAGTATTTGTTGCCCTTGTACTGAGTTCAACATGAGGCCATTGCAGAGACAACATGTAGGCCAGGCCAGGTAAGGGCATCAGTAAAACAGGTGGGGTTTTTTTTTGCAACAGTTGAACTATTTTACAATTCTACATTTTATTAATTGAATTTAAAATTCACCAGCTGCTATACTGGGACTTGAACTCACACCACAAGGATTGGCTAGGGTCCCTGGATTAATAACAAAATAAAAATAAAAATACCTGGAAAAACTCAGCAGGTCTGACAGCATCTGCGGAGAGGAACACAGTTAACGTTTCGAGTCCATATGACTCTTCAATAGAACGAAGGAAAAATAGAAGAGAGGTGAAATATAAACTGGTTTAAGGGGGTGTGGGACAAGTAGAGCTGGATAGAGGGCCAGTGATAGGTGGAGATTGCCAAAAGATGTCATAGACAAAAGGACAACGAGGTGTTGATGGTGGTGATATTAGCTAAGAAATGTGCTAATAGGTGACATTAAGGGTAGAAAGCAGGACGAGCAGGTACAGATAGCCCTAGTGGGGGTGGGGTGGGGGGAAGGGATCAAAATAGGCTAAAAGGTAGAGATAAAGCAAAGGATGGAAATACACTTAAAAATAATGGAAATAGGTGGGAAAAGAAAAATCTATATAAATTATTGGGAAAAAGGGGGATCGGAAAGTGGGTGGGGATGGAGGAGGGAGTTCATGATCTAAAATTGTTGAACTCAATATTCAGTTTACAGCCTTCCGGACTGAATATTGAGTAGAAATGTTAAATCTATTCCTCTCCACAGATACCACCTGACCTGCTGAGTATTTCCAGCATTTTTTGATGTTATATCAGATTTCCAGCATCTGCAGTATTTTGCTTTTATTTGCTGTACACTTAAAAAGTACTTCATTGGCTGTAAAGAGCTTTGTCCTGTAATCAGGAAAGGCGCCATATACATGTTTAAATTGGTTAAATCCTACTCTAAATTAGCAAAGAAATTTCACACAATGGTATTAATATGCTGTTTGCTAATATCACATAGTGTGATTTCACCATATTTGATGTTGAAACAAAATGATGGTAGCGTTGTAGGTGGACACTTCATCAGTGTTGAAGTGGAGGGGGGTGAGGGTGGTGAGGAGGAATTTTGTGCTCATGTTGATGAGGCATCTTAGTGTTGTAAAATGAAATGTTTTTCCACTTTGGGCATGCAATACCAAGATCACTCTCCAATCAGACCTCCTTTTATTCAGTCATGGGAGGTGAGCATCGCTGTCAAGGCCAGCATTTATTGCCCATTCCTAATTGCACTGAGAAGTTGGTGGTGACCCATCTTCTTGAACTGATGCAGTTATCGTGGTGTAGCCACACCCAGAGTGCTGTTAATGAGGGAGTCCCAGGAATTTGACCCAGCAACAGTGAAGGAATGGTGATATACTTCCAAGTCAGGATGCTGTGTGGATTGGAAGGGAACTTGCAGGTGGTGTTGTTCCCATGTGCCCAATGTCCTTGCTCTTCTCAGGGTTGTCCAACATATGGCCTGCAGGCCAGAGTCCAACCTGTCAAGGGTTTCCATCTGACCCCCGGCGTCCAAAATACACCTGTGGAAGTGACAGATTCTGCAAGGAGCTGCGCCTCCAATCACATGCTGTCTCTCTCCCACATTTGTTGCTGATAGGCTCACTGGTGAGCCTATCAGCAGCAAATGTGGGAGAGAAACAGTCTGCGACTGGAGAACCAGCAAGGAGTGCGGCGCCCAGCCTAAGGACTGGAGCGGTAGTGGTGGTGGCAGTGAGTCTGCAGTAGAGAAGGGGAGGATGTCTGCCGGGGTGAGGGGTGGTGTGGATGAGGCAGTGAGAGAGAGGCTGTCTGCTGAGGGGTGGGGGGTGAGGGAGGGTGGGTGTTGGTGGAAGCAGTCAGGAAGTTGATAGTGTCCTCTATGATCTTCTGTCTAGGTAGTGAATGGTGGCATAGTATTCAGCCATCAAGAATCTCGCAGCCAAACCCAATCCTATCCTGTACCGCACACTTTCCAGCAAGGGTCACTGAACAATGATCAAAAAAAGAATGATATCTTCTTTCACTTCACCAAGTCAGGAGTGATAAGGCCAATTTCCAGCCTTTTTAAGGCCATCTAGTCAGCACTTCATTGTGGAATCTTCCTGGTTTACATGGGTTGGCTCCCAACTTTTCAGCGCCTTTAGCTTTGAGCCTTAAAGTAGTTTTCTTCTGTACTAAGAATACAAGAACACAAGAAATAGGAGCAAGAGTAGACTATGTGACCCATTGAGCCCTCTCTGCCATTCAATACGATCATGGCTGATTTTGGATTTCAACTTGACTTCCTGCACATTCCCAATATCCCTTGATTCCCTGAGACCCCAAAAATCTGTCTATACCAGCCTGAAATGTAATAAGAACTGTCTTGGGAATATATGCATGGCATGGAGTAATACATTATTTTCATAAAATGAGTGATCTGTAGCACAAAATGTGATAGCATGATAAGACAAGAGGTAAGGTTTTACTGATGTTGGTTTGTAATAGGTGATATCTGGATGCTTGTCCTTTTTGTTGCAGTCAGTGTCTAAATTGACTCTGCCTTTGATTGCTAGGTGGCAGAATAGTGTAATCTGTTTGTGCACACCTTTGAAAACCTGAATGTATGGTGCAAAACTAGCAACTAATGCTGTAGGAAGGATGGAAAAGAAGCCCCTGTTGTTAACAGAGAACTGTTTCAATACAGTTATACCCTGAAATTTATCACCATTTGGGTCTCTGCGACCATGTATTTATTTATTTCCTGATTAACACCTAGATATGTTGTCTTAAAAGAGGAAGAGAGGTTTTGGGAGGGAATTCCTAAATCTCAGCATGTGCTTTGGGGGTGTTGTTCTGATTTATCCCCAGAAAGCCATCATGCTGGGTTATGCATTTATACTCCCTTGTCTCAACAGGAAACAAAAAGAACATTCCAGACTGATCTTGAACCAATGCCCTTTACTAAAACTATTCCAAAAAGGTATTATCAAATTGAATGGGTCATTCAAACACAAGACACAGGCTGTCTCAAACACTCATGGTGTTAAACTCACAACACCAGATTGCATAATCAGCTTAACCACCCACCTTATTTGGAAAAGTGCATAGAATATGTAAAAGGTCACATGATGAGATAGCCATGTTTGTAGTCTGCTTTTAAATCAGCAAGAAGCTGTTTCCAGACAGAGAGCTCCATCGAAAGCCATTGAATTAGCTGCAAGTCATCCAAGCAGCCAAGATAATAAACAGCAATACCTTGAAAGTAGGAGTTCCTAACAGAGAAAAGGAGTCCCCAACCTGTTCCGGTTAAAGTTCACCTGAGAACCAACCTCCTAGGATTCAACTAGAAAGCAACCTCACAGCCTGCTGAGAATCCTTTGTCTTACCAGACCTTCAATTCAACCTTAAAGCATCAACTTCATCCAAGAAACTACATGTCTGCCATAAATGAGACTGAGATAATTATAAGCTACAGTATATTATCCTCATCTGTATCTAATCTTTGAGTGTGTGTGAGAGGTCATGTGAGACGAGTGAGTGAAAATTTGTGTTATTTTCGGGATAAGTAATTGAGAATAACCTTTTTGTTTTAAACTCACAAAAGCTTGCTGCTAGAATTTTTTAATTTGGAGTCCACACTCTGGCCAGAATTTTCCCGTCAGCGATTTGGGGGCAGGGCCCGCTCGCCGATGGGAAAATGACATGGAATGACGTCTGGAAGAACCCCCGATGTTATCCCGGTCCATTTAAATTCTTAGGAAGGTGGGCGGACAGCGAAATCAGCTGTTCACCCGCCGACCTGTCAGTGGCCAATGGAAGCCATTGACAGGATCATTAAGCTCATTGAAAGACCTGCCCGTCCAACCTTAAGGCTGGTGGGCAGGCCAGGAGCCCCAGCGGGCTTCTGAAAAAAGATAAAACCTCATCCACTGGCGGGATGAGGTTTCATCTCAATTTTTAAAAAGTTTATTTAAGTTTCACTCATATTTATCAACATGTTCCATCTCGTGTGACAGTGTCACATGAGGGGGACGTGTTAATGATGTTTTTCTTTTTCTATTTTTAAAGCTTTTTTAAACATTCAGCGCTCTCCCTGAGACAGCACTTAGTCTCAGGGAGCAGCGCGCGCATGCGCAAAAGAGCACACTTTGACAGATGGGGAATCCTTCACCACCCCCCCCCCCCCACCCCCCGCCCACCCACCGCACAGGAAGTGCATAGCGCTTCCCGCTTCCCGTCGGGCAGGCCTTAATTGGCCCGCCCACTCAAAATGGCAGCCGGCCCTGCTTCGGCGGCGGAGTTCGGCTCCCCGCCCACTGCCGAGCCGGTGGGGCCCACCCACCCATCCAGGTCAAAATTCTGGCCTCTGAGTTTAAGAAAACACATAACTCTTACATACAAAAATATTGATCATTGGCAGTAAAGGAAATACATAAATTCTGTCTGTGACAATAGGTAAATGAGAGGTGATTCAAATATGTGATGGGCAATTGTTTTAGCAGGTGTCAGGTCATTTAGGAATCTTCTACAATGGCAGATATCTCACCAGATTAGTGTTCAATATAGTGACAAAAAGGTAAGCTAATAAATTAGTCTTTTCATTTGAAGCTTGGTCATAAAAACACACATTTTCTGTTGTTTTGATAGTAACAAGGTAAATTTCAAATGCCTTATCTTTCCAAAATTTGCTCACCGTGCCCATGAGAGAATAAAATTTGTCATGTGAGAGGCCATATTTCAAGATTGGACACCCCTGTTCTAGGTGATAGAGGCCACAGGTTTGGAAGGTACCGTCAAAGGAGCCTTGGCAAGTTGTGAATCTTGTAGATGGTATGTACACCATAGTTATGATAGAGAATGAATGCCTCTATACTGACTGATCAAGCACTCCTGTTTCAATTATTCAGAAAAACACAGGAATGATGCAGAGAAGGAGTAAGTCTCATTTGCACTCGGACAGTGCAAGGAGGGGTGCCCAGTTAGATCCTGGTTCTGCCAGGATTCCATCCCATTTGGACCAGGCATTCATTGAAGATTGGAGAGATCTTCTCTCCCACGCTTTATGTCAGTGGGTCTGTCAGGAGGATTCCTAGGCTTTCCTAGATAATTACTCTTTTGACACCCTTTGAAAGACCTCAGTGGAGCTCACATCAGCTGAACACTTCCATGGCTTTCTAAAAGTCCCAAAACTTTACCAGATAAGATCATTAACTTAATTACCTTCTCCAACTGGAGTAGCTGCAATGGGAGCTGAAGATTACTGAGGGAAAAAATCTTCAGCTCATTTGGGTCACAGAAGGGCTCAGATCATCCTTAGGGGGATGGACTTGATTAACTGAGGGTGGTTAACAATAGTACATTTTGGCTGTGCAAATGATCCCAGGTAGATGGGATTCCATCCGGAAGGGGACCCTAGGAATTTTCCAGTGAGGGAAAGCTCTCTGTACACTGCCACCTCAAGCACGCAGGCCCCATGTCCAGTATAAAAGGTGTACCAGAGCTTATTTTGCCTTCATGGACCGCATAGGTGCAAACACTGGAGCATCAGTCACTGGACAACAAATGTAAATCCATGTTCCTATTGATTTGCATACACTTTAAGCTGCTGATACTAGCTTATTTTGATCTTTTGATTTAGGATTTATTCACCAATGAGGCAACAACACTAAGAACAACCCTCGCCGAACTTTCAGGTTCATGAAATTTAAACCAAAGAAACAAGAGAATAAAGCTGCAAATAGAAATGAGTTGCATGGGTTTGAAGGGCCAGATTGCCAAGGGCTTGTAAGCCACAGATTGGATACTTGTGAAATGCAGCACAGGTTAAAAGCATAAACATGATTCCTTTACATTTATCGGTCAAGTGGTCCCTAGATCAGAACAGATTATAAAGAGGGTAATGATCCCATTGCAACCCCTCATCAAACACTCCCACATCATCCGTAATACAGCTTAGGTGCAATATAAAACTCCTCCTTGGAGGTGTCAGCTGTGGCTCAGTTCATAGCACCCTCGCCTTTGAATCAGAGGGTTGTGGGTTCATGTCCCACTCCCGGAAACCAAGAACTGTGATTGTACTCGAAAGAGTTGCAATCTGTGACTGTTGGTAACTTGAAAGAGTATAAAACTCCTCCTACTCTTGCCCATAAAATTGATTTAACCCCAGCCTCAGAAATGTTTCCTGTTACCACACCAATGTGACATTTTTGTTTCCCACACCGCTCATTATTAAGGCTGTTGTGAGTGAGTTTGCTAGTAATTTAGCAAATTATGCTAAATTATAGTAAATTTGGTGCATTAAAGTTACTGCTCTAAGAACTGAGCTGGGATTCAACTATCTCAATCTTGATAATGTCCAATCCGGTGTGGTACAGCGTCATGTGGGCCAGGAATGTCCATGATTAGATATCTGATCTGTACTGAGTTGGTTGATACCAATTGGTGTAGATGCTATAATTTCCAACAGTCTGGGGGAAAAGTTAGAATTTTCAGGGTTCCTGCCCCTGAGGTGAGGGTAGCCTCTTGTACTCTTCCCCAACAAGAATCAGCATCTTCTAGCAAGGAGGAGACAAATCTGAGAAAAACACAATAAAAAACTCTTTCCAGGGTTTGCATTTACCCAGGCCTGATGTTTGAAGTACAAATATAGTATGAACATACAAATTAGGAGCAGGAGTAGCCATTCAGTCCCTCAAGCCTGCTCTACCATTCAAAAAGATCATGGCTGATCTGATTGTGGCCTCAACTCCACTTTCCTTCCTACTCCCTATACCCTTGTCAATCAAGAATCTATCTAACTCAGCCTTAAAAATATTCAATGAACCTGTCTCCAATGCTCTCTGGGGAAGAGAGTTCAGACTCACTACTCTCTGAGAAAAATAAATCTCCTTACTGCCGTCCTAAATGGGGGACCCCTTATTGTGTCCAGTTATAGTCTCTCCTACAAGGGGAAACATCCTTTCAGCATCCATCTTGTCAAGTCCCCTCAGGATCTTATGTGTTTCAATAAGCTCATCTTTCCAGTATGTTAGCCAACTGCTCAACCAGGCTCAAATTACCTCCTCTTGAGCTGGCCCATTCAGCAGCGTTTCCTCACTTACTCTAATTTAGAATGCATTTTGCAGTCAATCATAACCAGCTGACAAGACACAAAACATCAACTAATAATAACTGACATGTCCATCCTTGGCCTGCTACAACATTCTAGCGAAGCCAAACGCAAACTGAAGGAACAGCACCTCATCTTCCGATTAGGCACTTTACGGCCTTCCGGACTTAACATTGAGCTCAACAGCTTCAGACCATGAACTCTCTCCTCCATCTTTACCCTTTTTTTTAAAGCCAGTTTTTTTTATTATTTATTCATTTTTCAATTCATTTTTTATCCTTTTTCCACAAATCCCTCCCCACCAACAGGACCATCTGTCACTTGTTTTTATGTTTTGCTTTCACAGAGCACTGACATTTGTTCTGCCATGAACACATTCTGCTATCTTACCTTTATGCCACCATCAGCACCTTCTTTAATCTTTAACATTACCATTAACACTCCCTTTGTCCTGTGTCCATGACATCTTTGTCAAATTTCTCCTTAGCTCCCAACTATCCCTGATCTTCTATTTTGCTCCACCTGCTCCACCCCCTCTTAAACAGTATAAAAGCCAGCACATTTCTACTTCTCTTTAGCTCTGAAGAAGAGTCATATGGACTTGAAATGTTAACTCTGTTTCTCTCTCCACAGATGCTGCCAGACCTGCTGAACTTTTCCAGCATTTTCTGTTTTTATTTCAGGTTTCCAGGATCTGTAGTATTTTATTTTTAACTAATAAAAACCCATTGATGCAAGTCAACAGAACAACAAACAGGTAGAAAATCTACCCCATATTCTGAAATCTATGTGCTGTGAAGAAATGAGTCTCAGTCAGTTCCTGCAACAACAACAATTTGCGTTTACATATAGGAAAACATGGCAAGTTGCTTCACAGGAGTGTAATCAGACCAAAGATGAACATCAGTCCAAAAGAAAGGTTAGGACGGATGACTAAAAGCTTGGTCAAAGTTTTAAGGAGAAAAAGAGCTTTAGGAAAGGAATTTCGGAGTTTAGGGCCTAGACAGCTGAAGCCATGACCGCCGATGGTGAGGTGACGGGATTGGGAGATGCACATGCATCCAGCTTTGCAGGACATCTTGGAGGATTGTCAGGCTGGAGGAGGTTATGAAGATAGGATGGTGTAGTCAACCATGTGGAAGCTTGCAGAATTTTGAGGAGGAAGAGCGGAACATGGACCCAGTCACAGATGATGCCACTTGTGACTTTCATAAGAGCCATTTCAGTGCTGAGATAGCTGCACTGCAATTGCTTCAGTCAGTCCCTGCACTGACTTCCAATAACCTCACAGTGTTTGTACCTTTACTCACCAGAAATTTGGCAGTATTCACATTTTTCCCTACTCAAAAATATCTGGGAATTTGCTCTGAACAACATTCATGATAATGCGTGGCATTATTTTTTGCTTTTTGCACAGTTTTTGTTTACCAGTTGAAAAGCTGTCATCTGAAGCACTCAGTTGTGTTAAAAATAGCAGTACCAATGGCTGGAAGTGAGTTATTACAGTGTAATTTCAGCAAGGACAAAACTTAGATTATATCATAACCTGTGAGAGTGATGCTGGAGTTTTTTGGGATGTGACCTGAACTCCTAGATTAAACTGTTGACTCAGTAGGTTGTACACGCTACATGATCCTGATTAGTTAATGTCAGCCAGGGCACTGGTGAGAGGTTGCTTTAGTTAACAATACACTGATGAGGGTACTACAATTATGCCCTTGGACTAGGAAACTGCTGATGAGTTTCAAATGCAAATGCCCTTATGTGTGAGCTGTTTCCAGATGTAAGATGAAGACTAGCAAAAGGCAGGCCAGCCTGCATGAAGGATGTTTTGTGTTGGCTCATTCATACCCTCACAGCCACTCAGTGATACTTAAAGAGAATCAGATAATTAAAGAGAAGTGGCAGGAAAAGGAGGCAAAAATTCTTAAAGCCTTTGAAAGACTGAAAAGGCATTACAACCCGCAGGCAACCTCTGCTGAGGACAATAAAAGGGGAGAGCTAAGGACTGACAGTCAAATCTGAAGGAAAAGAAACCCAACGTGCAATCCAGAGCCTGCCAAGTATTGGTGCAGCCCAGCGCTCCCACCACTGCTTGATGGTTGCTGAGATGGAGGTGATGCTGCATGAGATGGTAGTGAGGCTGCAGGATTTGGTTTTTTTTGAAAAATATACTTTATTCATAAAATATCTGAAAGAACATTACAAAACATTTCTAAATTGCCATCACAAAAAGTGCAATCAGATTCAACTTTTACACATGGATCACGAGGTGCTTCAATACAATCAATGAATATTACAATCATTTCAATATGGCCATTACAGACAGTGCAATGGTATTGGAGTTATCAACATACATCATGTTGCGCTCTGAGGTGCTTCAATACAATTATAATACAATTATTATTCAATGCTCACATTTATTGTGAGCCGTACAGCCCGAGGGGTCTATACCTTTCCCAGCCCCTCAACGCACCATGGCAGAAAGGTCATAGACAGCGACCTTTCCCCATTGGGCCTTTGCGGTGGCTGACCCAAGCTTTACTCGTCCCTCAGCACATAGTCCTGACCTTGGAATGTGTCAGTTTGCAACACTCGGTCGGGGACAACTCTTTGCACTGGAAGACCAACAAGTTTTGGGCAGACCAAAGAGCGTCTTTTACCGAGTTACAGTTGATGTTTGTCTCGGTGTGTGTTCCTGGGAACAGCCCATAGAGCACAGAGTCCTGTGTCACAGAATTGCTCAGGATGAACCTCGACAGAAACCACTGTATCTCTCTCCAGACCTTCTTTGCGAAGGCACATTCCACAAGGAGGTGAACAACGATCTCTTCCCCACCACAGCCACCTCAAGGACAATGTGCAGAGGGGGTGAGACCCCTGGCGTGTTGGAAGGATCTGACGGGGAGGGCCTTTCTCAACACTAGCCAAGCTACATCTTGGTGCTTGTTGGAAAGTTCTGGCGATGAGGCATTCTGAAAAATGACTTTGACAATCTGCTTGGGGAACCATCCGACAGGACCCACCGTCTCCTTTCCCCGCAGGGCCTGTAGGACGTTTTGTGCCAACCACTGCCTGATGGACTTGTGGTCAAAGGTGTTTCTCTGCATAAATTTTTCCACGAGGGATAGGCGGCACTGCACGGTCCAACTACTTGGAGCGTTCTGCGGCAGCGTGGCCAGACCCATCCTTCGCAACACCAGGGAGAGGTAGAACCTCAGCACGTAGTGACACTTGGTGTTTACGTACCAAGGGTTTACGCACAGCTTGTATGGCTGCAGAATTTGTTGTCTCCCTATTCTGCAACTTCCTTGTAATTATCTGATTCCCTTCAAGTTTCACTGATATGAAATTTTCCACTTCCTTCATTCATACGCTCCCTGCACCTGTCCAAATCTACGCCTGCAACTATGACTATTATCCCAGCGAACTGACCCCAAAAAATTGAGTTCTCTTGCACCTAACCATTCCCCTGGGGTTAATACCAGTTCTTAACTATTTAAAACTGATTTACAATTTTACATTAAATTTGCATGAAAGGGGAGTTGAGGTTACAGAAGTGACCTGAATTGTTGATCAGCTTTCAGCATTATAACACATGCTGGGTTAGTAGTGTAAGTCAACCTTTAAAATTATTGGCTTCAATATTTGCACAATTCTGGAAATAACAACAACTTGTAATTTTTTTAGCAACTTTTTCATAATAAAGCTCTTCAAGGTGATTCACAAGAATGTTGAAAAACAAAATTTGAGACCAAACCACATTAGTGATCTATAATGCAATGTTTCTAATTTGTTTTGGAGATTTTCATGAAAATATCTGTTCTCAGCATAACTAACAATTTCTATGTTGCAGAAAAAGTTGAACACCAGCCACAGACCAAGCAGCTGACAGCAAAACATACAATACTCTCCTGTCAGCAATGCCACAAAGCCAGCTCAACAGAAACAACTAGAGATTCACCATTAACCCTGTCAGCAGCAGCATATCTCTGTTTCCTGTTACTTCTGTTTCTTTGCTTCTTTTTCTCTTTCTCGTTCTTTTATTTTTTCAATTAATCTTCCGATGTGGAAAATACTGGCAAGCCTGGACGCATTGCTCATTTATCACAGCTCTGAGAATTGCTATGACGTGGCAGATGATGTGTGCCAGCATCCGTGTTTACTTATTAGCATATCAAGCGCATTTCTACACCTAGCTTTTTTTGATGATTTTAAGTCTGTAGCCTACTTGACTCCAAATGTAATTACATTACACAGACAGAACCGTTTACATTTCCACGCATAAACCTGTTTTGCAATAAACCAGAAATATATATTATGAAAATTATTATCCTTTTGTAACAGAAGATGATAGTTGTCCTTCTCTTTGCTTTGTGGCAGTGCTGCTCCTGCAAAAATATTAAGTAGGGAGTTCCAGAATTGTGACTCAGTGACAGTGAATGAATGATTCCTGTGTCCTGGCCAATATACATCCATCAACACATATTATCTGGTCATTATCTTATTACTGTTAGCAGAACCTTGCTGTGCACAAATTGGCTGCTGTGTTTCCTACATTACAAAAGTGACTGCATTTCAGTCGTACTTCATTGGTTGTAAAGTGCTTTGGGACATTCTGAGCTTGTGAAAGGTGCTATATAAATGTCTCTCTTTTTGCTTTTGATGTTACATATCCTAGTTAGGATAACTTGTGGCTTGCAGGGAAACTTGGAAGTGATGATGTTCCCATGATTTTGCTGCTCTTGTCTTTCTTGGTGGTATAAGTTGTGTTGAAGTAAGCTCAGCAACTTACTACATGCATCCAATAGGCACTACAGCCACAGCACACCAGTTCAGTGACAGGGGCAGCAACCAAGTGGACACATTCTTTTGAGAACACTTTGTTCCTTTAACACATGGTTCTTGTAACTGCACGCTAAGAGTATAGGAATAGGAGGATAGAGAGGATGAAGAGATGGTGCAGGATGGAGGGCTTTAGTTTCCTGGATCACTGGGTCTGTTTCTGGCATGCACAGTGACAGTGTGATGCCAAACTAATTTAAGGTAGTTATGGAAAAGGACAAAGATGGACTAGAAATAAAAGGTCCTGAATTGGGGAAGGCCGATTTCAATACGATAAGACAGGATCTGGCCAAAGTGGACTGGGAGCAGCTACTTGTAGGAAAGTCTACATCAGACCAGTGGGAGTCATTCAAAAAGGAAACAGTGAGAGTTCAGGGCCAACATGTTCCCGTAAAGGTGAAGGGTAGGACCAAAAAGTCCAGGGAACCCTGGATGTCAAGGGATATAGAGGATTGGATAAGGGAAAAAAAGGAGGCTTATGGCAGTTACAGAGGGCTGAAAACAGCGGAAGCCCGAAAGGAGTATAGAAAGTGTAGAGGAGTACCTAAAAAAGTAATTAGGAGACCGAAGAGGGGGCATGAGAAAACACCGACAGGAAAGATAAAGGGAAGTCTCAAGGCATTTTATAAATATATTGAGGGCAAGAGGATAACCAGGGAAAGAGTGGGGCCCATTAGGGATCAAAGTGGCAATCTGTGCCTGGAGCCGGAGGACGTAGGTAAAGTTTTAAATGATTACTTTTCATCTGTGTTCACTATGTTTTAGTTGTAGAAATCAGGGAGAAGAACTGTGATATACTTGAACAAATTAGCATTGAAAGGGAAGGACATATTAGCAGTTTTAGTGGGATTAAAAGTGGATAAATCCCCACGCCCAGATGAGATGTATCCCAGGCTGCTATGTGAGGCAAGGGAGGAGATTGCAGGGGCTCTGACACTAATTTTCAAATCCTTTCTGGCCCCAGGGGAGGTGCCAGAAGACTGGAGGTCAACGAATGTGGTACCATTATTCAAGAAGGGTAATAGGGATAAAAATAGGTAATTACAGACCGGTGAGTCTAACATCAATGGTAGGGAAACAACTGGAAAAAATTCTGAGGTACAGGATTAATCTCCACTTGGAGAGGCAGGGATTAATCAGGGATCGTCAGCTTGGCTTTGTCAAGGGGAGATCATGCCTAACAAATTTGATTGCACTTTTCATTGAGGTGACTAGTTGTGTAAATGAGGGTAGTGCAGTTAATGTAGTCTACATGGACTTCAGTAAGGCTTTTGACAAGGTGCGGCATGGGAGAATGGTCAAGAACGTAAGAGCTCATGGGATCCAGGGCAATTTGGCAAATTGGATCCAAAATTGGCTTAGTGGCAGGAGGCAGAGGGTGATGGTCGAAGGTTGTTTTTGTGATTGGAAGACTGTGATGAGTGGTGTACTGCAGGGATCGGTGCTGGGACCCTTGCTGTTTGTAGTGCAGATTAATGATTTAGATGTGAAAGTAGAAGATATGATCAGTAAGTTTGCAGATGACACGAAAATTGGTGGGGTCATGAATAGTGAGGAGGAAAGCTTTAGATTACAGGATGATATAGATGGGCTGGTAAGATGAGCAGAGCAGTGGCAATGGAATTTAATCCTGAGGAGTGCCAGGTGATGCATTTTGGGAGGACTAACACGGCAAGGGAATACACAATGAATGATAAGACCCTAGGCAGAACAGGGGATCAGAGGGACCTTGGTGTACATGTCCATAAATCTCTGAAGGCAGCAGCACAGGTAGATAAGGTAGTTAAGAAGGCATGTGGAATACTTGCCTTTATTAGCCGAGGCATAGAATATAAGAGCAGGGAGGTTGTGTTGGAGCTGTATAAAACACTAGTTAGGCCACAGCTGGAGTACTGTGTGCAGTTCTGGTCGCCACACTATAGGAAGGATGTGATTGCTCTGGAGAGGTTGCAGAGGAGATTCACCAGGATGTTCCCTGGGTTGGAGCGTTTCAGCTATGAAGAGAGACTGGATTGTTTTCCTTACAGCAGAGAAGGCTGATAGAGGTGTCCAAAATTATGAGGGGCATAGACAGGGTTGATAGGAAGAAACTTTTCCCCTTAGCGGAGGTGTCAATAACCAGGGGGCATAGATTTAAGGTAAGGGGCAGGAGATTTAGCGGCGATTTGAGGGAATTCTCTTTCACCCAGAGGGTGTTTGGAATCCGGAACACGCTGCCTGAGGGAGTGGTTGAGGCAGAAACCCTCACAACATTTAAGAATTATTTCGATGAGTACTTGAAACACCATAGCATACAGGGCTATGGGCCAAATGCTGGAAAATGAGATTAGAATAGATAGGTGCTTGATGGCCGGCATGGACACGATGGACCAAAGGGCCTGTTTCTGTGCTGTATAACTCTATGACTCTCTGATTCTTTATAACATTTTTTCCATAACACATTGGGGTAGATTCTGATGCTATGTGATAATATAAAACAGATGATAGCAAATTGGCAGTTCACTCTACATCACTTGATTTCTATTTCTGTTTTTAAAAATCGCACAATGTCAACATTTACTTGGTTTGCAAAGTAATATATTGTCACTGTAATTCACTCTATCCCTATTCCATCATGTTTCAGCTTCATATTCACTTCCTAAGCACTACTGGCCCTCCCTCTAACCAGCCTGATTTGCTTTTCTTATTGAGAAAGCTAGGTGATGGTTCGAGGCTCATGTCACAGGACACCGCCAAGGTTGAAGTGATTAGGAGGGAAGATGTGACAAATCAAATGGCTTGTGGCTATGTCACAAATTCTTCGTGGTTCTCAAGTACAAATAAACAGAAGGAGAATACTGTATATAGCAAATGCTATACAGAAACAATGTTTACTAAAAACAAAAAATGCTGGAAATACTCAACCAGGAATAGGCCATTTGATACTCGAGATCTATGCTGGTGTCTATGCTCCATACAAGTCTCCTCCAGCCTTACTTCATCTAGTCCTATCAGCATAACCTTCTATTCCGTCCTTTCCCATGTACTTATCTAGCTTTACCTTAAATGTATCCATGCTATAAAGATTTGTCTTCTTCTGGTTCACACGCAGATGTGCAGACTATTGTAATTCTGGTCTTATCTTGGACTTAATCCCATATCGCTTCACTCTCTACTTAATCAGAATCTGTCTTTTATTTGAGTGCTTCAATGGGACCAACATTCACCATAACCTTTTCCATAAGGAGGTAAATATATATATGAGGCAGTCACTGCTTAAGTTACTTTTATCCTGAGCTATCCTCAGTTTATAATCAAGTCCTTGCTAGTATAACATCTCAATAAGGGCTTGTGCTGCCAATGGGAATCAAAATACTTAATTTTCTCAATTTGAGAGGAAGACAAGTGAATGATGAACTCATATGTGGTTAACAAATGCCTTCCTCACTCCTTTAATGAACCATAAGCCTCGCTGCTCCCTGTGGACACCTCTATTTATACCACATGTCTGGTTTTGCTGAACACTATTCCACGGTGAATGGAAACTGATCCCACCCATCATGTGGCTCAGACAAACAGATATGCAAGATGTTGTTAGTTAAAAATCTAAATAAAACTCAACTAACATAATTTTTAGATAAAAGAAATAGAAAATAGAATTTAAATATGAAAAAAAACACTCACTGACATTATTATCCTACACATTTAATGAACCTTGCTGGCACTGCTGATGTGTACACTCTGTTTATTCCCTCCCTGGGGCAGAATCTCAAATGTGACCAGCTAAAAGTAGTCAGATGCTTTGAGGTTGCCTTAGAACTCACAAGGAGCAACAGTGCAGAAGGAATAATAACTCTTTCTCTGACTTGTACCTTCTGATTCAAAACACCATAAAACTATTAGAAGAAAACTCAAAGTCATTATTTTTATGCAACTCTTTCCTTAAAAAAAGATCTGTCTCCTTCCCTATCTCCTGCTCCGGTATAGTTGCACCAATGCAACCATCTCTCATAAATCAGCCTTGTCAGTTAGTAGGGACAACACTGCTGACCTTGATGACCCTGCCCTCACTCAATGTTTAAGGTACATGCTTTCCAGCATCTTCTTGGCCTAAAGATATCTCTAAGAGCTTTTCAGCCAAGAAGGTACTTTTGAAGTGTAGTTACTGTTGTGATATAAAAAGCGAGGCCACTAACTGCACACAAGATCTTACAAACAGCATTGTGATAATGATCAGATAATCTAATTCTAGTGATGTTGGTGGTAAATGTTTACCAGACCACCAGGGAGGACTCTCCTGCTCTTCTTCGAATAGTGCTATGGATTCTTTACAACAACCTGAGAGGGCAGAAGGGCCGTTGGTTTATATCTCATCTGAAAGATGGCACCCTTGATAGTGTATCATTCCCTGCATACAGAACCAGAGTGTCAGCTTGGATTAACTGCTCAAGCCTCTGGACTGCGACTTCAACTCTGATCTGCAGAGGCAAGACACTGCTACCACTGAGCCACAATTGGGGTGCTTCAGTTGAGTTCAAATTTAGCGCTCCTACTGTTTCCCTGCCTGAGATCAGCTAACTCAGGCCTAGCCAGGAACGTTGGTGAATCTCAGTCCTTTACTGGAACACCAAGAGTGTCTGCTGCTAAGTTTAAAGCATGCACACTAATAATGTTTCTCGTTATAACAAGGTTCTCCTCTGCCCTGGTCATTTTTCCTCTTATCTAATTATATATTTTTACAAAAGTTAATGTACAAGCACAGCCTGCAAATAACCATCATTTACGCTTTGAGAAAGGTATTTTCTCTCCATGTATGCTCAAACACAAATCACTTGTGAGTGGAAGGTGAACAAGTGCTGGCCTGTGATTTATTTGCGTTTCTAAAAGCACTTTGTAGGTAAAGCCATGAATGTCTTTTTTGAGATGTAGACACCCGGGAACAGCTCCAGCCTGAGGCCTGAAGGCCCATTACATCAACTTCACTTGAATGAACCATCTAACCCTGCTAGAAGTACCAGGTTTTACTGTAATGGAAAGAACTAAAAACACAGTCACAAGATATGGTAATGAGTCAGACTGGTTTCTATGTGATTAACTTGCAAACTTAAAAATGTTCTCTCCATGCAATTGTTTAAACAGTGGTTTTAAGCACTGTTACAGATAGCAGTCAATCTGCAGTATGAAACTAGGATTGTAACATGAGTTCCCTGTTACAAGAGCTGGTCCATAAATTGGAAAATGCTTTTATATGTAATCCTTAACTTCTTCAAAGTGAAATGATCATCCCATGATAAATTTGTAAACTCTCCGATGGCTCAGTTGGTAAATGATTGGCCTAGTGAGTCATACGTAATAACAACTAATATTTATATAGTACCTTTAAAGTAAAAGTTTAATATTTGTGGTGCCATGAATTCTGTCTCTTTCCATCCTGATTATTGTCCCAGATCAGAGGAGGTGATTATTCATACACCCTCACACCCTGCAGGGAACACTTCAGAAGAAGGCTGAGATGTGCCCGTCGATTCCTGTCTCCTGACCGCTTAACCCCAGTATTAGAGCAAATCATTTCAGAAACATGATGCTGGAAGGCATGCATTACAAGTGTTATTTTGATAATTATATGTGCACTAGAATGACCTGTTATTGAGAGGGAGTAACAACACCAAAGGCAAAGCTCTCAGCTCCTGATCAGTTTTTTTACCAACATCTTCCTTTCGAGCGAGAAACATGGGGACTGTTAAAATGGAATAGTGGCAGGTGGCCAGTGGCCTGTTGAATTGTAAACTGGTAAGGGGTCGATGCATCCTCAAGAGAAGATGAGAAAATTGACAGAAAAAATGAAGGAACGAATTGAAATATTGAAGGAAAGTGGAAACACAGGAATCGTGGTTCTGTTTGTCTATACTATAAACATTCTGAGGTATGTTAATCCAGGCTCCTCAGGGTAACGTCCTTGGCCCAACCATCTTCAGCTGCTTCATCAATGACCTTCCCCCCATCATAAGGTCAGAAGTGGGGATGTTCGCTGATGATTGCATACTGTTCAGCACCATTCACGACTCCTCAGATACCGAAGCAGTCCATGTTCAAATGCAGCAAGACCTGGACAATATCCCAGCTTGGGCTGACAAGTGGCAAGTAACATTTGTGCCACACAAGTTCCAGGCATTGACCATCTCCAACAAGAGAGAATCTAACCATCGTCCCTTGACATTCAATGGCATTACCACCGCTGAATCCCCCACTATCAACATCCTGGAGGTTACCATTGACCAGAAAAAATTAGCCATATAAATACAATGGTGACAAGACCAGGTCAGAGTCTAAGAATCCTGTGGTGAGTAACTCACCTCCTGACTCCCGAAAGCCTGTCCACCATCTACAAGACTCAAGTCAGGAGTGTGATGGAATGCTCTCCACTTGCCTGAATGAGTGCAGCTCCAACAACACTCAAGCAGCTTGACACCATCCAGGACAAAGCAGCCTGCTTGATTGTCACTCCCATCCACAAACATTGACTTCCACCACCGCCAATGCACAGTGGCAGCAGTGTGTACCGTCTATAAGATTCACTGCAGGAACTCACCAAGACTCTTTAGACAACACCTTCCAAACCCATGGCCATTTAGAAGGATAAGAGCAGCAGATAAATGGGAACACAGCCACCTGCAAGTTCCCATCTAAGCCACTTACCATCCTGACTTGGAAATATATTTTTTAAGAGAGAATCTAACCATCGTCCCTTGACATTCAATGGCATTACCACCGCTGAATCCCCCACTATCAACATCCTGGAGGTTACCATTGACCAGAATTGCTGTTGCTTCACTGTTTCTGGGTCAAAATCCTGGAACTCCCTCCCTAACAGCACTGTGGGTGTACTTACACTACATGGACTGCAGTGGTTCAAGAAGGCAGCTCACCACCACCTTCTCAAGGGCAATTAGGGATGGAGAATAATGGAGCCAGGGCTCCAAATCTGGAGTATTGTGTACAGTACCAATCTCCTTATCTAAGGCAAGATGTAAATGCATTAGAAGCAGTTCAGAGAAGGTTTACTAGACTAATATCAGGAATGGGAGGGGTGTCTTATGAGGAAAGGTTGGATAGGTTAGGGTTGTATCCACTGGAATTTAGAAGAGTAAGAGGCAACTTGATTGTAACCTTTAAGATCCTGAGGAGTCTTGATAGAGTGGATGTGGAGAGGATGTTTCCTCCTGTGGGAGAATCTAGAACTAGGGGTATAAAAATGAGGGGGCGCTCATTTAAGACAGAGATGAGTGGAAATTTTTTTCTCTCAGAGCATTGTGAATCTTTAGAACTCTTCCTCAAAAAACGATGGAAACAGAGTCCTTGTATAATTTTAAGGCAGAGCTATATAGATTCTTGATTAACAAGGGGGTGAGAGGTTATCTGGGGTAGGCAGGAATGTGGGGTTGAGATTATAATCAGATCAGCCATGATCTTATTGAATGGCGGAGCAGGTTCGAGGGGCTGACTGGCCTACTCCTGCTCCTAATGCGTATGTTCGTATGTATGTTTGTATGTTCGTATGACCAACAGCAAAGGCTTCCCTTCCTTCCCCCACATTATTACCTCCAAGATCCCCTAAGGATTTCTACTCAACTCCCCTTGCATCAAATTTATGCCCCAAGCTCCACAACAGTTCTGCCCAGGTAGGAAATGCAATGCCACATTAAATTTCAAATTGAAATTGGATGGAAATGAATTTGAATTTGAAATTTAATTTGTATTTGAAATTGAATTTGAAACTGAAATTGAAGTTGAAATAGAAATGAAATTTGAATTTGAATTTGAAATTGAGAAACACAAACACACGACATCTGATTCCAGAAATGGTAAATGAATCTTTTCACCCTGGCCCATACTGTACCTCAGCTGGAACAGTCTGATACCTGTACTGAAATGGAAGGAGTTCAGTTGTGAGCAGCTGACATTCTTTGCCTTCCTCGGCCATAAAACTCTTTATGAAAAGCATAAAAACAAATGAAAAACAGATAGAAAATATCTAGAGATTGGCTCCAAAATTTACTAGAGCATGATTTCCAACTGAACTCTGGGAGCCCTGAAGCCAGCCTTGTACACAGGCTTGGCTCCCTGTTTGGTGGGGAATGCTGCAGAAGAGGTCGCAGCCCAGAAGCAGGTAGGAATACTTCATGCTGCTGTGGTAGAGATTGCAAGGCTGGGGTGGTGCACCATAGCATGTAGGGTCGAAAGGGCGGGTGGTGGTGGGGGTGGTGTGATCGCAGGGGTATTGGAGAAAGAGCAAGGGCAGAGAATGTGAGTCAGTGGGGGTGGGGGATGATCAGTCCTGGAGAGGGTCTGATTATAGGGGAGGATCTGTGAGAGGCTGGTGATCATGGGGCAGGGTGCAATCATGAGGGATGGTGTCTGTTTATGGGGGGCAGGTGGTTTGATTGTGGCCTCAGGTGGCAGGATGGGTGCAGCTCCAACAACACTCAAGAAGCTTGACATCATCCAGGACAAAGCAGCCTGCTTGATTGGAACCATAAACATTCACTCCCTCCACCACCGACGTATAGTGGCAGTTGCAAGTTCCCCTCCAAGCCACTCACCATCCTGGCTTGGAAATATATCGCCATTCCTTCACTGTCGCTGGGTCAAAATCCTGGAACTCCTTCCCTAACAGCACTGTGGGTGTACCTACACCACGTGGACTGCAGTGGTTCAAGAAGGCAGCTCACCACCACCTTCTCAAGGGCAATTAGGGATGGGCAATAAATGTTGGCCTAGCCAGCGACGCCCACATCCCTTGAATGTATAAAAAAAATCTGATTGAATTTGGTGGGGGTGGGGGGAGGGGTCTAATCAAGGCGGGGTCAGCAGGTTTTTTTGGGGGGGAGTCACGGGCAGGTGTGGAAGCATTCTTTTTCCTCTTGGATCACAAACAATACTGGAAAACTATTTACTACTTCCATGCAGCAGTCCATGCCTCGCTGGCTGGCCAGGGTTAAACCTGGAAGAGAGATCAAATCTGAGGCATTAATATAATTAAATAAACAACCCAACTCTGGGGAGCAGATTGTTAAATGCCCAAAGTGCGTGGGTTCAAGGTTTGTGTTCGGGTTTGAGATTTTTAACATTTTTGCATCCCATCTGACCGAAACCCACCTATTTTTGGAATTATTATTATTATGATAATTAGAGTTCCCCCAATTGTGTTTATGTTATGTAAGTGTTTACTTTTCAAATAAAAGCAGAGAAACTAATAATTGAATTGATTAGCTGAGGTGATTATATAAATAAATTGAAGCGTTTGAATGGCCAAGTGGTTGAACGATATAAAAACAGAAAATGCTGGAAAAACTCAGCTGGTCTGGTAGCATCTGTGGAGAGAGAGAAACAGAGTTAATGTTTTAAGTTTGTTTGCCTCTTCTTCGGAGCCATATGGCTTTCGATTCATACTGACTCAACACATTAACTCTGTTTCTCTCTCCACAGATGCTGCTAGGCCTGCTGAATTTTTCCAGCATTTCTGTTTTTGTTTCCGATTTCTACCATCCGCAGTGTTTTGCTTTTATCTTAGTGGTTGAATGATAGACTGATTGAGTGGCTGGGTGATTGACTGATTGATTAGTGTTGGTACAGAGAAACCATGGCATCCTCGCCCCAGCCAATTTGTCCGGCATTGAGGGGTCAATGACTCAAAACCAGCTCCGATGGGTGGGACATGTCATTTGTATCCCTGACACCAGACTCCTGAAGCAACTGCTCTATTCAGAACTCAGTCATTGGTGGAAACTCCCAAGAGGATAGCAGAAACGCTCCAGGGATGTACTCAAAGCATCCCTAAAGGTATTAAACATGTCTGCTGACTCATGGGAGACGTGGCTTGTGATAACCAAAATGGGGAAGGCTCATTTGAGAAGGCACCACACACATCGAGAGATTTTGTCAGGAATGTGCAGAGGCAAAGTTGAGGCGCGGAGGGAGCGCACAAGCCTTCAAACCAACATGTACCTGGCCCTTCAAACACCACCTGTTCTGCATGTTGCAGAGTCTGCAGATCGGGCAATGAACTTATCAGCCATCTCAGAACCCATCGAGCTGGACTGGAAGCAAATCATCCTCGATCCCAAGGGACCGCCTAAGAAGAAGGGTTTCCCTGGCTGTGCAATCAACAACAAGGGAAATACTCTTAAAATTCGCACTAGGTCATTCAGAATCAAGGTCAGGAAGCACTTTTACATGCAAAGGGCAGTAGAATTCTGGATTGTATATTCTGTTTATGAACTCTGGAGTAAGATAGATTGTTCTTTCCAATTCTGTACATTCCTGTGTCAGTTCAGCAATTGTTTGCTGTAATGACTGCGAGTTGAGTGAGTAGTTACTTTATTGAGAGGCTAGTTAAGTAAGTGGTTGGTTAATTGAGTGAGTATTTGAGCGTGCAATTATTTGAGAAAATGGTTGGAGGATAGTTGAGTCACTAATTAATTCAGTGATTGGCAGTAACCAGTATCTGAGTGAGTGGTTGGTTATGTGACTTGTTGACTGCTATAGTGTAGAAAGAATGAACCCATCAATCATATGGCCTCACTCAACCTCATTTGTGTAGCTGCTACTGATTTTTCACGTTGGAAAATGCTGAAGGGTAGGAATTGGTTCTCACAATAATTTCAGATTAGGTGTTATTGCCGTAGAGATAGTGAAGAGACAAATAGGATTTTATGGTGAAGTTGCTACAAAGTTGTCAGCAATACATTTATGGGTTTATTTTTACATTTTGAATCTCGGTATTAATGAGTATATGTAATTCATCTTTCCTCATTTCAATTGTTCAGCATTGTGGCACATTCCCATTTCTTTTAGTTTTTAAGGTGACTGGGAGACTTGCCCCATACCTTACCAAGCCTGAACTGACCACTGGCAGGTACTTGCAAATGAACGTCTGCCCAAACGCCCATTCTCTCTTTAGCTCAGTAACTCACCAAGGTGCCATGGCTGAGAAAGAGGCTTTGTTGAGGAGGTGAGATCATAAGAAATAGAAGCAGGTGTAAGCCATGTGGCTTCTCCAACCTGCTCCACCATTCGATAAGTTCGTGGTTGATCTTCCATCTCAACCACACTTTCTCACCCTAACCCTGATTCCCTTAGCATCCGAAAAGCTGTGATGCAGCTCCAGGATGCTGCATGAGTTATTGTTTTAAGGCTGCTGTCAACATTTTTTAAGTCATCTTTTTCCAGAAATGTCAACATGAGTATTATAGACGTTCATTTAAGATAACATTTTTATCTGTTTTCTCTGTAGGGGGGGATCACAAATGAAAGCATTAGGACATTCCAGACCCAAGCCATAATGATCTCAAATTATGTCCAGTCTACATAAAAACTTAAAAACTCCATAAACCATACATAAAAGACGGATTTTGGCATCATACCATTCATAAAGCTTGACTGCAGCATCATTTTCACTTGCGGTCATTTTGGTGGAAAATACTAATCACAGGATAGCATGAAACTGCTTCAAAAATATTTTTAAACTATCAATTGCTGCATTTCTTTTGAATAGGGCCCTTTATATTATCCGTTTAATTTGTACCCTAGAAGCCTGATGTCTCTCACACAGTTACTGTGGACAGTTTGTCTTTTCCTGACTGTTGGTACCTCCCTCTGCTGGCTAGAATCAGCTAACTCAGTACACACCAAGGATTTTGGGCACTTTTGCTCTGTGGGACTCGGTACCACACCACCTAGCACGTTTACCTTTCAGCCCTGGCTCAGTCTAAACATGTCCTAAGTTTGTTCTAAGGGATTAATTAGTGCTTCACTGACACCCTGTATGGAGGAAAGATCTCGTTATTTTTCTTGCTGACATTTTTCTTTGCTTGACCCATTTCTTTCCATTTTGCTTCTTGCTATATTAATTGCGTTTTGTGATTGTTTATTCTTGGTTTCAAAGACTTACGCTGGTTCTATTTATTGTTTTTCCCTTTCTATAGTGTAAGGTTACAGAACTGTGATTATGATAACAAAAACAAAAACAAAAATACCTGGAAAAACTCAGCAGGTCTGGCAGCATTGGTGGAGAGGAGCACAGTTGACGTTTCGAGTCCTCATGACCCTTCAACAGAACTAAGTCAAAATAGAAAAGGGGTGAAATATAAGCTGGTTTAAGGAGGTGGGGGGGGGGTTGGGACAAGAAGAGCTGGGTAGAGGGCCAGTGATAGGTGGAGATAACCAAAAGATGTCACAGACAAAAGGACAAAGAGGTGTTGAAGGTGGTGATATTATCTGAGGAATGTGCTAATTAAGGGTAGAAAGCAGGATGAGCAAGGTACAGATAGCCCTAGTGGGGGTGGGGTGGGGTGAAGGAATCGAAAAAGGCTAAAAGGTAGAGATAAAACAATGGATGGAAATACATTTAAAAATAATGAAAATAGGTGGGAAAAGAAAAATCTATATAAATTATTGGAAAAAACAAAAAGGAGGGGGAAAAATCGGAAAGGGGGTGTGGATGGAGGAGAGAGTTCATGATCTAAAATTGTTGAACTCAATATTCAGTCCGGAAGGCTGTAAAGTGCCTAGTTGGAAGATGAGGTGCTGTTCCTCCAGTTTGCGTTGAGCTTCACTGGAACAATGCAGCAAGCCAAGGACGGACACGTGGGCATGAGAGCAGGGTGGAGTGTTGAAATGGCAAGCGACAGGGAGGTCTGGGTAATGCTTGCGGACAGACCTCTTCTTGTCCCAACCTCCCCCCCTTAAACCAGCTTATATTTCACCCCTTTTCTATTTTTACTTAGTTCTGTTGAAGGGTCATGAGGACTTGAAACGTCAACTGTACTCCTCTCCACCGATGCTGCCAGACCTGCTGAGTTTTTCCAGGTATTTTTGTTTTTGTTTTTGTTTTGGATTTCCAGCATCCGCAGTTCTTTGCTTTTATCTCTGTGATTATGATAATTCAGCTCCTCCCACTTCCTGCCCTCTGACATGGGTTTGAATTACAGACAATCATTGGTGACTTCAAAGCACTTATCCACATTTAGCAATTAGAAAAGGAGACCTAAAAAAATGATCAGCCAGAAAAAAATGCTTTCTGCTGGCTGTAAGAGGCCTATGTGAAATGGGCTTGGATCATTTTGCCCCATTTCATAGTTGGGATGGACCCACAACACAAACTGCTGCTAATTTGGCACAAAATTGGTTTTCTTCACTCAGAAAGGCCACATGATGACTGATGTGGGAAATAGGAATGGCAGTAACATAATGCTGCGTGGTCTCCTTAGGTTGGGGATAGGGGGCAGAACTTTCCATAAATGAGATTAAGTGCGGTGGTGGGCGTTTTTGGCAGTGCCCACCTCGCTGCCCGGAATGGTGGGAACTGGCACCCAATTCTGCGCTTGGAGGCTCATTAATTATGCAAAGGTGCATATCGGTCCGAATCACCTGGCGTGTCGGGAGTTGGTTTGTGCAGCTGCCATCAGCTGGCGGGTTCGAAGGTCCGGGCACCATATTTAAGAGCCAGTCCAACACACAATTTCACTCTCTACAGTCCACCAGAGGTGTCTGGCACCAGAAGAGGAAGGCCAAGAGCCTGAAGAAGAAGGCGGCATCCCACTTCACGCACCAGGCCCTCCAGGCCTTGATCAGAGGGGCAGGGGTGAAAAAGCGTGCGCTCCATCCCAGGGAAGGCAGAAGGAAGCACAGCAGCATCACCTCTCTGGCCTGGGCGGCCATCACAGAGCAGGTCAGTGCTGCTGGTAACCACGCCCGAAATGCCACCCAGTGCAGGAAGAAGATGAATGATCTCATTTGCTCCATCAGGGTAAGCCATCCTTCAACTCCCTCCAATATCAAACTCTCATCATGACACCATGCATTCAAATGGCTACTCTCTTCAGGGGTCTCACACAACCATTAGCAGGGGACACAAATCAACACTCATTTTCTCACTAAGGCTTTCACATCATCACCACCATCCTATCAATCAAGTTGCTCACACTCCATCCTTGGCCCTCTGGGGAGGGCTCACCACTCACAGGGGACATGCATCTCACCCAACTTCTGCTCCAACCCTTCTCATCACGTGCCTTTCTTTTTTCTTCAGACAGGCTAAGCTGATGCACAACAGTCACAAGAGATCGCAGACCGGGGAGGGACGGCCAACATCATTGCCCTCACTGAGTTCGAGGGGGCTGCAGCTGAGCTGGCTGGGGAGGACAGGAGTCGCTCCTGTGGAGACGGGGAGATTGGTCTCTCCCACCAACCTAGTACGGATCACAGCTCCATCACTTCATCAAATCCTGACAATCACAGTGAGTCACTTGCAGTCTTATCTAGCTCATGCTCATTAACTGAAACTCTCTTTTCTATTTTATAGGCACCAGAAGATTGAGACCCCCCAAGCCAGTCCAGCACTCGTGCAAGCCCACAGACTTCATCTGAAGAGGAAGCTCCAGAAAAACCGTCACAGCACTCACACACACCCTCCACCAGCTCAGAGACACACACGTTGGTGGGGCACAGCCGTAGATTAGGCTCAGGCTCACTTTCTGGGGAACGCCTTACTGACACGTCCCCACAACAGTCGGAGGCAGGTTCACTTGGAGGGCTGCTAGAGACCAACCACCCACTCGGTCCGAGTCAGGTGATGAGCCTCTGGAAGCAGCCACCAAATCAATGCTGGAGATGCAATGACAGGCAGTGGAACATCAGGCAGAGAATCAACAGTCATTCAGCAGACTAAAGCAAACAATGGAGGAGACTATCCATGTTCTGTCTGATGTCGTGGCTCTGACATGCGAGTGCCTCAAGGTCACCATGGGAAGGCTGGTGACCTCTGTGGAGACCTTGGTCTAGCAGCTCTTGCCAGATTTGCGCTCGGCCCTGCACTCCATGGCCACACACCCCGGTGGGCACCATCAAGATGTAGGTGACATGGGGACGAGGCACCTTCAGATGCACCATCTCCTGCAGGAATCAGGGCGGGGCCCTTGGGCACCCACAGGGAGGATGACCGTTTGCTGGACACCCCAGGGGCTCCTCTCAGGACACTCCAAGGGTGTTCAGCCATTCACAGCCCCCTCTGCCTGTAACCCCATTCACTCCAGCTTCTCAGGCCACCAAGAACGCTTCTGTCCCTGAATAGGCGACCCTTATCAGGCCGGGGTTCTCCAGGCCTTGGGCCACCAGAGGACGTCCGCCAAGGTCATCACAGACATCAGGAGGTAGCAGTCAGCAGGCTGCCTTCACCTCTGCTGTGGATATCGGGCCTGCACAGACCTAGCTGTGGAGTTAAGAAAGTTAAGAAAAATTGATGTCACTTTTGGGTCACGGGTGTGCTAGACATGTAAATAAATTTCACTTTTATCAGTACATTTGATGGTTATGTGAATGTTCCTGTCAACTGAAGGAGTTGTGATTTTGTACTTTGGAATCCTCTTATTTTGAGGTTTAGCCTTCCTCCCACTCAGTGATAGTGTCACACAGTGAGATTCATATTCTTGTGATGTCAAATTCAGTTGAACTAGTCTCCATTCCCTTGTGTGATGTCAGGGAGATGTGTTTAAATCTTTATTGGAAGTGTGTGATGTAAGTGTTTCTAACCCTTCTTCCTTAAGGAACACCACTGAGGGCAGCTCATCAGCGTTGATATTCTAGTGGTATTTGTGTCTCCTCAGTGGCAGAAGGCAAGACAAGCATAGAAGGAGGCGATCCCTAGGTATGTCCACATCTTAGTTGCAGCAGTGTTCGCATCATTAGATGGCAGCAAAGAGTTCAAGTCTTCTCTCACATCGCTCTTGTTCCTAAGTGCACTCTCAGTTCCCAGAGTGAGCTCAATCTCAGGGCCCCACGGACCAAAGCAAAGATAATGCCCTGGTGATTCATGAGGTCAGAATGCACAAGTGTGAATGCAGGACTCGTTCTCTCTGCAAGTGGACGGGCATCCCTTGAATTGAAAGAAAATGGCATTGAGGGCGAGAAGAGATGTGGCCATATTCCCTTACTTAACTTTACTCTTCCTGAAACCTGTCTGCAATTAACGTATCACAGACACATCTCCCATGTCTTCCTTCCTCCATGGTGTGATCACACTCATACTGACCCTCAGCAGCCTCGTGAGGTTCCTGGCCCTCCAGATCTTCATCCTCCAATGAGCTCTCATCTTCCTACAGTTCATCCTCTGGCAGGGTTTCACCTCTTTGCATTGCCAGATTTTGAAGGGCGATGATGCGGAAAACCCTGTCATGAGTGTATTGTCGTGAGCCACCTGAGCGGTCCAAGCATCTGAAACGTATCTTCAGAAGTCCTATGGTCTGCTCTATAAGGGAGCGGGTGGAGCTGTGAGCAGCATTGTACCTCTCCTCAGAACTACTCTGAGGGCGACGCACTTGTGTCATTAGCCAGTGTTTCAGTGGTTACCCCTTAACCCCAGGCAATCATCCCTGCAGATATAATGGCTCCTTGAAAATCTCAGGCCCCTGGGAGTAACTCAGGATGTAGGAGTCATGGCAACTCCCAGGGTCCTGTGCACAAAGGTGCAGTATGTGCTTTCGGTGATCACACACCAGTTGTACATTGATGGCATGATAGCCCTTGCGGTTTATAAACATTAGGGCCTGCTGCCATGGAGCCCGTATAGCCACAGAGGTGCTGTCTATTGCACCTTGCGCTCTTAGAAAGCCTGAGATGGCGGTAAAGCCTGGCTATCTTCGTCCAGAGCAAGCCTGACATAATGATGAGCCTTCCTGTAAAGGGCATCTGTGACCTCCTTTATGGATCGATGTGTTGTAGACTGAGAGATGCCACACAGGTTCCCTGTTAAACCTTGGAAAGAATCAGAGGCCAAGAAATTGAGTGCTGCTGTCACCATCAAAGCCACTGGCAGGGGAGACCCTCCAACTCCATGTGATATCAGGTCTTCACGAAGAATGTGGCATATGTGATGTACCAGAGCTCGGGACAAGCGCAGACATACACGGCTTTGCCTCTCACTCATTTGTAAATAAGAGACTCTTCTACGATAAACCCTAGGTCTGGCACGTCACCCCGGTTGTTTGGGTCTCTCCTCCTGGCCCTCCTGTTCATGCTCTGACTCTGCTTAACCATGTCCCTCCTGCTAGAGCTGGGCGCAGAGTTGGCCTCCCCTCCTTCGCCTCCCCATTGCATCAGGACCCTGACAAAGGCAGCATTGAGCCCTGGATCCATATCTGCTTTTGCCTTCTCTCTGAAAGGAAATATTGAAGATATTAATGATTCAAGGGGCAAGAAAATGAAGCTCAAAAGATGACACCTTTGGAAACTGTAAGGGTCCATGGTTTTTCCTGCCCTACTTGCATGGTGGCTGATGTCACCTTGTCCCTGAGACACAAGCACACACATCGAGGTGACCAAGATGGCATCGCAGATATGTAACATCTTGAGCTCTGTGTGGGATGCCAAAGTTTCAGTGAGATGAATGACCCAACTAGCTCTGTGCTCCAATCTTTGATATGGTATATTAATGGTCAATCAGTTGCTCATGGTCAATGAGTGGATGCCCTTTGGCCTGTTAGGAGTGTCAATTCTGGTGAATACGTGACAGGCCTTCATTGATGGAATGCCATTTATGATACAGCTGTGCTTCCTTCACTATTGCCTACATTCCCAAATGCAACATTCCTATATGTTACTCTTACGACGCAATGGCTGTGAGTAGCCCTTTAACAGTGCTAATGAAGCCATTGGCTTTCAGTGGCTTCCATCGCAAGGAGGTCTTCCTCCTTTCTTTCTAAGCCTCCTGCTCACTCTTGCAGCAATAAGAAGTTAGAGGGTGACCCCAGAAAGGCCCCTCTTGTGTTCGCCCTTCACCCTGACTGCCATTCCATAGCCTTCCCTCCCCATCGCTCCATTCATGTTCATCAACCTCACCCTTGCCTCACAGCCCACTTCCCCGTTGAAATGCTAGTTTCTGGAAAGGATGAGTGAGTGAGTGGGTGAATGGATGAATGGGTGAGTGGGTGAAGAGGTGAGTGGGTGAGTGAGTGAGTGAGGGTAAATGGGTGAGTGGAGGCTTGCATGAGTACCATAGTACAGTGGTATTCCTTGGGGCAATGTAGGCAAAGAGCAGGAGCAGACCAACCCTACAGCCCCAGCCGAGTGACGTTCATCGCAACAAGACCGGCACAACGCTATGGCTGGGAGGCTATGTATGTTCCACTCGCCTCGAAGTTACCAGCGAACTGAGGTCCAACTTGTGTGCGTCGCCCCTTTTCAAATGGATTTGAGGTCGACGTAAATTCCCGCTGGCGTGACGCAAGATTGGAAGGCTTGGCAGCCGTTTTAATGAGCATCCATGACATGTTAAAGAATGCAAATGTCATTCATGCCGCTAGTCGCCAGGATAACTGGCCCGCCTTAAACACACCATCGGGAGAATTGCAGCCTATTTTTACGATGGCAAATTTGCAACTTTTGCCTGCCGCTGGATTCTCCGCTCCCGCTCGCCACGAAACCCGCCTTGGGCAGGATGGGAGAATTCCACCCAGGGTTTCCAACTGTGATTAAATGTATTCCTTGAGGTTTCATCACATGACTTGCCCCCATGCTCTTTCCATTAGTTGGCCAACACATCCATCCTTCTGGCATATTGCCTCCCTATGCCAATTAGAAAGTAAAAAGACTCATTAACCAATTGAATAATGCTTGACTGGCAGCCAAACAGTTACTTCTCCCATTTTCAACGTTTTTATATCTGTTAAAGAGAAATATTGAAAGAAAATGACAAAAAACAACAATCTTTTTTAATGTCACAATGATTTTTCTGCAGGGTTGCTCAAAGCAGTGTCCTGGAGATTGATTTTCAATTCCTGGAGATTCCAGACCAATCCTGGAGGGCTGGCAACCCTAGTTGGGGATGAGCTGCAGTGTCACTACAGAGAGAGCTTTACTGTACATCTAAGCATGCTATACCTGGCTGCATTCCTCAGCATGTTTCCAGAGAAAATTCCACACTTCTGCATTCTCTGTCACACTCAAAGGGAGCATTATTTGGAGATAAGATTACTGCACTGTAGCCTTGATTTTCTAACCCTTATTTCCTGTGAAAATGCATTCCCACAGGTAGCACTGGATCATGGAATTCGCCTCCTGTCTATTTATAAACAAAATATACAAATTGCACTCCTTAGTAATGTGAGAAAACATAAGAATGTTTTCATAATTTCCCTATTAAAAAGGTAAGAGCCAAAGTGCATTACAAACAAATGATGTTTCAGTGAATAATGGCCCAAATTTTCTGGTATCCAGATCATTGGAGATTGGACGCCATTTGGGAGATGTGTGTCAGGACCCCGCAGAAATCCTGATGCACACACGTGCTGAAATTGCCCAGGAAGTTTAAACTTCTGGGTGGCTAATTTATGCTGCCTGGGGCATTTATGCTGTCCGCAAAAGTCTCCAACACTGAGCTCAGTGTCAGTGGCCAAATATGTGGGAATTACCTGCTTACTTACCTTTGAAATGTTACGCTGGTTAATACCTGATCTAACTCAATGATTAGCCAGTGTAACTGAACTTAGCACCACAGCCGACCCCCCATATCATCTCCCCGACCCAACTCGACTAAACCCCCCAACCCGACTACCCCTCTGAACCGAATACCTCCCCACCCAACTATATCTGACCCAACCCAATTACCACTCCAACCACCTGACTACCCCTTCAACCACCCACTCAGACCACCTAAGTATTTCCCTGACCTGACTACCCTTTGACTCGGCCCAACCACCTCCCTGATTACCCGAGTACCCATCCCCCACCCCGACCACCCAACTACTCTCCCGACCACACTACACCCCTCCAACCAGACCCAACTATTGCCCTGACCCAACCACGCTACACACTCACCCTCTCATCCATTCACCCACTCACCCACTCACTCACTCACCCATTCACCCACTCACTCACTCACCCATTCACCTATTCACTCACTCACCCATTCACCTATTCACCCACTCACTCACTCATCCATTCACTAACCCACTCATCCATTCACTCACTCATCCTTTCACCCACTCACCCATTCATCGATTCACCCACTCACCCATTCAGCCACTTACCCATTCACCAACTCACCCATTCACTAACCCACTCATTTACGGACATGAGACCTTTAAGAACTTTCCTGAATACGGCAGCTGCTGTTGTGAAAAGGGGCTGTGCTGTCTTTGTCCATCTTTTCTTGTACTCGACAGTCTTCCCCATGGATGTCTGTGCTGACCCATCGACGCTTCAGCCTGGATCAGAAGTCACGGCTCAAAAATCAAAACAGGGTCAAGTTGCAGAAATCTTCGCTGGCAGCGTCAATGTGCAAAGACCAACCGGAAGATCTGGACCAATATATTTGATTTTCTATTGCACAATTTCACTATCAAAATGTCTCAAAAATACTTCTCATACATTGAATTACTTTTGCAATAAAGTTGTGTAGGCAAACAAAGCAGCTATTTTGCAGACAAAATCCCATGCACGAATTGAGATGAATGAACAGTTAATCTGTTTTTCTAGTGGCTACTGAGTGAAAGACATGGAACTGTGTTTATTTTTAAGAGACGTATACATCAAAATAGATCACACTTTCAAAGCAGCTCTACCCCACCACCATCTGTCTCGACACCTCCGCTGCCTCTTTTTGATCAGAGTGCTTGTCCAACATCCAGTCTTGGATGAGCCTCAGTTTTCTTCAGCTGAGCATTGGAAAGATGAAAGCCATTGCCTTCGGCTCACACTACAACTCTGTGTCCTTGCTACTGACCCTATCCCTCTCCCAAGGCTACTGTCTTGGTTGAACCAGGTTATTTCCAACTTCGGAGACTTATTCAATTTGAGCTGAGCTTTGTATCCTATATCCTCTCCATCACAAAGCCCACCTACTTCCATTTCTTTGATATCACTCAACTCTGCCTGTACCACTGCCCATCTGCTGTCGAAACTTTCATTCTTGCCTTTGTCACCTTCAGGCTATACCAATGCTCTCCTAGTGATGTAAAACATATTGGAATATATTCTGGTCTGGGTTTATGGAGCAGAAGATTTCCGCTGTATACTGGTTGTAAAAACATGAACGTATTTGTAACTTTTCTGCATCACATGGTTGGGGAATACCCACATCCATGATGATTAAAGTGATACATAGCCCTTCTCCATTCTCCAACAAAAGAAATATAGCAAACACTTTTTTGTATAAAGTGCCTCTTTAATCTCAATAGAGAGCTGAAACTTCTGTCAAATATAGTGTTTAAATCAATGTTTTCCAATTAATGCAATACAATTGCTTATTCTATTTGTAATGCAATCTTTTTAACGCTTCCTAATGCATTATTAACTTGCTTTGAGTTAATGCCCAAGTTAAAAATACACACAGAGAGATTTAGTATGAGTAGATTAAATTATTGTATGATTAAAGCACCAGTCAGAAAACAAAGAAGCGATGTTATCATTGTCTTCCTCAAAAAACCCACCTTGACTCCTCTCCAAAGTGTTTGATTGTGTTGTTAACTCCCAAACCTAAACCTACTTTTCCCACATCCTGATTCCTGTTTGAATCACTTCACCCCTACAGCTACAGCACTGAATTGGTACTAACTAAAGACACAAATATATTTTCTTTGATAACTATAACCAAGGTGCATTATTTTTTCTCATCCTCCTCAATTTCCCTGCAGCCTTTGGCAAACTAATCATTCATAACTTTTCTATTAGTTGCCATCTTCCTTAAAGTTCTCTCCGTTGTTGGCCGGTTTGATTTGACTGCCCATACTTGGTTCCACTCTTATCTTCTGATCATAGCAGGGGCATCTCCAGACATTACTTCTATTCCTGCTTTTGTTACCCTTGAGAGTCTATCCTTGGTCCTTTCCTCTTCCTCATTTACATGCTATTACATGGTGACATAGAAACATGGGCTGGGTCTTTGCTAGAGCAATGCCATCCCAATGAAGAAATCTGACATTCAACAAATACTAAATTACTCTTTCAGGGCCAGTAAGGATCTTTTGCTCTAATTACGAACTTAGTACACCATTAAAAACACAATTACACCTCAAACAACAAGGTGTAACTTTTTAAAGGTTTTTTTACAGTGAGATTAAGAGCATAAGAGTCTCTTCAGTCCAATGATTATCATTGTTTGCAGTCTTGGCGACCTTAGCAGTACACCCTCTGGAAAAGCATTGGCCAGATTTTTTCCCGCGTTGGGCGGACTTGGCGGGACTGGGTGGGGGTGGTCGCAGAGTTAACCGCCACCCGCGATCGGCTCCGCGCCACCATTTTGCACGGGCGGGCCAATTAAGGCCCGCCCAGCATAAGATGCGAGCAGTAGCGCTCAGCATTACCTGTGCAGGCGGGGGGAGGAGGGAGAGTCAGGGCCAACGGTCTTTGGCATTTGTGCATGAAAGAGTGCTTTAATCTCCCTGAGGCACGGAGCTGCCTCGGGGAGATTGAAGTGCTTTTGAAAAACATAAATAAATGTAATAAAAATTTATTGAAACATGTCCCCTCATGTGACTGTGTCACATGAGATACGACATATTTTTATTTTTCTGAAAAACTTTTTATTTCATTCGTAAAAGCTTTAGGAAACCTCATCCCGCTCATGGATGAGGTTTCCTAAAAAATGTAAAGGCCACTTGGCCTTTTAGGCTGCCCATCAATCGTAAGGTTGGACGGACAGCGTAAACTTGAAATTAATTACCTAGTTAATGGCCTTAATAGGCCTTTCAATTATTGGTGGGTGCGCAACCGATTCCGGTATATGCCCGCCGAATGAAACATCGCGAGAGAGCACGATGACGTTGGGACTTACGCCCGATTTCATCACGCGTCGATTTACGCACCAGTGTGTCGGGCCCGCTCCCGTACGCCAACTAAAAAATCCAGCCCATAGAATCACTGACTGCAATTTCTGGAATTTCAAGTTTAATTGTGCATCTGCGGACTTCAGGAGTTACTGTCAGTTTCAGAGGAGTTATGATGGCAAACACTGTTAGTTTTATAGTTATTATCACAATATCTGGGCCAATAAATAAATATTTTGCCTTATTTTTCACTGAAGAGCTGTGTATTGTAATAGCACATGATGTGGATGTAGAACAGTTGTTATTCAAAGAGAGACAATAGAAGTTACCCAAATTTCCAGTTGATAAATCGCTTTGACCTGATGGTTTACATTCAAGGATCCTGGGAAAAGTAGGAGAGAAATAGCACCAGGGTTGAAGTATAATTTTCCAAAGTTCTGTGGAAATGAAAATTATGCCAAAGGATTAGAAAGTGACAAACACAACAGCCTTCTACAAAAAAAAGACAAAAATAGGCCAGGAAATTATATGTCATTTAGTCTTACTTCAGTGGCTGATAAACTACTGGAATTTATAAAAGACATGAAATTACTAAGCATTTTGTGAATCAAGTTAATTACTGGCAGTCAGAATGAATTTCCATAAGGCTGGTCATGCTTGACCGAAAAAAAAATCTTTGAAGAAATAATAGGAAAGATAGATTAAATAAATGCAGTGAATGTGGCTTATATAGATCTTCAAAAAGCATTTCATAAGTTACCAATTAAAAGAGCTATGTCAAAAATAATGAACCATGGATTTCAGGGAATTGGAGCCATATGGATACAGCGATTATTGAATGGAAGAAAGCAATGGCGAGACGTATTAGTAAGCTTCTAGGACTGAGAACACTATAGTCAAATGAGGTTAATATTGGGCCCAGTTTTATTTACAAATAAATATTTTATATATATAACATATAAATATAATAAATATTTTTTTGCAAATACATGATCTGCACTTGCAAAATGAGGGAATACAATTTAAATTTGCTAATGACACCGAATTGGTTATATGGAAATTTTGGCAAGGATTGTGAAAAACTACAACCTTGACAGGCATGTAACAGATACAGTTCAATGTAGAACAATGCACAGCAGTACATTTAGAAACAAGGTCAGGGAAAGGACATACAAATTGAATTAAAAGACTTTAAATGGAGTAGAGGAAAGGGACCTTGGTGGATCGATATACAGGTCAATAAAACGTGCAAGCAGATAAAGCCATGATAATTGGAAACCATTGGTTTAGGACCTAGAAACATGGAACTTAGAAGCAAGAAGATAATGTAGAACTTGTGTAAAACCTTATTTAGGCTCCAACTGAAGTATTAGGTACAGTTTTAGATTTAGGGGAAAGATGTAAAATCAATGGGGAAAGTCCAGCATAGACTTAAAAAAGATGATGGGGTTACCTCTGAAGAAGAGTCATATGGACTCGAAATGTTAACTCTGTTTTTTTTCTCTCCACAGATGATGTTAGACCTGCTAAGCTTTTCCAGCATTTTCTGTTTCCAGCATCTGCAGTATTTTGCTTTTATCATGGGGTTACAAAGATTTGTTACAGAAAGGGAGGAGGCTAATTTAAATAGCCTTGAGTTCTCCTCTCACGACCAGTCCATAAACAGACAGCTGTTATGATTTGGCTTCCCCCTTTATAAGCGGTGGTGTATTTCCCAACCCCTCAGTTTTGGTGTAATCCAATTTCTATTAATAATCCCACAGCAAACTCATAATAGGATGAACTCAAAGGGTAGCAATGTTGCTTCTTTTTCACTCATAGAGTAAAAGAGGGATAGAGAAAGAAATATTTACAGAGCAAAAACCACAGATAAAAGAATGATTGTTTCACATGAGTCCAGAATCAGAGCCCAATGAGGTATTCCTTCATGGGAGTCAGCAGGTTGAAAACCAATGCTGTATAATTCACTTTTCCAATGGAGTTAACTTCACACAAGGAGATAGGCATGCAGAGAGGAGTCAGTCTTGTAGGTGAAGGTACAGAAGTTCCAGTAGAAACAGTATAGATGGGACCAGGTATTCAATCTGGGCTGGGCCCATTTTCTGTGCTGCTGCTGCTTGTAGATTTTAAAATGGCAGACTGAATTTTCTGTATAGCAAGGCAATATAACTGGTTTCACCAGCTAGAGGTTCATGTCACATGACTCCCACCTCTCCCACCACAATGTGGGTATCTCCCTCTGTCTGAGTCCCTGAGATTCTTAAATGTTCCAACCATTAAGAATTGAAAGGAAGGTTGTGGGGTCCTTTGTCCTGGCAGACAAATAGGCCCCAGTTGGCCAGCTTGGCTTCTGAAATGCAGATGGCCTTTGTATAGTTCTCTTTGAATTTGGTCTCTGTAGCCCACAGGGGGTCATTCATGTCTCTTCAGAGATAACAAGGTGCAGGTTTCTGCGATACTGCCATGGTAGCTCCTTTTACTAGAGGGTCACAGACAGACATAGCTTAAGCCATTTTGAAAGGTCTTTATCCAGTTTTTAAAATTTTAGAAATTAGCCATGAGGTATTATATATATATATTATATAAATTATATATATATTATTTCTATATATAAATATCCAGTGTGGGATCTTAGTCTCCTGACAGATTTGAGAAGTTAGGAGTTTTCACTAAGTCTGAGAAGGAGATAGGATGACCTGATAGGAATTTTCAAGTTTTTGAATAGTCATGTTAAGTTAAACAGTGATAAGTTTGTTTCCAATGGTTAGCACGGCAATAACAAGAAGTAAATTTAAGGTAATCAGATTTTAAAAAAAAGGGGAATGTTATGAATTTAGATTCGTGGTAAGGTACCTTTGAAGGTTCAGTGGCGTCAGTATATCTCCCATTATGTTGTGAAGTCTTAAGTTTAAGAGAGTTGGATATTTATTTGTATGATTGCATAATCCAGGAATCTAACAAAAGCAGCCCCTTGTGATTTGGTTTAGCCACAATTATCTTTTGCACATTTGTACCTTCAATCTCTCTGAAGGAAGACCGAGCAAATTTGGTTCAAATATTAAACTGCATTATTCCACGGCAAATTAAATGTACAGTGTAATCAGTATGATCAGAGTTGCTTAGCCTCCTGCCACGCAGTGAAAAGTTTGTCTTTATTTCCTCAACCAAAACCTTTCATGATTTTGAACACTTTTAAAAATGTTCCCTTAACGTCCCCTGCTTTAAGGAGAACAATCCTAGCTTCTCCTAGTCTCTTCACATAACTGAAGTCACTCACCCCTGGTACCATTCAAATATACCTCCCCTACGAGCATCAAGCATAATGCCCAGAACTGGACAAGATACTGGCCTGGTTAGTCACACAGTGTCCGCTAGTACACTTGAGGCTTTCTGCGACTGGTGGGCAGCAGATGGACTGGAGTGTAAATGAAAGAACAATATTATAATTTGAAAAGATTTGTATCAGAATTTGGAATTCATTGTGAACCTTTAAAAAAGGTGGAAATTATGATTTGAGGAATTAAGGGTTTCTGCTTAAGGATTAATCAACCTAATTGGTAAACTAAAAGAATTATAGTATAATGGGGAGAAAAAATGACCACCTGAAGAAGATTCATGGTGTATAAAAGCAGAAAATGCTGGAAAAACTCAGCAGGAAAGAAAGACAGTTAACGTTTCGAGTCTATGACTTCTTCAGAGATGGACAACTCGAGAAGTCAAGAGTCTGACATCTCATTGGCTCATTGCATTGTCAATCAGTATGATGTTCAGGAACTGTCATGGCGACGGCCAGACCAATGAGGAAAGGTAGCGGGCGGGAGCTATACTTGAGACGCAAGACGTAGAGGGGCGACGCGCACAAAAGCCTCGGCGGAGTGATGGACGTCCGCGCTGTCCAATAGTAAGCGGCGGATTGAGCGTGGATTGGGCGGGCCCCGAGGCTGCCCAGTGAGAGCGGGAGACGGCGGTTGGGCGGGGCTTAACGGTTGCCGGGAGGGGAAGGTGTTGTTGGTGCTGCCGCTGCTGCTGCTTGGGGCCGGTTGGAGGTGAGGAAAGAGCTCGAATGTGTGAGGGGAAAAGGGCAGGGGCGGCGGCGGTGGTGGGGGGTGGGTTTAGGGAGCGGCGGCGGCGGGGTCTTCACCTCCCGGTTGAGCGGCCGGTGGGGCTGACGGGCGGGGTGGGAGCGGCCTGTGGGTTGTCAAGAGGACGAAGCGCCGCTTCTTCCCCCCCCGCCCCCAAACCCCCTGTGGCCACCGGCCTCAGCTTCCCTCACAACAACTTTACAATAATATAGGAACAATATAAATTGGGTGAAAGAAACCGCAGGCCCAGTGTACTCACCATCTTAGATCCATTTGTGTCTGTTGATATTACATTTCTGGACGTTTTGAAGCATTTAAATTAAGAATTTATGATCATTTAAAAAATGTTATTTGGTTAAAATTCGTTTTCCTTCTCTGGGAGTTCTATAGAATGTAACTATATATTATCCTTGTGACCATGTGCCTTGGGTATTCATCATGTGTGGCCTGGGGCAGAAAACCATTCTGCTTCCCACTTTTGACTTATGGTTCATTGTGATTTTTTTCTTCTGCCTGTCAAAGTCAGCTGGTGGGAGGTGGTCACCTGTCAAGTGTTAAAGTACAAAACCCCCGGCCTTAATATTTGGGCCTTGAATGTGGCCTACCCTTTTACAGTTAACTGCTCAGGTATACACCTTGTCAGAAAGTTGTCTCTCACTGGGGAAATGGCCTATGTAAACGACTGCAGTTTATCTGAGACCATTTGTAGTTGCTTGTAAATTTCTGCCTCCAGGATTGAAGGACCCATCCTGAAGTAGTTGATTCTTTTTCTAAAGTTTGCTTTCAATCTATAGCTAAGTCTCACCTGGAATTTTATGATTTCACGCTAATATGGATATATGTTGTTTCAAACGCTAACATAATTGAAATTGCAGCGAAGATAATGCTTCTCCATTCCAGAATGTTTTATGTTATATTGTTTGTGGATGCTACATTGGTAAGGTGGGAATTTTGCAAATGAAAATTGATAATATATTGTAAAAACAAACATGATATACCTTGCCATTGTGGAATTAATATATGTCAGCAGCTCAAGTAATCTTTGCACTAAATATTTTGTTTATGGAATTGGAGGTACAAAGGTAGATTGTCCATATAAATGAATGCCAGTTTCCGGAACTGTGGATCCCCTATAGTTTGATAGTTCTTTTGCTGATAAAATGAACGTTTGGTCATTTGAAGCCTTGAATTGTTTAAAAAGTAAAGGAACTAATTAAAGAAGGGGTAAGAAATTTAAAACCTTTTATAGAAGGGTGGAAACTGAATCTAATGGTCAGGATATTTATCATATTTACTTAATAAAGTACTTAATTTGATTTGTGGCATCTGGGAAATGTCAAACAAGGTTGGTAATATCTCTGTAAAAATGCTGACAACTTTGTACCAAAAAAAATGCTAACAAAGTCAACATCGCCCAACCCTAGAAGCCCTTGAGAAGGAAGTGATAAGCCACTGCCTTGAATTGCTGCACCCAAAACATTTTTTATTATTCCAGATGCAACTTACCATAACTCTCTGCAAGATAGTACATATCGTGCCCATTATAGCAAAGCCGTAGGTGATGCTTTAATTCCAAGTGAAGCTCAAATGGTTTCATCAATCGTCTAAATTCTTCTGACCTGAAACCTGCTTCACTGCATGTGTTTCATTAATGCATGCAAAATTCAAATGCTTACTACAAGGCGATGCTTTAACTTCAGATAAATATTAAGGAAATACATAATCCATGAAGTTTTTTAACCATTTACAGAGTTAATTTTGTTGAAGTACTGAAGCAAAAGCTTTCACCTTAGTGTGAATTCAGAAGAATTTCTTCCCTTTCCCTTCCCCACTGATTTGAACTGCAGTGATTTTTGTTTCTGTTACTGGGAATTTTCTAGCTGTTGTCTCAGGAACACTGATGGCACTTTTATAGACTATTTTCAACTATTGAGATGTGTACTGCAAGCAGATATCTTGTTGCTGCTTTGCAGTTCGTCACTTGCATGTTATGTAACATGATCCTAAAATGCTGTATTCCTATTTTCTATACTTAAAGCTGGTAGGTACCTGTAGGAAGTGGGAAATTGAAAAGTTGAGCAGAAAAACCATGCTTGTTTGGAAAATAGTTCATGTTTCCTAGCTAGAAATCAAAGACGAAAACACTACTGTCATCCACTCTCCTGACTTGCATTGCATCCCTGAAACTTTGATCATACCTTCTGTTTTGCTGTGAGTGATGCTGCATAAAAGACATTAGTTTCATCTATTTTTACGTGGTAAATAGCTGCATATTGAGCACAGATTTAATCAAGGAACTTGGATTTATGTATAGGTTTAAAATAAGAAATTCAATTAGGATGTTCAAATTGGCTCCTTCCACAGACCCAGTACTGTCTAACCTACTGCACAGTCAGCACAACAGAGTTAATATCCCACTGCATTAAGTTTTGCATAAATAAGCCCTGATCCCCAAAGAGAAATCCTGAAGTATATATCATTCTTTTGCCTATATTTACTCTTAGCCTGCACCTCTTCGCAAGCCATGCTACTGGCCCCACCTTGTCTTGATGGAATATTTAATCATAAATCGGTATCTATCTTTGTAATTTCATTTCAGTTCCTAACCAGATCTTTTTGACAGAATAACTAACACCACATCAGTTGATTTTGTTGATGTCAGTTCCACATACCCATTATTTGTGGGGGTTTGGGAGAAGGGGGTGATTTTTTATATATACATAATCTCTAATCTATCCTGAGGCCCATTCATTTGGAAGTGTGGTTTGCATACACCCACACTTTAAAGGTTGGTCCAGCAAGTCTCAGGTTACTGTGGTGAAATCATCAGTTGGTATTGTCAGATGAAACTGGAGACTAGTTGTCAGCTGTGAAATTGCTCAAAAGGTATCATTGTTAATCATATATAATGTTTGTTTTATGTTTCAGTGCACAACTGTCACTTTTGAGATTTGTACACGATGAATAATGAACCAATATATAGTGACTTCAGGGCAGTAAACCAATTTCAAGAGATCTGGAGAACATTATTGAAACATACAAGCAGAGCATGTTGGTTATTGGTAATCTTGTGTACCACATCGTTACTGAATTGCATTTAATTTACAGCATTAAAATAATCCACACAGTCCAAGTGGTCTGTGCTGGTATTTATGCCCCACACAAGCCCCCTGCTATCTTAACTTTGTCATATCCATCTATTTATTTCTTTGTTCCTCGTGGATTTACCTGGTTTCCCCTTATATCCGTCTATGCTATTTGCCAGAACTACTAAATGTTCCACATTCTCTCAATCCTTTGAGTAAAGAAGTTTTCTCCAGAAATCTTTATTGCATTTATTGATGACTGTCTGTCTTACATTTTGTCCAAAATGGAAGCATCTTCTCTAAGTCTACCCTATCAAACCCCTACATAATTTTAAAGACCTCTGTTGGGCACCTATTTGACAATAATTGCAAACATTAATGGATATTTACAGTTACTGTATATTGCTTTGCAATTCTATGTTGTAATTGATACTAAGGACCAAATGCAAAGGTGAAATAATGGCCAAGAGCAAGTCGCGGTTACTTGTGAAGGCAATGTACAGATTTCACTGTGGAAGTGACCTCTGTTTATATAAGCTGAATCAACCTGTTGTTTCAGTTGCTTGTACATTGCTTACAATTGGATCAAAGTGTAGGTGCCAAAACAGACTTGGGGAAAAGTAAGTTTTGATCTGAAAATAAAACTTTTGCTAATCCAAAGCTCAGAATTGATGGTTTAAGAAAAGGGTACCAAAAGTGCATAAATTACATTTAGAAGCACGTAAAACAAGTTAATCTAAGTCTCTTGTTTTTGTTAGATTTCTTAGGGCCACGTATTAAATCAATATTCCAATACATTTACCTATATTCTAAGTTGCTGATAACAACACATCTCCAGGACCTGATTAGTACAAATCCACCACTGCTCTTTGCAAACCTTCAGGTCTGAGAAATTCAAATGGAACAAAACTGAAGAAAAAATTTGAGCACAAATAAGATTCAACTATCTGATGGGGTTTGTAGGTGATGTGACCCACAGGTCATTTGGGATAACCCAGCAATGCAGGGCTTCTCATTTGTAAAGGCTTCTGAAAGATTTTTAAATTGTCAGATTTGTAGTAGGGGATTTTTAAAAAAAAAACTTTGTCTTTTGGTTTTAAATTTAGGCTGAGAATTCCACTCGTTCTAAAGAATTTTCCACCTTTTCCACATTTGCTTCCTTTTCCTGCATTTTTTCCTTTTGTGGGTGGAGAGGAAGAAACTTTAGGGAGTAGACAAATTCCTAAGTGAAAGGATTTGTGATGATTACATTTTATAAATGAATATGGGTAAAGATAACTCACAGAAATGGAAGATTATAATAGGATGGGCAGGCAAGATGGCCGATGCTATTTGATGTTGCTATGCTACAATCTGTGTGGGAGGGCAGACGTGACCTACACTAACATTCTGCCAGTTACTTCCTGAAGCTGGCTGCAAAAAGCAAGAGAGCTTTCTGGGGATAGTTTTTCCTATAGGAAGGTACCTGGTTTCAGCTTGCCACCTCCCCATAGCCGTGCAGAAATTTTAGATATTTTGTATGACAAGAATCTAGAGCTTCTGTCTCCCAACGTACTGTATCAGTTGAGTTTTAAAGTCCAATTTTAGATAACAGTGACCTGTGTATATATGTGGTATAATTCAGCATTTTCTCTGTATTTAATTCATTTTTGGAAAGGGATATATTGTGTGGTTTAGTCTTATAAATGGATAACTTTTTTTGGAGGGGTTTACCTCAACTTGACTTAGCCCAATCTTTTTTGCTTCTGTGGCAACCTAATATTTGTTAAATACTACATTAAAATTGTAGGTGAAACAAAAGCACCTTGTTGCTTTACAGGTGGTATCAAATGTGTGCAGATAGTCACCAAAAATTATACAATGGTTCTGTATGTATAGACTTTAAAAAAAATCCACAATTGTTCAGTAACTGGTTTCAGTGTTGGTCCATCTGAGAAATGTAGTGTTTGCTGTGAATTGAAGGAGCTATCACAGTCACAATGTAGAATTAGAAGGGAATGAGTAATGATTTCTCCGCAACAATCATTTGCATCTTGAGATGAAGAATTAGGCAGGGTGAAATAAACTAAAATGGTGCAATTTTAAATGACGTGCAAGATCTAGTAGTTGCACACACATCTTTGAAGGTGACACAATATGTTCTGCTTTTTTCTTTTAAAAAAACCTTGGATTTATAAATAGAGGCATAGTGTACAAAAATAAGGAAGCTATGTTAAACCTTTGTAAGTCACTGGTTAGGCCTTAGCTGGAGTATTTTGTCGAATTCTGAGCAGCACTCTTTAGGACGTCAAGGCCTTGTGGTGGGTGTAGAGGAGATTTATTAGAATGGTACTAGATGAGGAGCTTCAGTGTGGAGAAAGTAGAGAAGCTCGAATTGTTTTCCTTGTAGCAGAGAAGGTTAAGGGGAAATTTTAAAAAGGTGTTAATTTTTGAGTTCTTGATTAGAATAAGCATATAAGCACTGGCAGGAGAGCCATTAACCAGAGGACATTGTTTTTTTGCCAATTATCTTATATCTGAGGGAGATGAGAACATTTTTTTTGCAGTGAGTTGTTATATGAAATGCACTGCTGGAAAGGATGGTAGATGCAGATTGCTTAGTAACTTTGCAAATATAAATTCAATTCCCTTTTTAAAAAGAAAAAAAATGCAGGGCTATGGGGAAAGAGCAAAGCAGTGGGACTGTATGGATAGCTCTTTCAACAAGCCAGTTCAGACATGATGGGCTGAACGTCCTCCTCCTGTGCTGTATGATTCTATGATCAGTTAAAAATATTGGAAGCAAGGTAACATGAGACTGGAAGCAGATATTATTGAAATCTTATTGACCAGCACCTTGTTTGCTCAATTTACTTGCAGCTGGGGAGTCTGCAGGTCCACTGGAAGAGGAAATTGTTGACATGATAGCCATCTTATTTGCTTTGTTTTTGCTAAAGATACAGCTGCTGGAACTGAGTTGTCTCTTGGGTAGCTCCTGTTCTCTCTTGTACCATATGTGTAGTTTGAAGCTCTATGGTATAATTGCCTTTGAGTCCTGACTCAACAGAAGTATCTCAGCTTGAGATTCCCACAAGTACAGTGCGAGAAGTGAATAACACTCTGCAAAGCTCCCCAGAGCACAGTCTCAACGTCATTGCTTCTCCTAAGATGTTCTGACTTTGAACCCTGTTGCAGATTTTAACCCAGTTTTTCTTCTGGCTCTCAAACACTGGACTCTTAAACAGTGTTCTGATTTAACAGGAAGAAAAGCTCCAAAGGCAAGGTCCCATAAGATTTCAAGTATTGGCACCTAGAGTTAAAGGGAAACATAGTCCTGGGGTTAGAAAGGTGGTTGAAGGGCAGGAAATAAAGATTCAAGGTCATTGGATTGGAAAGCTGCATAAAGAGGTATTGGACCTATTCCTATTTACCATATGGAGAAATGATCTGTCCTTAAGAGTTGAGTAGAGATTATTCAAGTGTACAGTCAATTAGACCCCAAGATTTGATGGCATCAAATTGTGGGATAAGGTTTGGGTGTGCGTGGGGAGAAGGAAAATTGTGATGAGTACTGCGAAAGACTGCAGGGCCATAAAGATTGGCTGAGAGTTGGTAGATACTGTTCAATTTAGTGAAATATGGAATAATACATTGTGGAAGTAAGAATGGGGAAATGGAGTACATCGTAAATGGTCTGTCTCCACTGCTTTTTTCCCCCAAAGACTCTGCATTAGTTAGGTTGCCAGATGTGATAATTAGCTTATGATGTCTGTCAGTGTACCATCTGGTAAACATGGTCATGATGCAAAGATACAGGAATGTACAGTTAACATACACAAGATGAGGACCTTGCAAGGGTAACAAAGTGTTGCTGCACTGGGGAGGAGATAGTGGCAGAAACAGCATTTGTATTTGGAAAATTGGTAGAAGTGTAGCAACATAGGAGAGAATTTTTGGGCTTCACTGGGAGTGGAAACTGAGGCAGTGGGGCCCAAAAGTACTGATGGCAGCCAGCGTGCTCGCTTCCCAGCTCCAGCCATTTTAAAGGTGGTGGATTTGGATCAGGCAGGGCTACCCACCTGCATACAGTGCGTAGCTGATTTAGGATCATTAAGAAGCCTTGTTAATACTAGAGGATGATTGAAATTTTCCAGTCAGCCTCCAGTTTGGAAACTGTTTAGATGGCTGGAGGCTGGCACCTGGAGCAGGCTGGGAGGCTCTTTCTGCTTGAGTGTAAGAACAGTTTAAGCTGCCCTGTAAAATGTCTGTCTCTCTTTTCAACCACACCCCACCCTCCCTGCATACTACAGTGGTGGCCTGGCTGGAAGAATAATTTTTAAATTAAAGTTTTAAAAGTTGGTGAGATGATGCTTCCATGTTGACGTACCCTCTGTTATTTACCTGCCATCACAGCCTGCTGCTTCTTTTGAGCTGGAAGGCCTCTGATTGGCCCTCCAGCTGTGAGAACCTGTTCCATGCCAATTAAGGAATCACCTCCATGAAAATCCCAATGAGTGACAATTAGCCATTGATGAGCGATGGAAAATGATTGACAGTCGATTCATGTTAACAAAGGAGTTTCCACCTGCCATGGTCAAAACAGTCAACATACAATAGATGCAATTAGGGGCCCTTAGCACTCCCCTTGTAGATAACAGGTTTGTTAGTTCCCCTTTGTTACCTGGTAGTCCTGGAGGCATTGGCGCCGGGTGTCATGGCAGGTGGGCGGGCGGGGACAAAATGGCGAGAAGGCCAAAACTCAGTTTCACGCCAGCATGAAAGCACAATGGGATCATCCATTGGTGTCCACCATGATGGAACGCCAGTCCTGCTGGAGGTTGTCGTGAACCCGATTTGCATCCTGGCAATAGGATGCAAAGCAAGGCCTGACTGGAATTGACCTCCCACGCCAGATTTACTGTTAAGCTGACTGGAAAACACGCTGGCCCAGAACACGTCTGGACAAATGTGCCGTGCAGAAGTCAGGACCTTTAGGGCCTTGCTCAATCACAGACATCCAAGGAGCAGAAGATGCTGGAGCCCTACAGCTACTAGACCCTGGAGGAGCACGTGCATTGCATACTGGGTGGATTCTCATGGACATGGCTTTGCAGCAAAGCAGCTCACAGAAGGTGTGAAGTCTCCGTTGATGTCTCCAGTCTGCTTCGGAACATCAGGCTATTGGCCTTGGGCTGTCACGGATGATCAGCGAGGAGCTGGGAAGGTTCAGGGAGGTCAATGTGGATGGGGGTGGGATTCTCAGAAAGGTAGGGAACGTGCAAGCTCACCTGGATGTCCTAGAAAGACAAGGATTCGGGCTGGTAGGTGATGGTTGGCAGGTGGAAGGTGATGTCTGTGGGGGTCGACACTGGGGAAAGATGGGTGACTGGGGGAGGGAAAAGGACCGGGAAGCTGATCAAAAACTTGACTACGATCATCGTTGTCAAAATTGAAAGCGAGCGGAGCCTCGTGTTGGATGGGCACAGGTGCTGCATGGGAGTGCGATCAGTGGGTGGGCTGAGATGCAAGTCGCTTAGATGGACAACTGAAAGGGAACCCCAGCAGGCAGCATTGAAAATACTCAGGACAGTAAAATGAGTGTGATGAATGAAGGCTCCGCGTATGTAGGAGGCTTCAAGAGGCCCTGCCACGTACGCATTTCTCCCTCCAGAGTCATTCGTGGTCTGGCTGCATGCAGCTGAACTGCTGGTGGGGGGAATGCAGTGGGAGGACTCGGGAAGCCTGCCAATGAAGCTGAAAGACAACATTACACGATGTTCAATGAAAGTGAATATATTTTCAGATTATAAAGTGACAAAATGTATTCACCCATGCAACCACTTGTGATTAGAATTTCTTAACTTTTCTAGGCCTATCACTTCGTCTAGGTGCTGCCCCGACATCCGCAGCAAGGGTTGAGACAGCCTGTACAATGGTTGGCTCTATTGCCTCTAATGACTTTGGCGTGCATCCTTTGGAGAGCCGAGGCCTTGAGGGCCCTCTGCGGTGACAGAGGTTGAGGGGGGTCACAGGCAAAGGGGACTCCGAGGGAACGGGCAGCTTCTGAGATTCCTCAGTGGATGACCCAGGGGTGTCCAGCTGCTGCTGTTCCTTCCTTTGGGTGCCCAAGGGCCCCAGCCTGACTCCTTGAGGGGCAGGAGCCTCTGGAGGGAGGTTGAGGTGCCCCATTACACTCTCGCACTGCTACTGCAGGAACTCGCCCATGGCTACCATGATGGAGTGCAAGTCTGCGCACATGTCCTCACTCTGCTGGACCAGCGTCTCCATGGCATCCACCATCCTTCCCATGGAGATCCATGTGGGCACCACTTCAGAGAGCAGGTGGACGCACTCCTCCGACTCATGTGCCACTCTGTTGGCTTCCAACAGCTCTGCCTGATGTTCCTCCGCCTTCTGCTGACTCTCCACGCTGAGTTGGAACGCCGAATCCAGAGGCTTGTCATCTGACTTGGACCTCACAGTTGCCTCTTTCCCAGTAATCCTCCGAGTGCCTAGGAGCTCGGCTGAACCTGCCTCCTCCTGCTGTGGACAGGTGTCTGTGCAGTGACCACCAATGTGAACCCAACCCTGCTCTAGATCTAGGTCCTTCCGAGGTGTGCATCTCTGCACTGTTGGAGGTTGTGGGTAAGCGTTGTGACGGATCTTCCAGGCTGCTTATTTCCAGCTCTTCGATGGAGGAGGTGTCATCTTTGCTGGAGGTGAGGACCTGGATGGAGCCGAGGGACTGGCTGGCTGAGGTCATCGGTTGCTTGACAGAACTCCCTGTGAACCAAAGTAGAAATAATTAGTGCATGGCAGCAGAGTCAAAATCAGCCAGCATGATGGCACACTCCTCAAAAGTGAGTGAGGGGCCTAATATAAGCCACTCCAATCCCAGCCAGCTACTGCATGAAAACAGATGGTGAAAGGCTGCATGTGGAATGTTTATGTGGTGAGTGGAGCCATGAACGGGATGAGGACGCAAACTCCAGAGGATATTAGCCTGATGGAAATGTGAGGATGTGTGTGAGTGTTAGTGTTGTCCCTTGAGGTGTGATATCCCTGTGGATGTGCAATGGGTTTGAGTGTGAAAGTTAAGAGTGATGAGGTGGTTGACTTACCCTAGCGGATCAGATGAGAGCATTCACCCTCTTCCTGCACTGGATATTTGACCTGTTCTGTGCACCAGTGGCGCTGACCACCGCTGCCACAGCCTCGCAGGCCAGTTTGATGACTCTGGTGGACCTCCTGCAGCCAGAGTGGAGGTAGAGGATATCGCAGCAGCCTGTCACTGCATCCAGCTGGCGTCACTAAATTTGGGGGCAGCCATCTTCTTTGCTTTTGGGGCCATCTGTCACCTGGAGCAGTCCTGGTCTGTAGACATGCGCTTTAAATATGGCACCTGGAGCAAGCAAGCGCTGAGGTCACGGTGTGGCAGGTAAATCCAAGCAGTCCTGCCAGTGACCTGGATTCTTCCTTTGAATGCCTTATTAATGAGATGGAACGTGCCAGGAATGGGATGATACAGCACAAAAACCCACCATTGCGGCAGGTGGGTAAAACTTTTTCCTACCCGCTACAGCACTTGGGCAGAATAGTCCCAGATTTGTACAAAGTTAAAGCCTTATTGGCCTTGCTGGTTTGCGATAAACCCTGACAAAGATAGGTGGTACATTCCACAAGGATAGAAGCAAAATACTGCGGATGCTGGAAATCTAGAACAAAAACAAAAATACCTGGAAAAACTCAGCAGGTCTGACAGCATCTGCGGAGAGGGATACAGTTGATGCTTCAAGTCCGTATGACCCTTCATCAGAACTAAGGCATATAGAAGTGAGATGAAATATAAGCTGGTAGAAGGGAGTGGGACAGAAGAGCTCGATAGGGGGCCAGTGATAGGTGGAGGCCAAGAAGAGACTGCCAAAGATGTCATAGACAAAAGGACAAAGGGGTGTTGACAGTGGTGATATTATCTAAATAATGTGCAATTGGGGACATTAAGGGAAGCAGATGTGGCAGATGGCCCTAGTGTGGGTGGGGTAGGGGGAAGGGATCGAAATGGGCTAAAAGCTGGAGATGAAACAATAGATCGAAATAACTTTAAAAATAGAAAGGAAAAGAAAAAAATATAGTTGTAATAAAATTATAAATTATTGGAAAAAGGAGGATCGGAAAGGGGGTAGGGATGGAGGAGAGAGTTCATGATCTGAAATTGTTGAACTCAATATTAAGTCCAGAAGACTTTAAAGTGCCTAGTCGGAAGATGAGGTGCTATTCCTCCAGTTTGCGTTGAGCTTCACTGGAACATTGCAGCAGGCCAAGGATGGACATGTGGGCATGAGAGCAGGGTGGTGTGTTGAAATGGCAAGCGACAGGGAGGTCTGGGTCATGCTTGCAGACAGTCCGAAGGTGTTCCGCAAAGCGGTCACCCAATCTGCATTTGGTCTCTCCAATGTAGAGGAGACCACATTGGGAGCAGTGAATGCAGTAGACTAAATTGAGGGAAGTGCAAGTGAAGTGCTGCTTCACTTGAAAGGAGTGTTTGGGCCCTTGGATGGTGAGGAGGAAGGAAGTAAAGGGGCAGGTGTTGCACCTTCTGCGGTTGCATGGGAAGGTGCCATGGGTGGGGGTTGAGGTGTAGGGGGTGATGGAGGAGTGGACCAGGGTGTCCCGGAGGGAACGATCCTTGCGGAAAGCCACCGGGGGGTGAAGGGAAGATGTGTTTGGTAGTGGCATCATGCTGGAATTGGCGGAAATGGTGGAGGATGATCCTTTGAACGCAGAGGCTGGTGGGGTGATAAGTGAGGTCAAGGGGGACTCTATCATGGTTCTGGGAGGGAGAGGAGGGTGGATGCGCGGGAGATGGTCTGGACATGGTTGAGGGCCCTGTCAACCACAGTGGGTGGAAAACCTCGGTCAAGGAAGAAGGAAGACATGTCAGATGAACTGTTTTTGAAAGTGTCATCATCAGAACAGATGCGATGGAGGCGAAGGAACAAGGATGTGGTTTAGGCATGTTCATTGTAATCCACCTTTTAGAAACTTCCAGAAGCTTGTCCTGTGGTAGCCATTTAAGTCAGTGTCTTTGTTTTTAGCAGCTGAAACTGCCGTTTTTTGAAAAAAGTTCCATATGTGAGTCCTGCAGATGAAATTGAAATCTAACGTTTGACAACCCACCTCCGTAACAACCCGGAAGCAGTTCTCACTGCTGTTTCCTGTTCCCAGACAGAAAATCCAGCTTGTGGATTCTACCATTAACAATGGCAGTTACTGTTTTTGAATATAAATAACTGGTGTATAAAAAAACAATGCCATGAGTGGTTTCCAATAATATATTGCTGATTTAAGGTTCAAATTACTCAAACTTAACCTCTCAACAAAAGAAGCATTTTTATCAAGATGTTTTCAAAACCTGTGAAGAATTTTGAGAAGGTAAATAGTGAAAGACTGGTTGTGCTGGTTGACAAATGTGTGGCATACAGATTGATAATAATGACAAGAACAAGGAAGGAGGAAGCTAAATGAAATGTTTTCGCGCAAATGGTTATTGAATCATGAAGTGTTTAACCACATTGGCTATTAGGCAGAAACTTTAAAAGGCAGCTGGTAAATATTTGAAAAGGAATTTCAAAGAATGTGGGGAAATAGCAGGAGAGTAGGATTTAGATCAGATTTCTCTGGTTGAACTGTTAGCGTGGAAGCATGCACTTGTTCTGCCCTCTTACCACTTGAACTAAACTCTTGTGATTTTTAAAAATATTTTAAATCATTGGTTGAGATTTTATCGCATTCGTTCCACGTGCCTGTTCTTTTCTAAATGCTCGAAGGTTAAAAATTAGAAAATAAGATTTTTCAGTCCACTGTGTTTGTATGGAAATTACTTTGGACTTTGTGTTATAAATACAGGTTTGACTGTATTCCAAGTGTTCTGATAAAGTATTTGCCAATAGTGATATTTCATCATAACATTTTATGATCCAGTCTAAATTGCAAAGTGCAAATCTAAAGGTTCAGGTTCAGAGCTTGACTTGATAAGCTTTGCTATCCTGAGGATGAGGTGACAGATTTTAGGTACTCTACTTGTAGCAAGAGCCGAAGACGTTGGTGGAAGCTGTTAGTTTTGGGGGGAAAATATTCCCCTTGTTCAATCTCCAAAATTGTTTGGTCTATCTCCTGGCGTTCGAAAACTAGGATTAAGAGTATCTATCAATAAACTGCTTTTAGAAATTTTGGTATGAAATTACATTTCACTTCCACTCTCCTCCCCACCACACTCATGTATTTACTAAAAGAAGTGGGCAGCTAGGAAAAAACTGATGCTTGACTTTGGCATTCCATGTTATAACTCCTTCCTGAATGATGGTTGAGATTTAGCAGATTGCTATTGACTTCTACTTTTTGAATATTTAATCAAATTCCCGTTTGTCAGTTTTAATAGCTTGACTGCAAAGCTGATCGAATAACATAGGTTTGTTCTCAATATCGCCCACCACAGTGTAATGTGTAAGTTGCTTTAACTGTCTCCATCAATGTAAACAAGTTGTGTATTGGCTGGGGCAGGCTGCTGTAAATAATGATTGCACCAATGGAAAAGGGATGTGTAAAAGCCACATTAATCATTTAAAACTTAAAGAGCATTAGGTCTTTTAAAGCCAGTAGTTTAATTTTTGTTGGTTTTGAGAGGTGTTTGTTAACCAGGCTTGGTTGATAACATTTGACCCTTGTGCAAAAGATTGTGCATTCAAGCTGCACTCCAGGATGGGCACATAAGAGATGCTTTGAGGCACATGATTGATGCAAGTTTTTTTTATTTTATCGGCAAGCAGTGCAAAGAGCAATGCTTCAGTGAACATTACTCTTATTGCTCTAAAGAGATTTTTCAATAATGTAGATTGAGAGCATTGAGGTGTTGCTTATTTGGAAAGGAAGTTGATAAATATTGAAACAAAGCAGCAAAATAAATTGTGAAATTGATATGCAATGGAGATAATTGTTGTAAAGTGGAAAAAAATAAGAGGATAAAGCACTTGCAGACTTGTGTGCTAATGGAAAGACAAAGGGTTAGCTGTTATCGATAGAGCAGTGTGAGAGATGGTGCAGCAATGGTTATAATCCCTGTTTCCTTGTCTCCAATTCATTGACTTCAAAATTACACTGCATAGAACTGGCAGTTCAGCACCACAATTCTATGCCAGTGTTTATACTCCACATGGGCCTCCTCTCATCTTTCTTGATCTCGCTCTATCAAGATATCCTTCTATTGCTTTCCCCCTCCTGCACTTGTCTAGCTTCCCCTTAAATGCATTTATGCTATTTGTCTCCACTACTCTATGCAGTAGAAAATTGCACATTTTAACCATGATCTGGGTAAGATTTCTCCTGAATTCCTTATTGGATTTATTATTGATTATTTTACCTGATGGCCTTCAAATTTGTTCACAACCTCATCCTCCCTAACGTTGCATTCTCTTCCAGTCCTTTGTCCAGCTAGTACACTCCATTCCAAAATATGCTCCTCTCCCTCTCTGTATAATCAATGGCAATGTTTTCAGGCTTCTTACATCAACACTATGGAACTTTCTCTTTGTCTTGCTACATTTCTCCACACTTTCAAAACCTTCCTTTTAAAACCTGCTTTTTCAGTACTGTTTTCAGCCAGTTCTCATAATACTCCTTCCACTTTAGTGTGACCTTAACTTTAAAGCACCTAAAGGCATTTTTCTGCATTAAATTAGGAACACCAGTAGAACACTCATGGCAAGAAGTATATAGCAAATTTTAGATTAGGCCAGAACTTTCAAACCAATGGATAATTTGAGAATTAACAACAGCTTTGGCAGCTTTAGAAAATGTAACTATAAAGTCAATGGGTAAGTAGTTACAAAGGCATAAGACATTATTTGATTTGCTGTTTATTTAAACCTAAAACTAAACCATAATTCTAAAATGCAAGGTTACCTTGCACTGACTTAATAATTTACAGGATCTTTTTAACTCCAAGCTACGGATGCCTTCACACAGTTAGCGTACTTTTGCAATTTTGTACATGTTATAATATAGTTATTGTTTGTTTTTTAGATTGGGAATTAGAGAACTGAATCTTGTTACCAGAACAAAATTAGTCTGATGACTGAAGTTATTTTTTTACTAGAGTGAATAACCAAATTGGTAAGTTCTGCCCCTTCCTTAATTTTTTCTTACTTTTGCACTGTATTGTAGAAAAGGATTGTTTAAAAAGTTAGATAAATTGGCTTTAAGATTTCCTCCCCCCACCCAATACTTGAAGTTCTCCGATGAGTGGACAGGGGTCTCGTTAGAACTGTTTCTGTACTTGTTTTAAACACGAGAAATCCAGATGAAGCAAAACCCAGCATGCAGGACACCACCAAAACTGAAAACAGCAGAACGGGAGGTAAATTACGAAATGCTGATTCGATAATGCCAAGTTGGGTTTAAAATCTCTAAATATTGGAAGGAAGAGAGACTAATATGTTTCATGTCAGTCGACCGCATAAAGGTATGTAAGTGAAAAATGGGTTACATTATCTTGTCAGTCTGGATGGACTGTTTTTTGGATCAGGAATTTGCTGTCTGAAGAATTTGAGGTTGAAAACCCCCGTGACTTGCTGCAGCTGATGTGTAGCCAGCTTTGCAAATCATGTTCCGGTTCTTTCTTTTCCCCTTTTCTCTCATAGGTCGTAAGTCATTTTGCAATAGGCAATCTTGCACATCACACATGCTGGTTGCATAATTTGTTTTTATATTTGTTCATGGGATGTGGGCATTGCTGGCTTGGCCAACATTTATTGCCCATCCTTTATTGCCCTTGGGAAGGTGGTGGTGAGCGACCTTCTTGAACCGTTGCGTCCACAGTGTTGTTAGAAATAATGAAACAAGTGAACATTTTGAGTCCTAATGCCTTGTAAGTTTCTGCCAGGATGAAAATATTCCTGTCTTTCTTGGCTTCCCTTTTTCATAACCACACCCCACCCTGATTTTTCTTTTCATGGGATGTGGCGTTGCTGGACTTTATTGCCCCATCCCTAATTGCCTTTGTTCAGAGGGCATTTAAGAGTCAACCACATTGCTGTGGGCCATGTAGGACAGCAGATTTCCTTTTCTAAAGGGCATTAGTGAACCAGATGGGTTTTTACAACAATCAACAATGGTTTCAAGGTCATCATTAGACTTTTAATTCCGTATTTTTTATTGAATTCCCCCATCTGCCGTGGTGGAATTCGAACCAGATTCCCCAGAGCATTACCCTGGGCCTCTGGGTTACTAGTCCAGCGACAATACCACTATGCCATCACCCTCTTGACGGCCACTAATATTGGTCAAAAGCAAGTTTTCGCATCTGTTCCCTAACCCCACCACCCCCACAATCTTTCTGGGGACTATTTTGGAATCAAGTAAAACTGATTTGAGTTGGGAAACCTTGATCCTTGCACCTGCTTGATGGTCATCTATTTGAAAGCTTTGAACTGTTGTTTTAATGATATTTGTACTTGACCAACTGTTTTTTTTAAATTACCTGTAGGTAACAATGGCTGACTCTGAGACTGTAAGGATTGCTCCTGAAATGCCAGCCATGTTTGATGGGATGAAGTTGGCTGCAGTCGCCGCAGTGCTATACATCATTGTAAGATGTCTGAATCTTAAGAGCCCAACTGCTTCTCCAGAGCTGACTTTCCAAGATACCCCACTTACACGATTCTTGCTGAAATCATGCCCACTGCTGACCAAAGAGTAAGTAAATTGAGTCGCTTATCAGCTATTATTGGTACAGAGATAAGTGCATTGTTGGCGGTACAGATGCAACACCTAACGAGAAAGACACAAAAATGCATTTTGTAGAATTGTAAAGAAATCGCTTAATTTTGCAGCATGATTGGCTGTCAGTGTTTGCACAGTAATAGATTCAAAACTAATTGTAACAAAATGTCAAATACGGCAGATGCTAGATATCTGAAACAAAAGCAGAAAATGCTATTATTACTTAGCAGGGCAGCCAACATCTGTAAGAAAGTGAACAATGTTAATATTTCAGGTAAACTCTGTCAGAATTGTTCTCTTGACCCGCTGAGCCTTTCCAGCATTTTTGCTCAAATTACATTTATTGCTAAGGTGTTGCAAGAAATGATTAGAAGTGAGTCATCTGTCTTCTGTTAAGCTGCTTTCATATTAGTCTCTTCCTTCAGATTTTGGGACCCCAGTATCTATGTCTGGTTCTTGACCTTTGCAACAGGCTGTTAAAACTGTTTTTTGTAGATGAGCAGCTGACCTGTAACCGAGTTTTTATCCACATTTTCAATTAGAGTACCAATGTAAAACACCATTTCAAATTGCCTTGTGTTGCACTCTGCGCATTCTTTGATATATTCAGAATTAAAGGGTTCAATCACTTCCATAATCTCAATTTTTATAAAACATTTGAACGCATCAGATCCTAAGTGGGTTATCCAGGCTGTTTGGAAGTTTGTTTGAATTGCACTCGTGTTTTTCTGTCTAAATATTTCTAATGTATTTTTTATCTATGCAACCATTATTATTTTAGAATAATGCATAAAATAGTATAAAAAGTTGGTGGGACCCAAGTCATGCATCAGCTAGTCTAATTTTGGTGGCTCCTGTCAAATGCTTCAGTGCTTTCCCAATAGTGTGTGTACAGGGAAGTTAATATAGTCTTAGAAGCAACATTTCACAGTTCCCTAATCTAGTGGAATTCTTTTGAGGAGGTAATGCAGTTAATGAACAAGACCAATTTCTGAGGATATAACTTGAACTTCCAGCAAACATTTTAATAAAAGCTCTTTTAACATTAGTCACTTGGAATCCACATTAAAGCAAAACCAGTTTCTGAGCCATGTCCCCCAGATCCCTCGATTTTAAATCCGTTATTCTGATAAGAGTCTTGTGGACCCAGTTTTTTTTGTGGATGATTGAATGTGCTTCTCGGGTAAGGGAGGCAGATTTAACAGCTTAAATTCTGCAGAATCAGAATTTGACAGTAAAACAGCTGAGCAGATATATCTAGCACTTAAAAAATCACAGATTAATGCATTAATTTAACGTTAGCCAATTGACTTGAAAGTGGGTTTAGCAATGCAAGCGGATAATAATTAATCGGGCTGTGAAAGGTGGGAAGGGAATGGAAGGGCCATGGTTACTTGTGGTCTGGAGGAGTTTTTTCCAACTCACTTACTACTTAGATTATTAAATTAGATTGCTTCCACTAATATAAAATGTGCTGTTGACGTTGGACAGAGCCTCTTTCACTTACCACCACCTGTTTTTCTTGCCTTCCTTTTTTCTCAACCAATTTTGAACCTGACTGAATCCATTTTGGGTTTAATTCCATGTGCTTTCTCTAAGTGCTTGAGACACACAACATTTATGAGAATTTTCCAAGAGATATGTCCAAACACTACAGATTGAATTAACCCGGATCGCGACTGGTTCAACTTGTAACTAATGGGTGGAGGGGGGGCTTTCTTTCTGAATTTGTATAAGTTTGTATCAAGCTTTTCATTAAAATAATTAAAGAAAAAGCACTTTAATTAAAATAAAACATTTGAAAGATGTAAACCATCTGGTTTAGATTTGGAGACAGAAATAAAACTTCTACTATATTGAAATCTTCCAACATTGTGTTTCCTGGCTGAGTATAAATGGTTATTTCTATAGTGGGCACCAGTATGTTGATACATAGATGCTTGGCGAGGCCAACAAGTTTATTATTACAGCGCTGCCTTTTGGTTATGTATTATACTACTTCTGATATAAAATGTTTTGCAGGTGATGGATCATTCTACAGAACAGTGATTTTTTTTTTGTTTTAATAAACCCCCCATCTTTTCCTGCCAACTTTCTGTGTGTGTTTAAAAGGCTTCCTGGTGTTCAGCTAAGCACCACCACCATTTACCATGGATAAGTTAAAAGCATCTTTCAGTTAACACAAACCTATCACATCCATAACCTATAAATACATCAAATTTCATCCAAAATGATATGACCCCTCCATATTAAAAGTAAGGTTTTTTCCAAGAAATATACATAATCAAAACAATCCACATCTGTTCATCCGTAAGAAGCAGTTTATTGCCTCAATAATGTAAGGTCCGGAATTTTACCAGACTCAACAAGTGCTTTCCTTTCTAAATCCTTCGGTTCCATTTGTATCTAGGTTTAATTTAAACTATATGCCTAAATGTCCTGTGCTTTCACACTATAATTAAATAAATTTTTGCCACAATTGATGCAAGAAAATCTTTTATCAAATCCCTGACTCCTTTTTGTATGAAGCAAATTGGAAACCTTTGACAGAGGACTGTGCTACTGTAATTGACTCAGATGTATAAATTTCTTGCATTTCTCCCTTCACAGGGAGATAAAAAAAATTGCTTTCCACCTCTCCACCCAATAACAATGATTCATCTTTACTCATTTGCTACTACTACAAAGATGCACCAGAAACTTTACAATGTTCACTATGACAGCATGTCAAAAGGCTACATTGTTTGTAATGCTATGATCAGTGCACATAAAAATGTATAAAGAGCAGGATGGTTCTTTTTTGGGGAGGGAAAAGGAGGAATTTGGTGGTTTTATTGCAATAAAATACTAGTTGTGAGGCAGTAAGTGAGATTTTGACTTGAGCAAGACCCATTCATGTGCACAGATTTGAAATCAGGCCCACCATTGTTTTTGTAATGCTAATATTTTTTATTCATTCATGTGATGAGTGCTAGCAAGGTCAGCATTTATTTCCGTTTCTAATTGCCCTTGAGAAGGTTGGGGTGAGCTGCCTTGCAGTCTGTGATGTTGGTGCCCCCATAGTGCTGAGCACAAAAGGAAAGCTATACCATTGTAACAATAAGTGCTAAAGAAATAGGCAATTTCTAAAAGAAAACAAGTTTATGATCCAGAAAAGGCAGTTTGACATAAGTCAATTCCTTTTTCAATCATATAATATAGGTTTGAATTATAGTTCAGGCTATTCTGCATACATATACTTAGTTTTTCATGCTGTTATTATTGTAAATGTCCATCACTGATGTAAATATTACAGTTTCAGTGCCTCCATGCTGTTAGCAGAATTTCCTACAAGCTGGCCATGCCTTTATGCCCTGTTCTTTCCACCTGACCCCTCCATTTTACTGTTGACTGTGTTGCCAAGCCAAGAGAAATAGGCAGACACAATCTATTTCCATTGTGTGGTGAATGTTTTTTTTCTTTTAAGAGTAATGATTTGATACTATGGCTTGCCTCTATTTTCTCTTCTGTTTATTGCTGTTTCTTCTTTATTTACATTCTTTTCCTCTGTCTCAGGATTAAAGAGAGAGACCTACTGTTTTGCTCCCATTTCAAGTACCTATGCTGTTCACCAGTTGAGTTACCTGATGCTTTTGTTTTGACTTTTAAACCCATGAAGCAAGGTTTAAGAACATTAATGGGATAATAACTTTGATTATTGCTGAAACAATTATTATGTTAAATATAAAGGTATGTGGATAGAAAATGAGGAAATTACTGTCTGGCGATGAGAGCCTAAAGTGTATCACAAAACGCAGTATATTTTGGAAGCTCCAAATGAGCGAACTTTTTTTTTGAAGCTAATTGGTTGTGGGTAATCATGCTGCTCACTGTTTGACGTAAAGACATTGTGAAACCCTGGGGCTAAACTTCCTGTTGATAGAGTTCACTGTTATCATGGTGGTGACTCAGCATCTCAGCTGCTCTAATTTCAGCTCTGCTCCAGTGCAGATATCAGTATTGTAAATGTTTACCTTTCAAGCAGGGTAGTTTAGTTCTTGCAGATTTTTAGGACCATTAGCATTTCAGTATATCCAAATGTATAATTTGGGATTTTTCAGCATTGAAGTGTGCTGTATTTGTAGACCTTTAATAAAAACAGCAATGCTGGATATAGACTGTAGGTGAACTTGCTTTCTCTGGCCAGCATTGTCTATTTTTATTTCAAATTTATAGCACTGGTAGCTTTATGTTTTGAACTCTATCTATAATTTTTGTTCTACATTCTGCTTTCTTTTCTATGTTATAATTTTAAACTGTGCAATTATAAATTGAAATCCTAAATAATTTACTGTTTTATGTCTGGCTTTTTAAAAGATCTGACATTTTGATGCAGAAGTAATCCATTTGGCTGATTTGTACCTCTGCTGATGTTAGTTCCCACACTGGAGCTCTGTTCCAATCTTGTAACCCTGCTCTTTCCCCTGTTAGTTAGATCATAAGGGTTAAAAAAAGCTTCCCAGGATCAAGCCTTTTTGGATACTTGACATTCACTTTTAAGCAATGCCTTGTAGAGGCAGAGACAAAATTAGTCCCACGCAACAAAATGCAATTAAAGATCATCTGTCAGAGTTCCATTAAAGTGAGGTGGGAAACTTGAGTAACTGACTAATTTAGACCAGTTTAGACCACGGCCTGTGATCCTTTGGATTATTAACCTTTTAAGAAAAACACCTGGCAGCAAATGCTGGAAGCTATTTAGTGCACAGCAAGATTGCATAATTTGTAATGAAATGAATGGCCTGTTGCTCTTATGGGGGTGCTTGAGAGAGTAATGTCAGCCAGGACACAGAACTCCCCATGATTCTTGCTTAGTGCCAAGGAATCTTTAACTGAGAACAGGCATGTCAGTTTACCATCTCATCTGAAGCACAGCACTTCAGCAGTGCAGTATATTTGATGGATCACTGGCATGACAATCTGATTTATGTGCTCAAGTCCTACTTGAACTCACAATCTCCTGACTCCAACACAGGAATATTACCAAGCGAACCCATACTTTAGCTATGTTTTCAGGACATATTTTGCAAATACCTTTTTGGCTGCTTATATTTTTCCAAATATTCATTCTGACAGATGAGCAGTATGAACTGTCAAACTGTATTGATTTTAAACTAATAAGTTATTGGAAAATATTGTACCCTCCCAAGAATGGTTTTGGCATTGGTGCTCTTGTTGTTATAAGTAAAGTAAATGCGATGTGATTTTTCTAAGGAGAATGGGGGTATCCTAGCTCATTTGAGCTCCTAAAGCCCCTCCCTTCCTTAGCTAAAGCACCTAGCCTTAACTTGGCATATTCTTTTCACAGCTAACTGACAACCTGATGTGGAAAATTGTCGGTGCAAATTCATGCTCTATCTCTCTGAAAATGATTGCTCACGCTTTTGAGTTTCATTGTTTCACTAGCTCTCATCCTAAGGCACTTTGTAGAAACGTCTCCAAGACAAAGCCATATTAAGAGCGTGGCTAAAAGCTAGGGCAAAGAAATGGATTTTAAATAAGTTCTTAATGATGGAGCATTTTAGGGAGGAATTCCAGAGTGTAGAGCTGAGATAGTTGGAGTCTTGGCTGCTGGTGTTGAGGTGAAGGGAGTGGAGGATGCACAAGAGGATAGAGAGCTCCTGAAGGGCTGCGGGGCTGATAAAGGTTAAAGATGGGGAGAAGCAAGGCCATGAAGGGATTTAACCATGAGAATGAAAATTGGCTGTTTTGAAAACAAAGACGACTTTCTGCTGGAATTGAAAAGCTGAATTGAAAACTTCATCTTTTTCAAAATAAACTGAGGCTAGCATTGACATATATTTAGCCTTTACTCTCTTAAATAAACATGAACCATGTAGAGCTGACAGGAGACGCTTGGGTAGACAGGAATATGTTGGATTGATTTCCGCTTGTCTGTCTGGGTTCAAGAATTTAAATCCTGCACTCATGCTCTGAGATATTTGCTGAACTGTATTTCATTAACAGAATTATGACAGTGTTTTACATTGCATGTTACTTTGCATGGAAAGTTGCATGCCACAGATTTCTGAACGAAATTTTGAGTTACTTAGTTGCTTAAAGCAGAAGTAGCAGTTCTCTTTCTGTGAGACACTTCTGAGAAAATCTTAAATTTTCTTCTGTAAACTTGAAATGCAGAAGAATGAAAAGCAACTTGGGCTTTGTAGTTAACTATTCAATTTAACCCTTTTGAGGATGGTATAAAACCATTTCTGCATGTGATTCAGATGTTTTGAAATTTTTTACCATAAATTATTGGCAAGCCGTTTGCGTTTATCCATTACTAAAGGAAAAACAGTAACTTCTTTCTTATCCTCAGTTATCATGGATTCTGGGTGAGGACACAGTTAATGACATTGCACACCACCCTATGGAGTCTCAGATCGGATGATTAGGTAGTTGACTCACCTTTGAGTCAGAACGTTTAGGGTTCAAGCTATATTATGGATTTGAGCACATAATCTAGTTTAATACCTCAGCGCAGCACTCAGAAGCTGGTGAACCTGTGGAATTCTCTACCACAGAAGGCTGTGGAGGCCAAGTCACTGAATATATTTAAGAAGGAAATAGATTTCTAGACTCTAAAGGCTTCAAGACGTATGGGAATATGGCATTGAGATAGAGGATCAGCCATGATCATATTGAATGGCAGAGCAGGTTCGAAGGGCTGAATGACCTACACCTCCTATTTTCTTCGTTTGTATGCAATACTAAAGGGGTAGTGTATTGTCAACTTACAGATGAGATGTTAAATCCAACCCCGTTTGTGTATTAGTGGATGCAAGAGCCTATGGCACTATTTGAAAAGAGCAAGGGAGTTCTCCCAGTGTCCGAACCAACACATATCTCTCAGCCAACACGGTTTAACTGATCATTTATCTAATTTGCTGTTGTTGGAACCTTGGCTGTCTCATTTGCCTTTGCTTCAAAAGAATTACTTTGGCTTTAAAGCAGTTTTGATGTCAGAGCACACGAAAAGCACTGTCAAAATGCAAGTCTGAATTTTCGAGAGGCCAGCCCTCATCGATTTCTCTCTTGCTGCCAGCTGCTATTTGCATTGATGCTCTCTGTGGTTCATTGAACATTATGTACACAGTTACTATGTTTGTATTGCATCAGAGTTTATATAAATATTTGCTTTTAAAATGGTGGCTCAACAGAGCCTGTATTGAAATGTTTATATCATCAGTACAATAGCAATACAATATACACAAAGTTAAGGTATGGAATGACATGCAAGATTGTAACTTATTCCACCTTCCATTTAGTGTTATCAACTGCTTCATATTTAAACATGGAAAGAGTTCTATTTTTCCTTTCTTCTGTTAATTTCCCTAGCACAAGGTCATTGGGACCAACAAGTATGCCACATCTGCTGTCCTGGCTGAGATCAGCTAATTCGGCACAGGCAAGAAATGGAGCCTTCTTCCTTGAATCTCCAATTTAAATGGGTGTGCTACATTGTCTCTTTACACACTGAGCCAACGTCAAAGCTTTAATCTGAATATTTCATTAATGTGTTAACTTGCATAGCTGGTTAATGATTTGACGTCCAACAAACTTGAATTATCCATTGTGTTGCTTCTCTTTACTGTCTGCATTAAATTTTTCAGTAGCCAGTAACAGAATATCCTGTGGAATCATTGTTTATGTGAATGATGTAATGGTTCCAGTGGGGTAGTGTTGTGTGCAACGTTTATTTGTATAGAGAATAGCTGAAGGCTGTGTGAGGTGTATGTGACCTTTGGGCTCAGGTACAACCTGAACCAATACAACAGTGTAGAATTTTTATACAAAATTCTTAGGTTTAGTAACTGTTGTTCATATGGTCATAAGAAATAGGAATTCGAGTAGGCGACTCAGCCCATTGAGCGTGCTCCGCCACCCAATAAAGTTGTGGTTGTTCTGATTGTGGCCTTAACTCTGTTCCTGCCTGCCCCCCATAATCCTTCATTCTCTTGTAGATAAAAATCTGTCTAACATATTGAGACATGGCAGGAAGAATTTTTAAATTCCTTTTTTAAAAAGGTTGGTCTATTTGTGTATTACATTTGCGTCTCTTCTTGTAGACTCTCAATTTGTAGTCAGAAGCTGTCAGTTCAAACATGCAATCCAAGCAAACATTCTTGCACACCACTGAAATAGTGGACTGTCAGAGGTGCTATTCTTTAGGCAAGATGTTAAACGGAGGCTCTACTAGGCTATTCTTTTTGGGTTAGGTCAATTTTTGAAGAGGAGGAAGCTTTCTGAACCCTGGGCAACATTCTCTCCTCAATCAATATCTTCAAAAACAGACAAATAGATCATTCATCTAATTGCTTTTTGTCGAGCTTGGTGTAAAAATGGCTGCCACATTTCTAAATGCTTATAATGGTACTTCAGAGTAACTTGGTGTACATGAAACACTTTAGTTTTCCTGAGAGACACAATAGTTTGCTTTGTTAATACCAGTCTTTCTTGGAACAGATTTCAAGTGATGTAATCCTCTTGGGCCAAATGGCAGCCTCATGTAATGTAAATGACTTCATAACTGACTATAACCTAAAGTTGTGTTTTGAGAACTATATTTGCACAAATGTAAATTCATGATTGAGGGAAAAAGATTTTAATTTGATAGTTGACCAATCTATATTGGAAGCTTTTCAGAAGGAGAATTATGGATGTAGACATTGGTTTTCAACCACCCAGTAGGATTTTTTGTGATGTTGACTATGTGAGAAACTACTGTTAAGGCTTCATAAGGACAGTAGGTTGGAATTAACAGCTTCCTCTTGAATCAGGCCCATAACTATGGCAGAGATGAGCATATGTTCTAATAGCAGGGTTAGTTCCTGTTGGGAGATCCAGCTTCACAAATTTTGGACCATATGAAAAGTAAAATGAGAAGGGGCAATTTAATCTGCCAAAGAGAGGAATATTTTCTTTTTTGTGTTTACATTGCCAGCTATACTGGTGGATTTTTTTGGTGTGATTTGCAAGAAAGCAGAAATAATTGTCAGTTTCAGACTGTTCTTTTCCAGCCAAAATCAAAAATATTTTCAGTGGTAGTTCGACAATTTTACATGTTAGACATGTGGACAATCATTTACAAATGAAAGCCAATCATAGACCAGAGCCTGGTTTAATAAACTTGACAAATAATGTATAAATTGCCTTGACATATAAGTGTTGTTGAATAGCTTTTATGTGACAAGACCATAGACTGTAAAATTGCATTTAAGTCAATGTAATTCATTCACTACCTCAAAATACCACCAGTTAGCAATGGCTGACCTGCAACTCTGCTGTTGTACAGAGTAGAACGCCCCAGAAATGACCCAAGATTGCAAGGACCAAATCTGTAACTGTACTCTTAGGTATGTGCACATAGTATGAAAATTTTAATCGCTACCATTCGACTTTACTAAAACCCAAGAGTAGATTTGTCTCATGATCACCTAAAATGTTAACATTGGTTCCCCTTTAAATATGAGCTTATTACTAAATCATAGTACTTGCTCATTTTATGGTGATGCTTCTTCTTCAATTTTTACATATTGATGCCTGCGTTCACCACAGTTAAGTAGTACAGGAGCTAGTTTTCAATTTTGCACTCCTGGGAAACATGCTCTTTTAAAGGAGTCTATTCTTTCTATTCTAAGACCATGCAATATTTACAGATTCAGGATTTTCATTTGTGACACCCTACAAAATTTCATTTTTTTATGTTTCTGAAGGTAAATGTTTAATCACACTAAATTAACCTGATGCCTTGTAAAATCTGCAACCTTGTTTCCTTCTTCACCTTCTGCCCCATTTTATGTCCGGGTTTCATAAAAGGAGGAGAGAGGTCATTGAGCTTTGTGGTCTTCGAATACTGTTCAACACAATCCCACATGGCTGACAAACTTTTAATATCCTTTCCCATTAACTTTGTTTGCTGATAATTGTGCATTTTGCGATATACCATATATTTCCCGTTTAACCTTAAAATCGTGTAATTGAAGAGCTTTTTCCGATTTTTTTTTTTCTTTAAATCCTGTAACGTCTTAGACAAAATGACATTTCGATACTGCTCTTAGTGACTTAGACCTTGACAACTCAGGCTGTGTAATTACTGTAGTAGTTTATAAACCAACTTCTAATTTGTGCAGTGTTATATTGTGACCTGCCATGGTTTTAATGGTCAGTTATATTGTACTGCTTTTCTGTCAGTGTAAATTGTTTTGAATTCAATGTTCAGACAAAGCATTTCATATAACTGGAAAGATAAATGGTGAATGACCAAAATGTGAAATATAAAAATCAAAAATGTTGCAAATATGCAGCAGGTTTCAAAATTCAGTCTCCACCCAAAAAAGACACCATCTTTTTAGGTGCTGACTAAATATTTCTAGCATTTTCTGTTTTTGTTCGATGACCCCGATTGCAAGATGTAATTAATCATAACTATAGACTGCACTATGGCAAGGAGTGCACGACTACTTCCAGGAACTGGCTTTATGTTTTACATTGGTCCAAGGCAATTGTGGTTCAAACTTTTAACTTTGATTTTTTTTTAACATTAGGCAGCCATCAAATAATCAACTCTCTCCTAACATTACAATTGAATCTACTTTGAGTACACCTATGTTGTCCGTGAGTAAAGTATTATAAGAGCCAGCAGTGTAAGTGCAATGTGCCAACCCTACTTCATTTTACACTGAATGGAAGGAATTTAGAAGATATACCTAACTGTTGACAGCATTGCAGTTGTGTATTAAATTAACTTTAATTGCATTGCTTCTGTCAACAGTATGTGATGCAGCATTTATTATTTAGAGAGGTAGAAGATAATGTCCTTGAAGTATAGCACAAATTAAAAACTCCAGAAGATCAAAGCAATTATTAGGTCTAAAACAGTCTGACCCAGTGTTCATGTGACCTGAATTCTAGCTGACTCAACAAATGGCGCTTGATACTAAAACTTGAGTCTAATGTTTCACATAAAAGCAAAATGTGACCTGGTTTTATAGGTGTTGTACATTTTTTTTGTACTGGAGGTTTGATTGAAATTGTCAAGTAACCAGATGGATAGAGTGTAGAAAATTATGTAAAAACTGATACATAGGGGATGCTGTCAGTAACTTTACCTGAAGAGTTAAAAAAAAGGTTTTCATTTGTTCAGTCATTAGTTTGAGGAGCAAGCCCCATCCTGAGTGCTATATGACTTCTGTTCACGGGAGGCGTATTTCTAATATAGTATACACAAAAGGAAATTATATATAAAGCAACCTCTCTACTTTCAAAGAAAAAGGGCTTCTGTGTATAAAACACCAATTCGGTCACTGGTTTCCCCAAAGAAAACTGATTTTAATTTTGCGTATGTTGCACACAAAATGATGCCTGGGAAATGGAGATGTTCTCGACTACAAAAATTACTTATCAGCTTAATTGTAGCTGTTCGGACTTTGATACAAATCATAAAAGGCATTCCCTGAAGAAACAAGTAATTTTTTTGACCCTCAGTTCAGTAAATTTGTATTGCTTTGCAGTGTTGCTTTTGGTTTTGAGACTTGCAGCCTCATTGGTAAATCAGGATAATGGTAAAAGAAGTTTTATTTTGTGGACCAACTGTAGTAGTGTTACACAGCATTCGGGTGAATGTAAAACTTTTTCCCAGTGAAATGGGCAATCAGTTTAAGAGCATAAGAATATAAGAAATTGGAGCATGGCTGATCTTGGCCTCAACTCCACTTTCTTGCTTGTTACCCATAACCCTTGACTCCCCATTTATTCTTCATCTCAAATTGTCATTGATAAGTTCAAGAATCTGCCTATCTTGAGTATATTCAAGGAAAGTTGTGGTCGCGAATTCCAAAGATTCACGCTGGTATAAGAAGAAATTTCCCCTCATCTCAGTCTTAAATTATTGATCCCTTGTGCTGGAAACTACAGCCCCTAGTTCTAGATTTTCCTCATGAGGAGAAGGATCCTCTCAGCATCTACCCTGTCAAGCCCCATTATGATCATATGTTTCAATAAGGTCACCATTCATTCTTCTAAACTCCAATGAGTATAAGCCCAACCTGGCTTAACCTTTCCTCATTAGACAATCCCTTCACCTGAGGAATCAACCTAGTGAACCTTCTCTAAACTGCCTCCACAGCAATTATTTCCCTCCTTAAGTAAGGATACCAAAACTGTATGCAGTATTCTGGGTGTGGTCTTGCCAACACCTAGGGCAGAATTTTCTGGCTGACGTGCGGGTGGCGGGCCCGCACGTCAGCGCTTAAAATGTCGCGCGAGCGTCCCGACGTCAACACGTGGCATTGCGATATTTAGGTCGGCGGGCGCGCACAGCAGCGGCATGCGCGTCCGCCATTAATTAAAGGCCTTGTTAAGGCCCTTAACTTGCCAATTGTCAACGATTTTGAGGGGCCCGTGTGAACTTTGGCTCAGTGCACGGGCCCAACGGACAGGCGGGTAGGAGATTTTTTATTAAAACTCATGCACTGGCGGGATCTGTGGACTCAGAGGGGTTGCTCATGTTTTTCATGAAGTACCTAATGCAGAAAGTGTTTTAAACTTGCCTGTGTGATTGTTAGCAGTTCACATCGATTTCCAAGAGCTTTTTGTGTACTTTGAAACCAGTCTGCAGACAGTTATTTTTATCGGGCCTGCAGCTTTCCGGAGGCCTCCATTTAGCCTGGGTATGGGTTCTGACATCTCCACTGGAGGCAGCTCCTCTGAGGAGGAAAGGAGGGATAGAATAAGGAGGAGGCCAGGAGTGGTCAATCAGTCTCCAGGGGAGCCACCTTCGGGAGGCCAGGCACAAGGGGCACAGAGCCAAGAGGTTGTCCAAGGTGAAAGGGCCGCAGAAGCCGCCACTATCCTGCTGCCAGGGTATACAAGCGGCAAAGCAACTACCTCAATATGACTGAGGTGCAGTGCCGAAGGAGGCTCCATCTCTCAAGGGAGACAGTCAACTATATCTGTCAGATGATTGGCCCTGAGATCTCCCCTAACTGTGTGGGTGGACACCTCATGCCAGTGGCTCTGAAGCTCACAGTTGCCCTCCACTTCTATGCCTCTGGCTCCTTCCAGGGCTCGGTGGGTGATCTTTACGGTGTCTCCAATCAGCTGTCCACACGTGTCGAGCAGGTTACAGACACTCTGTTCAGACGGGCATTGACCTTCATACCTTCATCCACTTCCGCTGCAATCAGGCAAGTCAGGCACAGCGAGCCAGAGGCTTCGCGGCCATTGCTGGCTTCCCCTGCGTCCAGGGTGCTATAGACTGCACACGTGTAGCCATCAAAGCGCCAGCAGGTGAGCCCGGTGCCTTCATCAACAGGAAGGGCTTCCACTCCATGAACGTGCAGATAGTGTGTGATCACAGGATGCAGATTCTGCAAGTTTGTGCAAGGTACCCAGGCAGCTCCCACGATGCCTACATCCCCAGACACTCCCAGGTGCCGGGGCTCTTTAGTGCTCTGGCTCGGCTGGATGGTTGGCTGGTGGGTGACGAGGGCTATCCCCTCCGAAGATGGCTCATGACACCACACCACTGTCCAAGAACAGAAGCTGAGCAGCGCTACAATAGGAGCCAGGGCATCACAAGGGCTGTGGTGGAGAGAGCCATCGGTCTTCTCAAGATGTGCTTCCATTTCCTGGACCGCTCAAGGGGCGCACTCCAGTACCTCCCAGATCGCGTCTCTGTGATAGCATAGTAGCATGCTGTGCTCTGCACAGTCTTGCGCTGGAAAGGGGGGATGCAGTTGACGGTGAAGACCTTGACGCAGTGGATGAGGCTGCACATGATGAATCCAGCAGTGGCTCAGGATGAGGAAGCACAGGGCAATGATGAGGGGCAGCACGCCGGCCCGCTATTACACCAAGGAGGCAGGGACACCCGGGACAATTTAACCCAACGAACCTTCAGCTCACTCCACACACATGGATCAGCAGGACCAGCATTGCCTGGCGCTTCCACACGTGGCACTTAGGTGCTACATCTTCCAGCTCATCAGCTGTAACTAAGGGCTTAGTACAGAAACATCAATGTCCACTCAAACACTCACGAGATGTCTGTGAAAAATACAAATGCAGCACAAAGGAAACACCCTCAGCCATGGTCAGAAAAGTAGACTTTATTCTGTCCAACATAAAACAGAAACGTCTCTATGACAAGCATAAGTATTTGTTCCCTAATCTAAGGCCAACACAAAATCACCAGTGACATACCCTTGGAGTGCCTAACGTGCCTTATGCTTTCGTTTGCGGGTGCTACGTCTAGGTGCCGCCCCATCACTCGGAGTGACTTGTGAGACAGCCTGCTGACTCTGCTGTCCTGTTGGCCTCGATGACCTTGGCGGGTGTCCTCTGGCCCATGGAGCCTGTGATGGCCCCGCCTGGGAGGGAGTGGCCAGTTCCAGAACTGGCACCTCCCCAGTTGTTGCAACCTCAATGGATGCAACGTTGACTGGCAGAGGGGCAGAGGAGCTGCTGCCCTCATCCGGAGCGCCCTGAGAGGAGCTTGCAGCGACGACAGGTAGCTGCTGCGCCAACGTGAGGTCACATTGGACCTCCCTGCTCACCGCAGATGCATGGGCACCAAGCGTTGACACTTGGTGCCCAGGACATCTCCCACATTGGGAATGACCATCCATGGCCATTACCGTTGTGAGGGTTTGCAGGTCAGAGCGTAACCCAATCAGAAGAGCCTCCATCCGATTGAAGCCCCCCTCCATGAGAGTCGCCAATCTCTCAATGGAGGAAGCGTGAAGCTCTGCCCTAAGGTTCATGCCTTCACTTGCACTCTGCCTGGACTCCTCCATCGCAGAGACCAACTGAAGTATACCCTCATGCAACCCTGCCAGATGCAAACACGATTCCTGCCGCTTGCCTTCAGCTGCTGCATTGGTGACAAGTCCAGAGGCACCTCATCAGTACTCAGCATGTGCCTGGTCCCTTGCAGCCCTCCAGCTGCTGGCGCCATCGGCACTCTGTCCCTGCCATCTCCTCCAGCGATTGTGAAGTCCCCTCTTCACTGTGACCTGGGACACTAGCCGACGTTAAATTCCCCACTGAGGTGTGTGTGTCTGCACTGGTGCCTGGCTGGCTGAAATGATGTGCCACAAGTTGCACGTCTTGGCCCTCAGGTGTGGAGGGGGGGCTCCGGTGTCGTTGGGTGCGGCCATGCGGTGATGATGCTGAAATTAGCAAAAAGGACAGTGCATCAGTTAGCATACAATCAGTTAAACCTTTCATCCCTTCCCCCCCCCCCAAGCCTCTTAAGTCACTCACCCTTCAAGACCCCGAGGAGATGGACATTGGTGGGGTGGAAAAGAGTCAAGAGGAGGCCCAAACATTAGATGTGCATGCAGACAGGCTGGTCAGATGGCCTCAGGAATGCCACATGGCATGTTATGTGCCATTGGAGTGGGAAGAGTGCAGAGGTACCTGACCTGGATGCATGCTGGCCTGGATAGTGGCGGTGCTGAGGAAACATTGCAAACACTTGCGACATTTGCCGTGGAGCACAGGAGTTTGACAGGTCACATTTATTGACCTTCATACCGTTATGAGGGGCATGGAATGGGTGGGCAGAAGGCAACATTTCCCCTTGGTGCAGGGATGAGTAACGTGGTGGCACTTACTTAAGTTGAGTGCCATGAGGTTCACAGGTGAGGACCTTTTGGACAGAGTAATGTGGGGCGCACTGGCTGAAAGGGTGGTGGATGTACTAACCCCCCTAAGATGCAAAATGCCTTTGGCTGTGCAGCAGCGATGCCATGGCATGTTAGGCCATGGGGATAGTGGTCACAAATGGGATAAGGCGACTTTGGAAGGTGCTGGAGATGAGCATCCTCAAGGGGACAAGAGACCTTTGTGTATGACCCACACGTCAGAGTGTCTCAGTCAGAGCAGTGTGGCAGCATTAACGATTGCAGCAACCATCAGTGGTTTGGATGGTGGGCAGACAGAGTGGATGGGACTGTGGACCTCAAATATCTGGCCACTGGACCCCAGCCTCACTGCCGCCCTGGCCGCCTGCCTCTTCCCCAGCTCTATGGCCTGCCCCTCCAAGGTAATGAGGCGCTGGAGCAGGGCGTGCCCACCACCAGTCCTCTGGCGCTCCCTTTGATTGTGCTCAGTTTTTGCCTGCAGAACAGAGAAGAGGATTTATTGGGGCTGATCGCTCATGTACTCTGCACGCGCACGCCGCACCACAACCACAGTGGCCTATCTGAGGCCTCCAGCAGCTCCAAGTCCACACTACTGGTGATCAGTCCCCTGAAGATAGTACTGCTGGTCCCAACCCCCTCCCCCATTAGCCACCTTGGACACATTTGGCGTCCATCACTTTGAATAACACGCGGGTCTTAGCGCCCATGGCAAGGAGGCGCAACTAGGTGCGGCGCTGAGGCCAGCAGATGGCACTTGGCCATGACACCTTGAGGCTCCCCTTCCACCATCTCATCACCATCAATATGACATGTGTTGGAGTTCTGAGTATGTGCCTAGCTATCTCCCAGGTTGCCCTCAGACTACTCAAATGCGACAAGCACTGACATATGCTGCGGGGAGAACTCATCTTCTCCTTAACCACTAAGGCTAATTAAGCATGGTCACTATCTGTTTGCCCACCCAGCATGCGCCAAATGCCCCATTGCAGTAACGACACTAAGACATGGTTGGGGGGGGACTCAAAGGCTAAAGCTACCTGCCGAAGTCAAATGGCCAAGGCGACATGGTACTTACCCTTCCAGAGCGCAGCAAATCATTGAATTGTTTGCGGCACTGCGTTCCTGTGCGCCGCACATCATCATGGGCGCTTACTCCGTCACCCACCTCCTCTCACGACTGCCTGGTGACATGGGGGGCCCTCTTCCTCTCATCCTCCAGATACAAAATACCCTGACGGCTGGACACCTCTTCGAGGAGGAAGCAAGGCGTGCATCAGAGAAGCGAGGGGCACAGTGGCCCCCTGCTGGCCCCTCCTGCAGCCTGCCCCCCACCTCCTCCTGCTCCTGCTGCTGTCCTCTGAGAGCGGCCTCTCTGTCTCTTCGAGGCTGCCTGGCCACTCTTTATACAGACTGCCGGTTCCCCATTGGAACCAGCGGTCTGAGCACGCCCACCTCCGCGACGATTTTCCCGTTCTGCACGGGAATCACTAACCCGCTGGGCGGGCCTTAATTGGCCCGTCCGCACAAAATAGCGGCGCAGCCTGTTTCGGCGGCGGCAATCGGCTGCCCACCTGCCGGCGATTTGGTCGGGCCCACCCGCCCATCAAGGGCAAGATTCTGCCCCTAGTGTAACAGGAAGGAGAACCAGGTTAAAAGATTAATTCAAAACTTAGGCAGTGGAAACTGAAGAAAAGCAAATACTTAAGTATGTGTGCAATGTTTTAGTGTTGTTTTTGTAGGGCCCCTGCCAAGTTCCTTGTCACAGCTGCTGTGAATGGAGAGGGAGAGAATGTTAAAAATCTGATAGGATTATTAGAATCATTAGAGCTGCCTACAGCACCCGCTCAGCTACAGAGGTCCTGGTCTTTGGTTTGGAGGGTAGACAGGAAGGAAAGGGATAAAGGTCTTATAAGTGGGGTGAGGAATAAAGCATTCTTAAAGTGACTTACTAGGACATATCATGTAACTAGTACTTTTGAAATCTGTTTTAATTAATAGATACATCCCACCCCTGATCTGGGGAAAGAGTGGACATGTACAGACTGCATTATATGGTAAAATGGGGCGTGTAAGCTCTCCTCATCCCTATGGTCTCCGCAAATATATCTCTATGCCTGATGGGGCAACTGCTACTTGGGATCTTTTTGAGCGTTTGGCAGAACATAACACTGGAGGTAAGTGAAACAACATTGTGGTGAATGTAAATTTGAAGATTCGTTGCAAAGAAGCTTTCTTGATATTGTCATCTTTTGTACATGGGTGTGAAGGCAGGAAGGTTCAATTTCTAGTCTGTTTATTTAATTGACCTCTACAGCAGAAATGGCAAAGGCATTATACTGCTCTTTGCAGAGCTGAGTTTGGGGAAAGTGAGGGGAAATTGGCATTGGTTTCTGCTCTTGTTTGCAATCCAGCAACTCTCTTCAAATGTTCATGTAGGAACATTGAGTGAGGACAGTATTCAGCTCACTGTGCTGCAATCTACATGAAAATAGAATGTGCATGCTAGGCTGATTTACAGTGCTGTATAAGGCATTGGTCAGGCTCCATCTTGAGAACTCCATCTTATAATTCTGGTCACCCAATCAAAAGGATACAGAAGTTTCATAAAAGCAGGAAGTTAAATTTTATAAGGAAGGTTTAGTGAAATTGGGCTTTTATGTTTTAGAAAAGTGGAGGTTGGCATTACGTTTGCAAGGTTGCAAAGGGAATTGATGAGGTTGAAGGAGATCAATTATTCATTGATGCAGGGTCTAATATCAAGAACACACATTAAAAGTTAAGAAGTTTTCTTTATTAATTCAAAGAACGTGGGTGCCGCTGGCAAGGTCAGCATTTATTACTCATCTCAAATTGCCATTGAGAAGTTAAGAGTATGAAGGGAAGTTGAGCAAAATATTTACATTCAAAGGGTACTAGAATTGTGGAATTATTTACCAGTGAAGGGCATTGAAGTACAGTCCAAATGAGTTCTGGAGAAAGAACTTTGGAATTAAGGTGGTGTAGCTGAAAGAGGTTGATTATGCCAAATGGCTTTCCTGATTTAAACAAGAATCTTCTCTTAAGAATTGCGACATTGGATAAAATGATTGTGAATTGATGCTTAAATGAAATTCACTGTATTTATGTTAATGCTGCTATATTCCTATGTTTGCTAGATGATATTACTATGGTGATTTGCCCTGGGATAGCTAATCACAGTGAAAAGCAGTATATACGAACATTTGTTGACTATGCCCAGAAGCATGGCTACCGATGTGCTGTTCTCAACCATCTTGGTGCATTGCCAAACATTGAGCTCACTTCTCCTCGTATGTTTACGTACGGTAAGGAAGTTTTCATTCTGAATTTTTGAGTAGGAGGAAAAGGTTTATTATACAGTGGTCATGAGTATACGATACAGTAATGGACATAGGTACAGGAGAATTAAACAGTTTATGTAAAACAAACTTATCCTAATATTCCATAACCATAAGTAAATTTTCCATTTCAACAGAAGCTAATTATCTCAGTCCTATTTCACTTCAACAGCAACAACTAATTGCATTTATATAATTGCTTTAACATATTAAAGCGGCCCAAGCTGCCTCTTGGGAGAGTAATCAGCCTTGAGGCCATGGTGATGTTGTCACAGGCAGAGCCCTGGAAGAATGCCAGGTACCACAACTTCAGACCAAGAGCTGATCCAGTCACCTGTTTGGTGAAATGCAACCAGCTAGTGCTACTAGCAAACTAGACCGCATACATGTTTTTGGGTTTTCATGCCTAGATCAACTCTGAGGGCATTTCAAAGTATGCCCCATTAAACCGTTGGGAGACTCTAATGGCTGCTTTCCTTCAATGATGATTTTGGAGTGACCTTGAGGAAAGGAGGTTTAAGATAGCAGCATCATTGTGTCTTCCTGATAGGTTTGTAGCTGAGAGGCAGAATTTCATGTGGAGAGAACTTTGTGTACTGGACAGAAGGTGCTATTGTCATGGTGTTATTTTTCCCACAGATTTAATGTTAATTCCTATTTGTGTTTTATGCTAGATTTTGATGGTACAGCTAACATTCTGTTAACTCGGATTGTTCATAAAATAAACGTGCAATAAAAAAATTGAAATAGTTTAACCTTTTCAATGGCTCGTTGCATTTGCCAGAAAGCCCACATTTTATTACAGTGCTAATAATACCATGTTTGCTTAATCCCTACACTGCGGGGTACTGCAAAAATGGGGTTTGTAGTCCACAATGAAAGCACAGATAAGACTTAATGATTTATATGCCAAGGCTCTGTTTAATTTCTAGTAATGCTCTTCCAGTGCCAGTCCAATATGATTAAAATTTGCAGGTATTTTCCATTTCTCGTGGAAAAATTAGTCTGTTGTGGATCTTTGCTCTTTGCTACTAAATCTGATTTGTTTAACTTCTTAAATTGATTTTTAAAAAGGAAACCTCCGCTTCTCTTCCCAGTTGATGAAACGACTCTTTCCCTTCTTTCCCCACCCAACCCCAATGCCCCCTGCTCTAATTCATGTTGGTACTCTTTTCTTCTTTTTCTTTCCAAACCCTTTCCCCTGTCACCCCCACCACCACCACTACCATTCCCAGTTCCTACCTGCTACACGGGCAAATCAAGCACAGCTGCATATTGGGCAGAAATCCTGATTTTGCTGTTTTGTGCTGCACAGCAGGCTATGCAGCTCAATCCCTTGGCGCAGCAGCATTATTGGGTAGAAGCTTTGAGGAAAGGATTGTGAAGTGAAGCAGAGGCAATTTTTGGACAAGGGATGATTTGCTCAGATTCAGTGATTCTAAAAATGTGACCAGAATCTTCCATGGCCTTGCCAATGGTTCAACTGGTAGCTTCCAGTGTAGTGCCAGGATATGCAGATCAGAAGTTCTAATGTTCCATCCCTAATCTGTGCTGGGTGAGATGATCTCAATGGGCAAATTGGCCTCTACCAGTGCATTAGGCAAGGGAAGAAAATTAGCCAAGAGTCAAACCTGCTATCCTGGTGGAAAGTGCATGCCCTGAAAGTTTCTTGAGTGGTGGATTACAACTGTTCTGGCATTGCTATGGAGAATTGCACTGATCTCTCCCATGGTGGAATAATCTGCCTGACCTCACTTGTTTAGGCTCATACTGTACATGGAGTGGTGCTTGGAGGAGGTACCAAGAGGTGTATCTCAGCGAGAGCACACTGAGGAGAGATGTGGACAAAAAACAGGGGAAAAAATGTGTGATCATTTACATGAACTTGATTGTTAGTGTTCAGAGATCATCTTTGGATACTTAAGATAAGCAACACCTTCAGAGAGTTTATTATTGTGCTTTCTTATAGAAGGAGCTAGCGAACAGTAACTATCAACCTTGGTTTGTGTTTGCTTCCTTTCTCAGTTTTTTTTACTGGTTAGCCTCTTTACTTGGGAAGAATTCAGCTGGCTTTGTTTAACTTGCAGAGAACACTTCTAGCAGCTGATGTGTGAAAAATAGCAACAGTTAAATGTGTTAGCAATTAAAAATAGTGTAATGGAATGTGATAAGACAGAAGCAGCAAACTTAAAGCCCATTACTATGGTTCAGTATCTTTATATTATGCATGGAACCTTGCTGCACAACAAGGAGTCATTAATGCTTTCTGATGGAGAGAAGTTGACAAAAGCGCTGGCAATATTTCATTTTTCTAAAGATTTTATTCATCTTTTCAAGATTGCCAAGTTGGAGATGACCCATAGTATTTATACCTGATGCTGCTCCTAACTGTGTTGCATGTGTTCTGGTAGTTGAGTTTCTCATTTAAATCGGCATGGATTTTACAGAAGTGTTGGTCTTCCCTGCTGTAACTTTGTTTCAGAGTTCCATATGAAACTGAAAAAAAAAATTCCTCTTTAAGAAGCTTTGTATTAAGTCATGTGGTACCAGGCTAGTGATGCTCAAATAGAGATCAGTGATCACTGTGTGTCTTTTTCTCGTTTGTTGTTACTGATAGTGGTTAAGATACTGGAGATCAGAGGTAATTGAAGATCTGATGACAACTCCCAGAAAAATATAGGTGTTTGATGCCGTTGGTTATCCAGAGATCGCCATCTTCATATTTGAATACTGGTGATTAGGGGCAGGGTGGAGAGTTGGTGCCACTGTTGACAATGCCCCTTTCTATTAGAAAACTCTCTTTAGAAGCCCCAGTCTATCAAGACATGAATCCTGCAGCACATAGGGTTTTTTTTCCTCCCTGCCACAATAGTAAAGGTGTTTCCACAACCTATTTCAATCTTCCTTGTTTATATTTTATTGATGGGTGTTGCTCCTATGAACTTATTTTGTTCTGCATGTTCTTAATCCTCCTTGCATTCTCATTGTTGAAATTAAGACTCATTGCAGCAAACTAATCTGCTGCTCCAATTTTAGTCTTTCCCAGAAGAATGCCTTCATCTTCCTATAATCCTATCCTATTTTATAATCTCCAGGCTTTTGAAGTCTAAAGATTGGTTGCTAGTGCAAAAGTAGGGAGTTTGGAAAATGAGGACGAAGACTGGACTTCAGGAAATATAACTATAATACAGTTTTGGAAAGAGCATAAGGTTACACATTTTGAGAGGAAAATAAGGAGTGGAAATGAAAGGGTGTAAACAGCAAGAAATCTAGAGGTTGAAAGACAAAATTCCTTGAGTGCAATTGGAGGTGCATTAAACCATAAGCATTTTAGATTTTATAAATCAGGTATACAATTCAAGAAGAGCAAGATGATGCTAAATTTGCACATGACAGTCATTAGGCCTGATGATATTGTGCAGTTTTGAGAAATTTATTATAGAAAATGCACTAAAATTATAGTGAGTGTTCAACATAAATTTGTCAGGGTGACATTTGGGTTGAGGAGAGACTTGAGATATTGGGACTAATTCCATTGCAATAAAATCTAAGAGGTGATTTAATAAAGGTGTTTTCAAAATATTAAGGATTTTATAGTTAAATAGATAGAACTTTTGCATCTTTTCAAGTATTAATAAATATTCGCATTATTGGAAGTTAATGGGAAATAGAGAGAAAGAAAACGATACATTTGTTTAAGATTGTCTAGAAAGCTGGCAAGACCACATGACTTCCTACTGTGCTGAGAGCTTTCATGATACCTACTACTTACCTCTTTTCCCTTTCTACCTCTGCAATCTTGTTTGTGTCCTGCATTCTGATCCTTTGGCTTCCCACCTCAGCTTCTCATTTTATTTTTTTTACAACATAGTTTAACTCCAAAAGTTGATCATGCTGCATAACAATCTCACTTTAAACAGTGGGCTCTTATAGTTTGAAATTTTTCATTTGTGGTAAATGACCAATGTTGATTGCAAGTAGGTTACAATTGCAAAAAGGCCATGATATTATGAATGCAAGTGCTTTGTGTTTCTGGAAGGAATCGGGGATGTGGTTACTGCCAAATTTGATCTCATCTGAGATCTGTGCTACATATATGCTGGTGCAAACTGAAATATGAATTGTCTTTATAAGGTGCATGGGCACCAAGGGAAAATCGAGGACCTTTTTTGTTAAACTTCAACCTATGCATCAACAGTGCATGCAAGACCAATCTACAACAGCACCTTCCATACTTGTGATCTCTACTGCCTAGGAAAACAAGGGCAGCAAGTGAAAGGGAACATCACCTGCAAGTTCCCCTCCAAGTCACACACTGCCCTGACTTTGAAATATCACCATTTGTTCATCACTGAGTAAAAATCCTGGAACTCCCTATCTATCTGTTGGACGTGCTGTACACTGTCTTTGTCAGCTGCCCCTTGATTCAAGGATGATATTTAGTGAGTCGCGAGTTTCTGCACGCGTCTTCGTGTGATTGAACAGGCCAATTCTCAACCCACGGATCTTGGCACACGGAGCAGGACGTCCCTCAAGGTAGTGGGATCTGGAGTGCAAGACTTGCTTCCTTTTCTTTCCTTCTCTGCCACTACTCTGCCTCATCCTGAAGACGTTGGGACTTGAAGCATGATGCAGTTGTTGTCATTCTGAATGATTGGTAGCAAGCTCTTCCCAGTTGTTTAAGTTCAGTGTTGCCGCACTTCAAGGAGAGCTTGATGGTGACATTGAAGCGTTTTCTTTGTCCTCCTCAAGAATGTTGACCATTCAAAAGTTGAAAGAAAAAGACTTGGTGGAGGATACAGTTTGCAGCCATCCAGACACACTGCCCAGTCTATCAAAGTTAATTTTGCAGGAGTTTGTGGACCTGGCTGCAAGAAGGACATTAGTGTTTGTTCAACGGTCCTTCCATTGGATGTGGAGGATGCAGCAGAGGCATTGCTGCTGGAATTTCTCTACCCTACACAACACTGACTGCAGCAGCTCAAGAAGGTGGCTCACCACTGCCTTCTCAAGGGCAATTAAGGATGGACAATAAATGCTAGCCTTATGAGTGATGTCCACATCTCATAAATGTTTTTAAAAGGAAAAACACTGTTTCCTAGGCTTTTGACAACTGTGGAGATCCAAGATCAATTGAATCCTCCGTGCCACTGGAGGTGTTGTTTGTCAGTTGCTGGAGCTATCTGATTACAGTGCTTCTACTATTGGCAACACTTCATCAGTTGAAAAGCTCCTACGGTTTCAAATCTGTTTGAACTTTGTTTTGACGCTGAGTTTAACTATTCAAAGATTTAACATTAATCAATTGTTCAAGTTTCAGCCCATTTGTTTTTAGTCTTCAAGTAAATTTTTTAATGCTACTGCCAGGGCCAACTTGATGTCTGAACAATATTATTATTAAGATCAGTGTTCAGCTGTGTATTATTTCTTAATCAAATGGATAATAACCGCTGCAGTGAACTGGCCTAAAATATTAACACGCACATGGAGCATAGTAGCAGAATGGAAGTGTAATGCTGTGTCTCTTATGGCTGTAGCATATTTAATTTCTACTTTGTTAGCTGCAGATATTTCTGCATATCAAAGTCCTGTTAGCTTCTTTTGTTTCTTGGAAGTTATTTAATACTTTTTTCCTGCTTTATAAAAATAAAAATTAACATTTCAATAGCCCGCTCATGCATTGTCCAGATTAATTTAGCCAAATGCTAATCAAATATCTCTTAACAGGTGAATAATTGTATTGATGTAGTTTTATTGTGATCAATGTACCTCTTCTGATTAGAGTTGGGGAAGAGAAATCCCGTTTCTGAAGTTACAATGCAATTCCAATAAGGGTATTCTGCCCGCTCCCAATAACTTCTCATTTTCAGATATTTTAACTCTCGACTCCATACCATCCCTATCCCACAAAAGTGTACTGATTTCCATTACAGGTCAGCAGAGCAGCCAAGTGTAAATATACAGTCGTCTAACATAATGCTGATGGATGAGCATAAGACTAAATAAAATGATAATTCTTAAATCAAGGTTAGCAGTTGTGAACACATTGCACTTAGCACACACCCAACTGTTTTTAAATTCTATGTTACAAAGCTTGCAGATAATTGTAAGATTCTGATATAAACTACAAAGCCTTGGATAGTTTGCCATCAGAACCTCTTAATTTTGTTACAAATTTAGAACACATGCCCATTTCATTTACAAATTTTTCTTGTAGCAAATTATATTTTGTATAGCTCTTCAGTCACTGTGATTGTCAACTACACTCCTTTCAAGAATTGCTACTTTGATAAGGACTGGTCATTTGTGAAATTGCAACATCAAAGGTAGACTTGGAAGAGATGGAAAGAAATTGGCCACAAAAGTACATGTGTGTTCTGAATACATTCCCCTACCCCAGTGTTTGATGAACCTAATCCCTACAGGCCTGGTGCACCCAAACATTCCTTTTTCCAATACATAGGTAATGGCTGAATAGCCTTGATTCTCCTGCAATAGTTCAGAAGTGCCTCTTATTACTATGGGGGATGGGACTGAAGCTGTAATCATAAATTTTCTTAGTAATTCCTTCCCACAATGTCAGTTGAATGCTTTGGTAGTAAGTCACTTGCTAAATAAAGGGCACTTGAGGGTGTTATGTACTTGGTTCCTCCTCCCTGCACTTCACTGATTTTTAAAAATAATCAAGACTCTCATTGCACCATCTCAGATTCTGCACTTTTTCAGAACTCAAAGTTTTGGAACTCTTTTTATCTATTTTAGCCTTCCCTTCCTCTAATTATAAGGTTTTCAAATCTCAACAACTGAAATGGCATTTGATTTCCCCCTTTATCTCCTACTCTGGTGTCCTGCTCCAAGTGCCTTGACTGGGTTCTAAGTCCTTTTTTAAAATGACCAGATTATCTAGTTTAGAAGTGTTCATGACTCGAGGGAACTCTTTTTGTATTATTTCTGCAAGACAAGTTGTCCTGAATCAAATTATTGCGTTCATATACAGGGAAATATATTAGCTTAATTGGTCGTACTATCACCTCTGGCAGCAATCCTATTCTTTAAATATGATGATAAACTGAAGTCCCATCTTCCTGTTTGGGTGGAGGATAAAGATGTGCATGGGGAAAAGATGACATTGAGGTTGTTCTGTATGGATGAACTAAAATAAACCAAACGGCCTTCTCCATCTATTATTTTGAGATTCCTTGACAGTATTTGATGAAGAACAGGGAAATTTCCAGCACCCCTTTCAAGTTTCATATATATTCTCAACACATCACTGAAACAAATTGGCACCTCAATGCTTTGTGAGGTATTGGTGATACTAAATAACTATTTTTACCCATACAATGATCACAGCACTCTTAAAGTAATTCACTCTGTGAATCACTTCTGTTTATTATCAGTGATGTGATCAGACACTCTCAGTGCAAGCCTGCCCAGCTGTCTTTCATGCAGACTTCTGGAAATTCTACTAATCTGTTCTGTATGTCCACTCTGAAATTGGAAAGGCACACTCGAGCAAAGACTTTCTGACGTATTCAAACAAAGGGTTTGTGCTTGTTTAATATCTTTCCCTTTGACTGTGTATCTCTAAAATGTTGTTTGTTTTCTTTTTAAGTCTTTTTAAAGTTAACAGTTTCTATTGCACTAGCACAAGGGTGACAATATTGTGGCACAATGACAGGTATGCTGTTCGCGACTGGAAGGAAGTATATGCACAACTTTGCCTGCAGTGGGTTGTCAAGAGTTTTTTTGTTTTACATTCACATTTTAACAATTACATATGTGTAGGTATCAGTTGACTAGATGGTTAGAGTGTGGCTAAGAATTATGCCAACGGCCATTGGCACAATTATAATAGTTTCCATAGACTGTGCACTTGTCTAAACTGCAAATCTGCCCATTTTCAGCAGCACAGCCTGCAATCTGGAGTAAGAAATCTTTGAATTTCAGAATATGTTGACCTATTACTGACAGGGAAAATATTTGCTCAGAATTAATGTTGATACAATCTGGTCTGCATTACTAGGGCATGCTGTGTGCAGCTTCCAAAACGGAAAGATCGAAGCTGCTCCTGGTGGGTTTTTTTTCTGGTGGTTTGTATTTTGGTCACCTGAAGTAAGTAGACTCAAAAGCCCTGTAAGTGACTTCCTAACTCAAGCAGTATTATAATTCTGACAATTAATGGGCTTCCTTAAATGTATATGTTTCTAACTTGTTTCAGAATACTACTTGCACCTCTCAATTGGTCAGATTGCTAGGGCCCAAGTGGTAGAATCTGTAGAAGAGCTCAGGTAGAATAGAATTAATGTGGGTTTAAGTGTTAGTACAAATTGTTTTAAAATCTGTTTTCCCTTCAGTCATTTTGGTGCCTCATTTTGGTGCTTTGAAAGTTAACTGGTATTTTTTTATATAGGTTGTACATGGGAGTTTGGCGCCATGGTAAATTACATAAGGAAAACCTTCCCTCAGACCCAGCTGGTTGTCGTGGGCTTCAGTCTGGGTGGAAACATTGTTTGCAAGTACCTTGGAGAGAATCGAGCAAATCAGGAGAAGGTGCTTTGTTGCATCAGTGTCTGTCAAGGCTACAGTGCGCTGCGGTAAGTTGTTTTAAAATGAAGGATGCACACATATTCATTCCAGTGTGCAATAAAATTTAGCTTGAAATGCTCAATTGAATTCAGTGAGGCTAAATGTACCATATAGTGTAATGCTGAGCCAAACAGACCAGATGTTTTCCAGTACAATGCCCAATTGTTCAGGGAAGACAGCATTTGGACTGCTACAGTTGGCTTCAGTGGTCTATGACTGGAGAATACTAACAACATGTATACAGCACCTTTAACATAATAAAACATTATTATACAAACGTGTAATTACATAAGTGTGAGGTGATGCGCTTGGGCAGGACAAACAAGGCACGGGAATACACAATGAATGGTAGGACGCTGGGAAGTATCAAGGATCAGAGGGACCTTGGTGTGCATGTCCACCGGTCCCTTAAGGTAGCGGGACAGGTAGATAGGTGGTTAAGAAGGCATATGGGATGCTTGCCTTTATTAGCCGAGGCATAGAATATAAGAGCAGGGAGGTTATGCTGGAACTGTATAAAACGCTGGTTTGGCCACAGCTAGAGTATCGCGTGCAGTTCTGGAATCTGCAATATAGGAAGGATAGAGGGAGTGCAGAGGAGATTTACCAGGATGTTGCCTGGGCTAGAGAGTTTTAGTTATGAGGAGAGATTGGATAGACGGGTTATTTTCCCTGGAGCAGAGGAGATTGAGGGGGGACATGATTGAGGTGTGTAAAATTATGAGGGGCTTAGATAGAGTAGACAGGAAGGAATTTTTCCCCTTAGTGGAGGGATCAATAACCAGGGGGCATAGATTTAAGGTAAGGGGCAGGAGGCTTAGAGGGGATGTGAGGAAGAATTTTTTCACCCAGAGGGTGGTGGGAATCTGGAACTCACTGCCTGAAAGGGTGGTAGAGGCAGAAACTCTCATAACATTTAAGAAGTATTTGGATGTGCACTTGCGATGCCATGGCATACAAGACTATGGGCCTAGTGCTGGAAAATGGGATTAGAATAGTTAGGTACTTGTTTGACTGGTGTAGACTCAATGGGCCGAAGGGCCTTTTTCTGTGCTGTAGACCTCTATGACACTATGACTCTAAATGGTAGAGTTATAGAAAAACAAAATTTGGCACCAAGCCTCATGACGTTTTGGGGCAAATGGCCAAAGGTTTGTCAAAGAGATGGGTTTAAAGGAATATCTTAAAGGAGAAGAGGGAGGGAATTCCAAAGCTCAGAGCCTTGGCAGCTGAAGGCACAGCCATCAGTAGTGGAGAGATTAAAATCGGGGGTGTGTGTGAGAAGCCAGAACCTGAGATTAGCAGGTATCTTGGAGGGTTGTACAGCTGGAGGAAATTGGAGATGGGGAGGGATGAAGCCATGGAGGGGTTTGTAAACAAGGATGAGAATTTTAATATCAAATATTGCTGGACTGGGAGTTTATATCTGTCAGTGAGCACAGGATGATGGGTAAAGATGTCAGGATATGGGTAGCAAAGTTTTGTATGACCTTAAGTTTACGAAGGATAAAATGTGAAAGACTGCTAAGGAGTGCATTAGAAAAGTCAAGACTAGAGGTCTGAAAAACATATGGGTCAAGGTTTCAGTAGCAGATGAACTGAGGTTGGGGAGTGTTAGCAATATCACAGAGGTGGAAATAGATGGTCCTAGTGTGCAGCTAGAATTGGGGGTCAAATATGAGATCAAGGTTGTAAACAGTGGTTCAGCTTCACACAGTTGCCAGGGAGAGGGATGGAATCGGTGGAACATAAATTACAGCAGGTACCAAAGATGATGGCTTTGTGTTCCTAATATTTAGTTTAAGGAAATCTCTGCTCATCTCACCTCAGACAAGAGGTTTTGACAATTTAAAAGACAGTGGAGGGGTTGAGAGATGTGGTGAGGTAGAGCTGGTGTTATCAGCGTGCATATGCAAACTAACTGTTTTTGGATGATGTTGCTGGGCAATAGTATGCATTAGAGAAGCAGGAGGGGGCCACAGATCTTTGGGGGACACCAGCGAGTAAGAAAATATCCTGTGCAAGTGATTCTCTGGCTATTGCTGAATAGATAAGAATGGAAGAAAACCAAACAAACCACCTCTCTGTAACATGACTCAACAGACAGTGGCTAAGGATATCAGTTAAGGAAAAGGTCAGGGCTCATACTTTTGAATAGCAAGCTTACACTTGTGTTTAAAGCAAGGCATAACGAATGGTGCTTTGTAGAAGGAACCATATGACTTCCAGCACTCTGGGAATACACCCCCGTCCCTTCAGGAGAGAGGGGGGAAAAAAATCGTTTTAAGATGCATGTGTTTCTCATAGGAATCTGAATTTCATATAAATTGTTAAATGTGAATAACTCCTGGCTTAAAGTTGTAATTTTTTAATTCTTTCAAGGCATGTGTACGTTACTGGCTAGGCCAGCATTTATTGTCTATCCCTAATTGCCCTTGCGAAGGTAGTGGTGAGCTGCCTTCTTGAACTGCTGCAGTCCATGTGGTGTAGGCACACCCACAGTGCTGTTAGGAAGAGACTTCCATGGTTTTGACCAGAGACAATGAAGGAATGGCAATATAGTTCCAAGTCAGGATGGTGAGTGGCTTGGAGGGTAACTTGCAAGTGGTGGTGTTCCCATGCATCTGCTGCCCTTGTCCTGCGAGGTGATGAAGATCATGGGTTTGGAAGGTGTTATTGAAGGAGCCTTGGTCAGTTGCTGCAGTGCATCCTGTAGATGGTACACACTGCTGCCACAGTGTGTTGGTGGTGGAGGGAGTGAATGTTGAAGGTGGTGAATGGGGTACTAATCAAGCGGGCTACTTTGTCCTGGATGGTGTTGAGCTTCTTGAGTGTTGTTGGAGCTTCACTCATCCAGGCAAGTGTAGAGCATTCCGTCACATTCCTGACTTGTGCATTGATACTTTGCGCAGCAATTGTTCCAGAAATTTATCAATTAATTGTGAAGAGCAAGTTACAAAAAAGATGCAGACGCCAATTCAAAAATTTTAATGTTAATTGCCCTACCTCTCATGCTGTGTTGGATCCATTTTTTACATTACGTTTTGCTCTGTAAATAAAATCACAGTCTGTAATCGCAAGCAAGCAAAGCATGGTGTATCAAAGGTTCTGGTAAATCAAAGAACTGTAGTTAAAGAGAGTATATTTAGTGGGCCTTATGCACTTAGTACTAAATTAAAGACTTTATACTACAGATTAGATAATGTAGTAGAACCTCAGATAAGAATACAGAAGTTATGAATTAACTCATCAATCTAGGACAGAAATGGAACACATATGATTTCTGCATTTCTCATTTGGTTTTATATTTTAATACAAGTACATTGTACTATACTTTTTGTTTTGAGAACCTTGGTAGAAAGCTAAAGACTATTTTATAGGATACACCAAGTGAAAAGAATAGAGAAGATAGGGTGAGTCAGAAAGTGACTAAGTGTTGGCAAGCTTGAGTTTTGAGCAAGTTGATAGAGGAAACCAAGGGCAGTGAGGAGTTTTACGGCTCAAAGTCCCGACACAATGTGTTGTGAGCTCAATGGTGCGATAATTTTAATACAGCATTTTGACAAACTCCATAGAGACAGATAACTTCTTAAAAAAAGAGATTCAAACTTCCAGTTATTAGCTGAAAGAATGACCTGACATGCTTTCACGTTTTAAAACTTTTACTCTAACAAATGACTTTGAAACACAACAGTATTTTCTTTTTGTAAGCAATTTATACTTTACCTACAAAGTGACATTCCCTTTGTGTACTTATCACCCATTGCACTCTCCACAGAATTAGTCTTTTTAGCAAACAGTCCGCAGTTGCTCTCGGTTTTCGGTGGGTTCCTGTATCCTCACTTTGCCCCAATAGTAACTTCAAGTGACTGTCTCCAAACTATTTGTTTTTTTCCTTAAATCCACCTTAAAGCCTGTTCTGATAATTATTCTTTCCCCTGGCCAGAACAAATCTGTGAGAAACAATAGAAGGCTGCAGAAAACGTCACTTCAACCAGAGACTATCTCCCTTCCACGTCATGCTGTGTTGGCTTGAAAAATCAAGTGGCCTTTCTCTCTGCTGGCCATACAACCGTTGCTGTCTGTGCTATTCATTGACTTATAAGGGAGCCTGTAACCTGATCTCAAAGTGGTTTCCACTTCCCTCTTTCCCCATGGCAGCGTGAAACGCATTAACCTTGCATTCAGGTAGAACTGTTAATTAGTTATCTTGACCTCCATTTACTTGTTAGAAGAAAGGAAATTGATGATTTACAGCACAACTGTTTGCAGCCTGATAACCTACAGCTATTTTCTGAGACCTTAGGAAACGCAGGGTCTACTTATGGTAAACTCAGACTGCTACATGGTCTCCAAGCATAAATATGTTGCACCTTCTCAGCAAAAACAACCTGGACCCTCCTTTGATCTCTAACAATCAAACACCCAAGGACTATTGTCAGACAGGCTTGAAAACAGATTGGATGGCCCCCTTCATTTACCCTAAATTAAAAGTTACAGTCCCAAAATATGATAATTCTATAAACCTCCTGATTGTAACAATATAGGGATGACAAAGTCCAATAGGATGTTGGGGGTATGGGGGAGTTTCCACAGTAAACCTTTTCTAGTCATTGGGAAAATTTCACTTTAAAATCTGGTTAGTTCAGAATACTGTTCTGCAGACTCAAGGTCTTTTTAAGGTTTGTTTGGGTATTTCTGAAATTTGCAGTTATTTAATTTGTAGTTCAAGTTGTCCCTCTCATGCCTTTATGCTTGGGTTTCTTTTTCAATTAGATCTCAAGTTTTTTCTTTGTAATACAATTCAAAAGATTTTGAGAGGATTCTCAAAACCCTTTGAAAGATGGAATAAACCAAGGATTACAAAGGGCAACTAATTCTGTACCAGCTTTGGCATTATAAGTTAATTCCTGTTCTTTATTCAGCACTAATGTTACAAAGTAGCAGTACTGATGCAGCTTTGTTACTTCAGGTACGATAACTTTTTAAAAATTCATTCATGGGATGTGGGCATTGCTGACTAGGCCAGCATTTATTGCCCATCCCTAGTTGCTCTTGAGAAGATGCTGGTGAGCTACTTTCTTAAACAGCTGCAGTCGTGTGGTGTAGGCGCACCCACTGTTAGGGAGGGAGTTCCAGGATTTTGACGCATTTTTGGCGATATATTTTCGAGTCAAGATGGTGAGTGGCTTGGGGGGAACTTCCCGGTGGTAGTGTTCCCATGTGTCTGCTGCCCTTGTCCTTCTAGATGGTAATAGTTGTGGGTTTGGAAGGTGCTGTCTAAGGAGGCTTGGTGAGTTCCTGCAGTGCACTTGCAGATGGTACACAGTGCTGCCACTGTGTGTCGGTGGTGGAGGGAGTGAATGTTTGTGGATGCGGTGTCAATCAAGCGGACTGCTTTGTCCTGGATGGTGTCAAGCTTCTTGAGTGTTGTTGGAGCTGCACTCATTCAGGCAAGTGGAGAGTATTCCATCACACTCCTGACTTGTGCCTTGTAGATGGTGGACAGGGTTTGGGGAGTCAGGGGAGGTGAGTCATTCGCCGCAGGATTCCGAGCTTCTGACCTGCTCTTGTAGCCACAGTATTTATATGGCCAGTGCAGTTAAGTTTCTGGTCAATGGTAATCCCAGGATTGGTCTAGAGCCCCTGTTGTTAGTTGTACAGATATCCCTGCCATAGCAGTGGACAATATATAGGATGTTTTGAAAATATGGAATGTAATGTTATCATTTGGCCCCTCCAACCATCTTGTTCCAACAGACTATGCCCAATTTTCACTATTTTAGTGTCAGGTTGACTCACTGTTAGTACACTTGCCTTGCAGTCATAGGGTTGTAAGTTCAAGTCTCTTTAGGACTTACTGCCATTTCAGTGCAGTTCTTCGAGTGCTGCATTGGTGAAAGTTTGATCTTTGGTTGATATGATAGATTGTATTCCTTTTGCAGTGGATATTAAACAATTTGATAGAAGTTTTCAAAATCATGAAGGGGCCGGACAGAGTAGATAGGGAGAAGCTGTCCCCACTTGTAAAAGGATCAAGAACGAGAGGGCACAGATTTAAAGTGATTTGCAAAAGAAGCAAATGTGATGTGAGAAAAAGCATTTTCACACAATGAGTAGTTCGGGTGTGGTGGAAGCAGGTTCAATCGAGGCATTCAGGAGGGCATTAGATGATTATTTAAATAGAAACAAGGTAGAGGGGTATGGGGAAAAGGCAGGGCAATGGCACTAGGTCATAATGCTCATTTGAGGAGCCGGTGCAGACACGATGGGCCGAATGGCCTCCCTCTGTGCCTTTACGATTCTGTGATTCCATTATTGTTCCACTGTTTGATAAAGAGGGTTCTCCTGCTGTGCTGACTGCATTGTTCCATCAACTAAATTTCATTTCGTTCTGAGATCCTGCTGTGTGCAAAATGGCTGCTACATTTGTCTACATAATGGTCACTGCATCTCAAAATAATCTGTTGTGTGTGAACAGTGCTATGTTTTAAAGTATGGAAACAGGCAGGGCAGACAGGACTACAGTTCTACTGTATCTCAATTCTGGAACTTAAACAACAGACTTCAGTACTTCACTCGAACGTCAGATGTGATTAGATTGTACCATCTACAAGATGCACTGAAGCAACTCACTTAGACTCTTTCGACAGCATCTTCCAAACCTATGACCTGTACAATCAAGAAGGACAAAGGCAGCAGATGCATGTGGACATTACATGCTTGAGGCTCCCCACCAAACTACATGCCGTACAGAATTGGAACTATAACACCGTTTCTTCGCTGTCGCTGGATCAAAATTCTGGAACTCTCTTCCTAATAGCACTGTGGTGTACCTACACCACATGGACTGCGGCGGTTCAAGATGGTGGCTCACCATGACCATCTCGAGATTAGGCGTGGGAAGTATATGCTGTCCTAGCCAGCGACGCACGCATCCCATGAAAGAATTTTTTTAAATTGGGGCTACAATCCACAGCCTTTCTGACTGAGACAAGTGATACTGAGCTGACACTAACTACTTCAGTGTTTAACTAGTTCCGGACTGCAGCACTGAAACAAGCCATGTCTTGAGCAGTTAATGTGGGAAAGGGGATGGGGAGCACAAATTAATTAAACTGAGTTTATTTCACTCAAAGTAGGACACTAAATGAAAGCAAGTTAATTTAATCCAAGCATAGAACAAGTACAATTATGTTTCAGTGCTAACCTTCAATCCCTGCTGAGGTGGCATTTAATTTAAAGTTACATCCCAGCTGTTCCTTGGAGTGTTGTGGATTGTTACATTTAAGATTATTTGATTCATCAGAAGCTTAATTGAATTTGGTTGAGATAATGTTTTGCACAGCAGCTCTTGAGTTATTTATCCTAAACTAAGTGTGACAAAAGATATCGACTTCATGGTCGAATCCAAATTAAAACGGTAAATTAGGTGATTTAAAATGTCACACTTTTAGAAAGTGTGTAGCGAGGAATCATGGTGCTCTAAATCATTGTGCCACAAAATAATAGATTGTGACTTTGTGCCTGTGATTTCCTGCATGGGTCTGGCCTTTGAGGGAAAACTGTTTTGCTCATGCTTAGCAGTTTCCCACAGGATTGGAAGAGAAAGTTTATAAAGTCTTCCTTAAACACATTGCTTAAGAATCTGGTTACAGAGTAGCCTTTAGCAGCGAATGTGCAAGTTCCTGAGGAAAGAACAAATTGTAAAATAAGAGGTTGCAACTGGAGCAAATACGCAGTGTCAACTTGTTCCCTAACCTAATTCTTCAGTTGACACAATTCTCCGCTTAGGATTTCCTCTCTTTACGCCCCTGCTCCTTAAAGTGCTGATTCTTATTTCTTTTTATTTATTCTTTCATGGGATGCAGGCGTCACTGGCAAGGCCAGCATTTGTTGTCCATCCCTAATTGCCCTTGAGTGATTTGCTAGGCTATTTCAGAGGGCAGTTATGAGTCAACTGCATTACTGAGAGTTTGGAGTCGCATATAAGCCAGACCAAGTAAGGATGACCGATTTCCTTCCCTAAAGGACATTAGTGAAGCAGATGGTGTTTTAACGACAATTGACAATGGTTTCATGGTCACCATTACTGAGACTAGCTTTTAATTCCAGATTTTATTAACTAAATTCAAACTCCACCAACTGCCGTGGTGGGATTTGGACCTTTGTCCCCAGGGAATTAGCTTGGACCTCTGGATTACTAGTCCAATCACCACCGTCTCCCCAGCAGATTTTATCAATGTTAAATACAATTTGTCAACTGTACAAAACTGGAGGTAGCTTTATTAGTACATTTTTGTCAAAGTTCATATTGAGAATTTTCAAAATGGTGCACTTCCTAGTCTTTACCTCTATCACACAGTTTCCCTAGGAGATGTTTGCTTAACAATCCCAAAAGGAAAATTTTCTGCAATTCATGCCATAAAATGTTGTTGGTACATAGCACGATAAGATCTCTTGTGATTGAATGAGTGTACTGCATCCTTTTAGTACCAATTACACCTACAATTTGATTACTGTACTAGTGTCAGTCTTTTCCTTTCGTTATACAAGCTAAATGGGTTTCCGTTTTACTGAGCGAGCATACCCTTGTTTCATACAAGCAAAGATTGGGCATTACAAAGGAACTGTTTGTCCCTCTAATTTGTAATGATTGACCTTAAACTTTATGAACTCCCAGGGAATAGTTCCTGCTTACAGCTCTTCAATAATTAAATATGAAAATCATGTACTAGAATGTAAGCTTACTGGCTAGTATTTTTAATGAACAGTTGATCTATAACACTTGGCCTTAATGGCTTTTCAGTATGATTCATTGCGCTGGATAAACAGGTAATAAAACCTACCCCCTGGGCATTTGTTTGGCCTATAACAACAGAAATGTTTGTGCTTCTCAGAATTGGAATGTTAGGCATTAGTTTCTATTTTGCTCATCTATATGCATTGGAGAAGGTAACATTTCATTCTTTACACCCAATATTCCTATAAAGCGTAATTAGATGGATGTTCAAGGTAAAGCTCCTCTGTTGCTGTAGCATGAGAAAACCAATCATGTTAAATCCTTGTATGATTTCCATATTACTGTGGCTCAGTGGTAGTATTCTTGCCTCTCGATCTGTGGATTCCAGTCTCATTCCAGAGCCTTGAGCACAACATCTGTCTGACACTCCAATGCTGGACTGTTAGAAATGCTACCTTTTGGAGGGGATGTTAAATTAAGGCCCCTGTCTGCCTCCTTAGGTGAACGGATGAGTCCCATGGTACTATTACAAAAAAGAGCAGGGGTGTTCTCTCTTTTTCCGCCCCCCCCCCAGCTTCTGATCATTTGCAGAAATAACTATATTGTTATGTTGTTTGCAATAAAATAAGACATTTAGCATTACAATCATTCATAGACCTGAGGCGCACCTTGACAAGTCTGCTGTATCATGTTGGGTGACTTCACTTAGTGTTGGTGTTAGTGACTGTAGTTCTCTTGTGTTTACACAACAATTATTACATCAAAACATGAACCTAAAACCAGAGTTTATTCCCCTTTGACTCAACAAAACTAGAAGACTAATGCAATACACTCAAGCAGCTGCCATGCTTGATGTAGAGCAGTGATAGCTTACTCCTTACTCTGTGTCTCCAAGCTACTCCAGAATTGTATAAATTTCTGACTTGACTTCTATAAAGGTGGATCATATGCTGTGAGAATTGTCCTTTTTAAAATTGGGGTAAAAACTGATGAAATGCAGACAGGAATGTTAACCCCTTTTGGAACTTATTCAATCACAAAAATGGCTGCAAGCGTGCAGATATACAGATTTATTTTTTCCTGCTTTAGTATAAACTGAGCATGTCTCTAGAATGATTGAATGAGGAACTGCTTGGATAACATAAATGGATTTTAAACCTTCTTTCAAGGAAGCAGTTTCTCCCAAGGCACTTCATGCACCACCTTTGAACCTCTCCTGTTGTCTGGCTTTTGAATATTGCCACATTTTGTATTAGCAGGTTTAAACTGTCTTTTGTTGGTTTCATTAGCTAGTTGTATCAGTTAAAAGTTTTTGGTTAATGGTGAAAATTACTGCTGCATTATGAATCCAGTTAATAGATCATTTTAGATGTATTTTTTCACTTTACTACTATCGCCCAGGAGTGTCAGTAATTTACTATTTATAGTGGAGCTGTTGAGCTGTTGTTGCAAGGCATTTATTGAAGGCACCTACTGAACTTGTTTTATTAAACCTGTTGTGTGGACTCAGTGCAGTGTTTACCTGGATTGAGGGCCAATCGCCATTTATGCAGAACACCACTAAGGTTGAAAAGAGATGAGGTGAATGGAAGTCTAGTGACTAAATAATGCAAATCTTCAGATCTTGACACCTGGATACTTTATGGGGCATGGTTTGGTATGTGATGGAAAGAGTTCCATAGTTTTTAGCCTCTAGAAGGAATGACTTTAAGCAGAAAACTCTGCAATGACTCTTAATTTTGTGGTATAATCAGGTTGAAAGAAGTAGCACTGTTCACTATGTTTGGACCAGTAATGAACACAGTAGGATTAGTAGAATATTGCTGGAAAAAAGAGACATGTCAAAGCTTTTCATCTTGCACTCATCAGGACACTTCGCAAGAATACCAATGTAAGGGAAAAGCAACAATTTATACTGAGAAGAATGTGCTGATTGGTTGCCAAGTGGACTTTGGTAGAGGCGTTGCCATGGAGAATGCACCAGTAATGGTGACAAAATTTTCATTCTTACCCTTATGCACCTGTTTGTGCTTTCTTATGCAACATTCATTGCACCCTCATATGCAAGCGCACACAAACGAAAACATAAGTTGGTTTAATATTGTGCTTGCTATGATTGTGATGCCCGAGCCTTTGATATATGGGCCTTGCACAACAAATGACAAAATTAACTGCCAAGCGTGGTTGAAATTTACAGCTTGACCCTGATTGGTCAAAGCAATACCCTGAGGAATGAGTTAACAAATGGCTGTCGCTTATTTTGTTTAGCTAAAACAGGTGCAGTGTGTGTACATGTTCTTTCTGTCTGCAAGAACAGGGTATCTGTGTATTACTCTTCCAGTACACACACACACGCACTACACTGCGAGCCTGACTGACTACCTTAAGTTGGTTGTCAGCATAATTCTTCGCACATTGAGGATTATTCAGCAAATGTTGTCAAATCGCAGAATCACATCTAATGTTGGACACTGTGTTTTTAATTTTGCAAACAGCATGTCCCAGCCATTGTTTGCAACCATACCCAACCAGCCCATGCTTGCAAAATTCAAAACACAAAGCTTATGTTGGTATTCTTGCGAAGTGTCCTGATGCGTGCAGGACAAAAAGCTTCGACATGTCTCTTTTTCAGCAATGCTCAAGTTCTGTGCTACCAAATGACAATTAGTAGAATAGATATACCATAGAAAACTTGAGGGAGAGATAAGTTGAAGGATTGCCTACTGGACAGGAAGTTGCTGCTTATCTCCAGACTAAGAATATCAGAATGGTGTTGCAAGAGCTTCCTAAAAGATGGGATTAGAATCTTTAGCAAAGTGTTTCAGTGGAGATAAAATATCACTGCTTCATTTTATTTTACATTTGTAATGCTGACTTCTTACTCATTGGAAGAAACAGGTTTTCACAGCTCTCCACAAATTATGCTTTATATTTTGATGCCATGTATCTAAGGTATTTTCTTTTGTTTTTGCTTAGGGCACAGGAAACATTCCTCCAATGGGATCAATGTCGAAGGTTTTATAACTTTCTAATGGCAGACAACATGAAAAAGATTATATTGTTTCACAGGTGACTTTTATTTCTGTTGGTCATTCATTTGCTTGTTGTGATTGTAGAATATATTCTGTAAAAGATGTTGCCAAGGATTTGGAGTTCTATTTAGAGATCAAGACTGGCCGTATAAACCGCTGCATAGTAATAACGACGAATGTTTAACTTTTTTTGTCATAACTGTGTGCTCGATGAAGCGGTTTATTGAATTCTTTTCATTCTTACCCTTATTATGCACCTCTTTGTGCTTTCTTATGCAACATTCATTGCACCGTCATATGCAAGCATGCACACGCGAAAACATAAGCTGATTTAATATCGTGTTTGCTACGATTGTGATGCCCCGAGCCTTTGATATTTGGGTCTTGCACAATGCCAAAATAAACTTGTTGGATTTGCTAATACCAGTGCTTGTGTATTCCTAAATCACTGGCCCAGGGAGATTTACTTTGATGCTGCTATGCTAGTTGTGTTCGATGTGCTAGCACTCATTGCCATATAAAAGTAACCCTTGTCGATTGGCCAATGCAAGATTTTAATATTACTTGAAGGCAAATTGTTTCTCAAATTTATAATGTCACTTTTGTATTGATGCATTGTCAGCTGCAGGTGGAGGATAATCTTGCTGCCAGAATCCAGTAGTATAGGGAGAGAAATTTTGCACATCTAACAGTTTCCAGAACTAATTTTCTATGGCTTCTGAGAACTTGAAGATGTGGGCCTCCTTCCTGTTAACTCTCCAGTAGGCCTAATAGAACTGAGGCTGTGAAATCTATGCTCTTCCTCAGTATCCTAGGTGCCATATAAAATAGTCCATTACTTGCTTAGAATTTTGTTCTGTTAAATTCAGAAGTGTGGAGACTGGGGCAACCGAGATGTTTTGTTCATTCTTGCATTTTTACCTGCGATGTATATATGACTTGTTACCACTAACAATTTGGGGCAAATCTTTACAAGACAAGGTGTGTTCTATTATTTTAGTACAGATATGGTTGTTAATGCTCATTTATATGAGCTGACTGTATTTCACAGAACAGAAATTGGATTTTAATATTTTGTTAAAGACAAATATTCTATACTTTAAAAAAAAAAGACATTGTTAGTCATTTGCTATTCATTCCATGCACCCTCTCCTTCTCTCGCTAAGGAAAATAACTAATAGGTTGAGTTCCCCGAAGCAAGGGTGAGAAATTGTCTTCTCATGCTTAATGTTGAAGTCTTGCTTTTCAAGGACAGAAGAGACGGCCATGGCTGCTATAATTGATGTCAGTCAACATTGCATGTGTTTGCCTGTAGTTACTTTTCATAATGGTAGGTCCTCTTCCAATTGGCATGAGTAAATATTAGAAATAGGTATAATTTTGTTGGTGTTGATAACATTTTATATGTTGCAGAAAAATGCTATTTGGAGAAAATGAGTTCAGAACACCAAATCCTCTGGCAGATGTAGACCTTAGCAAACTTTATACAGCAACTTCCCTGATGCACATTGATGATAACATCATGAGGTAAGTGGCAGTATGTCATCTTGGTTTCTGATAGTAATATTGCTTCTTAGAAGTTGTGGTTTCCAGCACTTTGCGAGGAGTTTAATCTCTTAGTCTAAGTTACGCTCCAGCAAAGTACTGAGGGAGTGCTACTACTGTTCTTTGAATGGTACCTATTTAGGTAGATTAACTTGTCAAATATTTCATCTATGTTTCAATCCATACATGTTTGAGAGGATGATTCTCTTAGTCTTGCTTGTTTGGCTATTTTTTTTTTAATTCATTCATGGGATGTGGGCTTCGCTGGCTGGGCCAGCATTTATTGCCCATCCCTAGTTGCCCTTGAGAAGGTGGTGGTGAGCTGCCTTCTTGAACTGCTGCTTCCATGTTGTGTAGGTACACCCATTGTGCTGTTAGGAGGGGAGTTCCAGGATTTTGACCCAGTTTTGTGTTAATTCAAAATACTTCATATTGTGTTCATTTGAAAGGGGAAAAAAAATTTTGGTAAGGGTGTTTCGGTTCATGGGAATCTAACACATAGATGCTTTAACAGTGCTATTGCTGTAGGCTTTCTTCTAATGTATAGGACCAGAAGAGACCAGACTGATTGATACCAAATTTAAAACAAAAAATACCATGCACTCTATTTGTCTTTCATATTCTTGATTACTGCTTCTGCCAAATATCTGTTCAGCTTTTGAATTTGCCATGATTGTCTGCCTTGCTGGGCAGTCTGTGGCATGTATTTGCCCTCTTGTGTTAGACGGTCAATTCTGAATTGTCTTCTCACCTTCCTTTTTCTGTGTTTATCGATGCAGCGGGATTACAGATTTTTGTTTTGTCAAAAATGTTATGATTTGAAGATGCTTTGTATTTTCCTTACATGTAGGTGACAACTGTGGATTACATTAGATCTCAAATCTGTTATTTTTCAGCTAATCTTCAATATTTCTGCTAAATTTGCTTACTCATTTTCTGTCTTCATGGTCTTCACCCAGAAGAATCCTACATTTAAAACAGACAAATAGGCATCAACAACTTGCATCTATATAACACATTTAATGTGGAAAATACTCCATGGCATTTCAGAGGTGTAGTCAAAATAAATGAGCACAGAACCAAAGAGATTTTCTTACCAGACTTAAAAGTTTATATTGCCCTCTCGGCTAGACCATTCGATGAGGTATGTTGAATTACATTCAGATCCATAAATTTCTGAAACTCAGTGCTAGTAAAGGCTGTATCTTTATCAGAAACGACAATTTCAGGTAGGCCATGCATGCTGAAACAATGACGTAGCTTCCAATAGTTGTGTTCGAAATTGGCGATTTGACTTCATACACATCTATACATTTTGAATGTGCATCTACAATTAACAAGAACATGGTACCAAAGAATGGTCCTACATAATCAAATGTAATCAAGCCCAGGGTCGATCAGGCCACTCTCACAGATGCAGGGGAGCTGAAACAGGCAACTTCTGTTGTTGCTGACAGTGGAGACAGTGCTTGACCATGCTCTCAATGTCGCTGTCAATGCCTGGCCATCATACATAGCTTCGCGCAAGCATTTTCATCTTTGATATGCCTGGATACGCACTGTGGAGCTCTGTCAAGAGTGGCTCGCTACCTTGTGATGGTACGACAACTCTTGGATCCCACAACACAATTCCATCTTGACAGCTTAATTCCGTGTTTTTGGCATGGAATGGTCTCAATTCTTCAGATACAGGCGAGTTTGGCCATCCTTGCAAAACAAAGTCTCTGACTTTCGACAATATTGGATCTCTTTGTCCAATTTCTAATTTGTTTCACACACACAGGCGGAGAATCTAAGAAATTCAGTAATAGCACTATTCTTGTGGAACAGAAGTATTTACAATACCATCTGGCATTTACAATACTACCTGGGAGGCGAGTGCATCTGCATTTGCGATGTGTTGGCCAAGGCGGTACGTAAAAGTATACTCATACGCAGATAATGCCAGAGCCCAGCGTTGTATTCTTGCTGATGCTGTTGGCAGAATAGCCTTATCCTCACTCAATAACCTTGTTAATGGTTTATGGTCTGACACAATGGTGAAATGTGGTCCATGTAGGTACTAATGAAACTGTTTTACACTGAATACTACTGATAATCCTTTTTCTAACTGAGAATGGCCCTTCTCGGCTTGGAAAAGGGTTCTCAAGACATAGCCACTAGGTCTTTCTGATCCATTTTCCAATTTGTGATAACACAGCTTCTCACCCTAAGGAGAGGCATCACATGTTAATACCAGCTCTTTCGATGGGTCGGAGTGTACCAATAAACATGACGGATGCAGCAATTTTTTTGCTTTCACAAAGGCTTCTTCCTGTTGTGAACCCCAGTACCAATGGTGGTTCTTTTTTAGCAGCAAGTGTAATGGTGCCAAAACAGTTGACAGTTTGGGTAAGAAGTGGCTATAGTAGTTCATCATACCCAGGAAGGACTTGAGTTATGTTACATTGGATGGTGATTGTGCATCTTTTCTTGCCTGAATTTTATCTTCTACCAGATGCAAACCAATGGCATCCACCTTGTGACCTAGATAAGTAATTTCAGGTGCTTGCAATGTGCATTTTTCCTGCTTTAACCGTACACTGGCTTCCATGAACCTTCTTAATACCTCCTCCAAGTAGAGCCAAGTGTGCAGTCTTGGTTGACCCAATGATAAGAACATCATCTCAATATACTACCACTCGTGGGATTCCTTGCGAAAGGCTTTCCATTGTTCTCTGGAAAATAGTGCATGCTGACGAGACTCCAAAGGGTAGACAAGTGTACAGAGAGAGACCCTTGTGTGTGTTAATGGTCACGCTTTTTCTCGATGTGCTATCCAGTTCTAATTGTTGGTAGGCGTGGTTCATATCCAGTTTTGTTAAGGACTTGCCTCCAGCCAACTTGGCATATAAGTCGCTTGTCCTTGGACTGGGGTACTTGTCTACTTTTGCTGCCTTATTTACAGTCAATTTATAATCTCCAGAGATGCGTATGGTGTGATCAGGCTTAACCACTGGAACTATGTGTACGACCCACTCAGAATTGGACGGGTTGGATGCTGCCCAGTTTTTCTAACCTGCACAGCTCTGCATCCACCTTTTCTTTCAAAGTATAAGGCATAGGTCTGACCTTAAAGAAACATGGTGTCACCTGTGGATCAACATATATCATGACATGCATGCCTTTTTAACTTCCCTAATTCATCCTGAAAAACCATGTTGTATTTCCTTAGAAGTTTTGGGATTCCAAAAGACCATGAGACGTAGGAGCAGAAATTAGGCCATTCGGCCCATCAAGTCTGCTCCGCCTTTCAATCATGGCTGATAAGTTTCTCAACCCCATTCTCCCGCCTTCTCCCTGTAACCTTTGATCCCCTTACCAATCAAGAACCTATCTATCTCGCTCTTAAATACACTCAATGACCTGGCCTCCACAGCCTTCTGTGGCAATGAATTCCATAGATTCACCACTCTCTGGCTAAAGTTTCTCCTCATCTCTGTTCTAAAAGGTCTTCCCTTTACTCTGAGGCTGTGCCCTCGGGTCCTAGTCTCTCCCACTGATGGAAACATCTTCCCCATGTCCGCTCTATCCAGGCCTTTCAGTATTCTGTAAGTTTCAATCAGATCCCCCCCTCATCCTTCTAAACTCCATCGAGTATAGACCCAGAGTCCTCAAACGTTCCTCATATGTTAAGCCTTTCATTCCTGGGATCATTCTCGTGAACCTTCTCAGAACCCTCTCCAGGGTCAGCACGTCCTTCCTGAGATACGGGGTCCAAAATTGTAGTCTAACCAGAGCCTTATAAGTCTCAGCAGCACATCCCTGCTTTTATATTCTAGCTCTCTTGAAATAAATGCCAACATTGTATTTGCCTTCCTAACTACTGATTCAACCTGCAAGTTAACCTTAAGAGAATCCTGGACTAGGACTCCCAAGTCCCTTTGCACTCCATCTGATTTTAAGTGAAATATCTCAGACCAGTCGTGTTTGACCTCTGTAGCCAATCCCGACTAAAAGACTGGGTCCCTCACCTTTCAATATTATTACAGCAGTTGGGCTGTCTGTCACTTGTAAGAGACTGGGACAGTGGCGATGCCCTTTACTTGAATAGATTCTCCTGTGTAAGTTCTTAATTTAGCGGTTGTCCGCTCCAAGTTTATTGGCCATCTTCCTTCATTAAGGTATCTGAAAGTATGCTCTCCTACCACTGTAGTTGAGGCACCAGTATCCACTTCCATTGTCAGTGGCATCTCATTTGCTTGTAGTGTCGCCTTAATAGGTTCAGTCTTCACAACAGTCATATTATATAAGGAGTAAGCGTCAGGAGCAGCAGCTTCAGTCTTTGTTGTACCCATTACTTCTATCATGTTTGTTTGCTGTTTTGCAAACTGCTTCAACTTTGTCCGGCATTGCCTAACCACGTGACCCTTCTTATGACAGTAATGGCATTCTGCCTCTTTGAATTTATAGGTATCTGCTCTGTGTTCACCTCCACATCTATAGCACTTTGGTCTTAAAACCGGTGATGAAGCATTTCTGTTAGGCTTCTTAATATTTTTCAGAGTGGCCATTGAATCATGCTTTAATTCTGCAGATCTGGCTTTCGTGCCACACTCAGTGGCAGGTTCCCACCCAACATGGAAGTATGGTGCTATTATTTTTTTTATCGTTCATGGGATGTGGGCGTAGCTGGCTAGGCCAGCATTTATTGCCATGTGTCACAAAGCCTGCAAGTCTCTCATGACACTTTCTATGGCGAGGGAGATTTCTAGGGCACGTTTAAAATCAATATTGACCTCGGTTAGCAATTGGCGCTGAATGGCGTCATCCTTGACTCCACATACCAATGGGTTCCACAGCATATTGTTCAAAACGCCTCCGAAATCGCAGTATTCTGTTAACTGCTTGAGGTTTGCTGCATAGGTTGCAAGGGACTTTCCCAGGACCCGATCTCTTGAACTGAATTTAAAGCCCTGCAATAACACGGATGGCTTTGGCTGAAAGTGCACTTTCACCAGGTCCACTAATTCACTATATGACTTGGAATTGGATGTGCTCCTGGCAGTCAAGTGATATGTTTTACTGCTGCATACACTTAAGAGGATTGCTTTCAGCTTTTCTTCAGTTATTTCATTCACTACAAAGTAAAACCCGAGGTGATCAACATACTGGCTCCAATATTCAATATTAGCATCACATGAGTCAATTCTTCCAAACAGCGGCATGGCTGGTGAGTAGTTTTTTTAAATTCGATTTACCCACAGTAACAGGGCAAGGTGCAGAGTCGAAGTTGATTTGACCTCGTCGCCAAATACAATGACTCTGGAGCAGACTGGTTTTGTCAATAAACAGTTAAACTTTATTACAGAGACATTTTTAGTGCTTGCACGCTCGACCAGATCTCACCGGAAAAGCCCCGTCCTAAGAGCTCACTGGTCAGGGCCCCTGTAGTACATCACATGTCCCATGATTGACAGGAGGTGTGACTATACATCCAGTCACCACACCCTCATAACTTTAGATCTTCTGTTAGATCACCCCTTAACCTTTGTTCGAGCAAATACATGAGTTATGGTCACGTGAGCAATGTTGATTTGAAATGTTCTGGTAATTCAACTTTTTTTACATTGGAAATACATATGTAGCTATTGTACTTAATGCATGACTGTAAAGTGAGTGTAACATGCATGTTTGTTCAAAACCTTATTCTTTTCATCCATTTGAGCCTATCTCTAACATATCTCGGATTTACAGCAATATCGGTCTATTTCAGAAAGTTCCATGGGTATGACACGCTGAAAGAATATTATGAAAAAGAAAGCTGTATGCACTATCTTCACAATGTAAGTGATCTCAATTCGGGTTTAAATTGTAATCCATTTCTTTGCACCTCACTGCAGTGTGATTTGTATTAACTTTATCCAGCTTCAAAAAAAACCATTGGCAACCAAAAAGCGCAGGTATCACTATAAAGGATGAAACATTGCATGTGGTCAAATTGACCTTCCTGGAATGCCAGCTGCAGTAGCTTCCATATCCCTTCCTATTAATACTCAAGTGATGGAAATGGCCTTGTTTAGTTTCAAAGACCAAGCACTGCATTCAGTTTGTCTGTGTAAGAGTTATATCACTCAGCTTGGAATGAGTTACTGGAGGATGCACATCAGGTGCAGTTTAGCCTCAATTGTTTAAAGACAATACTTTCACAGGACAAACAATCTGACACATTGGAGACAGATGAGTTCACCGTTCGTTTTGTAGGTAAATTTAAAATTGCTATTGAGCTGTATTGTGTTCCAGTGCAAATTAATGCAATCAGAAGGGTTTTGATTTTGCCCCAAAACATCACCATGGCAACAGAACTTAATTAGAACCCACAGAGTTTGAGTTGCATTATATATGTACAGATGCTTTGGCTTTCTAGCCTGTCGTCTTGTTTCTCCCGCTTCTCCCCTGTCCAAATGCTTGTGGTTTTAGACTGTATTGAAAATCCACTCTATTGTGGGTCATGTGGCAAGAAAGCTAAATTCCACAGTGTCAGAAGGCCTTCCCTTGCTTGATATTGTGATGCAAGCAAATCTCTGTCTCCCAGCATATTTTTTGGACTTGAGATTTATATCTTACAGAAAGATGAAGTAGTCAGTATTGCGGGGTGTCCAATGAGGAGAACAGAGGGTGTGTTTTTCCCCACTTCCCAATTCTTTTTTTATTTTTTATAAAATACTTGCAGGTTGATCAACAAGGGTGTATTGCTTGACTTCTAAAATATTGATTTTGTTGGTAACAAAATAAGCTTGTGCATCTGAGGAATGCATATTCTTATTTGTAAATGCTACTAATGTTGATTTCAGTAGCTACACTTTAAACATCTGCACTTCATAGTGAATGTGGGAACTCTTAACTGATCCATCAGAGTAATTAATTAAAATAGTTATAGCATGCTTTTGTCCTTCAAACACTATACATTGTTGCTGGGATTATTTAACATGTTAGAATTGCACAAGTCAGTTCACTTTAAAGTTGTGTCCATTCTTTTCTCTCCCAAACCATTCCCATACATCATAGGACTGAAACCACTGCTACCGTGAGCAAATTGTTCTCTCAGGACAACCCCAATTTTTTTTTTTAAAAAACTAACTATACTGGGCATTTTCCACCGTTAAGGAAGACAAAGTGCAAACACTTTTCATACATCCACCATTCTCCTTTACAGAAATTTCAGTTGTATTTTTGGGGGGGCGGGGGGGTGGCGGGTGGCGGGGGCAGTGGAAAGATTATGGGAAGGAAGAGGAGATTAAATTTATAGTCCTTTCCATAAAACATTGACTTAACTGCCATGAAGCTTTTCTGAAATCCCTGTGCCAACATATTTACAGTAAGAATACTTGGGAGTGGGGTAGGGGCAAGTTAGTCAAACTAGGAAGGCAAACTTCATGTAACTAAGAAGTTGAAATTATTTGAAAGGCTTGCCTTTGCTATTCCTGTCAGTAGATGGCATCTGTTTGTAATGTAATGACTGTTTTACCTGCTGACGCAGATCCAGATTCCCCTTCTACTAGTGAATGCTTCTGATGACCCCCTAGTGCACGAAAGCTTGCTGACCATCCCTCGTTCACTTGCAGGTGAGTTTAATAATTATACCTTTTGCATGTTAGAAACAAAAAGCAAAGTCCCCATCCATCTTTAATACTTTTACATTCAAACAATTGTTTATTTAAGTGTTTTTTGCTTACCAGCTAAAAATGTTTGACAGCTGTTTCAATTCTAAAATTCACCCCAGGTTCAATCCATGGCCTCAACCAACTTGCTTTGTTGATTCATTGTTTCTTCTTTCCTCTTATAAATATCTTTGCGTAGAATGCTGCCCTTTGATTAAATTCTCTGCCAATTGTTGCACTGATCAGAAAGCTGCAGGGTTCAGTCTTCAGTTTTAAGTCTCTGCCTTCACTGAGAGTAACTAACACACAACTATCTCATTGTTCCTCTGCTAAGGAGGGGAAAATCAGCATGGTTTCCTGCTCTTGATTGCCTTCCAGTGACAATGGCTGGAAAAATTAATTTGTAGATGTCTACCGAGGACAGGGTTCAGGCTTTGGTACATGATGCCTAAGTACTTGTCTAGGTACTTGAAGAATTGGCACTGGAGAGCCCTTGTTGCCTATGGCACCATACCCTTGTAGGAGAGGATGAAGAATATTAGAGATACAAAATTGAAAACTTAAAATGAAATAATTTTGGAATCAATTCACATGAAGTGACTACAATGTTGCAGCTATGTTCTGGATCCAGCTCATCCTCTGGATTCAAGCAATTTACATCTCCCTTTAAACCTAAGTGCCAAAATGTTTTGGTGCTGCCTAGCTCAGATTCAACTTCTGATCATTTTAAAATCCAACTGTATTTTGGGGATTATGAAAAAACAGTAATGATGGTAAGCATGGCAGGCCTGTTGCCATGGAACAAAGGGCTGTGAGCTCAAACTCCCACTCCACTGGGATGTGTGATGTCAAGTTCCCCAGCCATGGATGAGGCCAGATATCTTTCTCCACCCCACTTTTAAAACCTTTCCAAGAAAATCAAATGAGGATTCCATAAGGCCTTACCTGTTAAAAGACTTCTAATAGTCCTTGATTAGACTGTGGACTTGAGTTAAAGCTACTTAGGTAGCCTGAAGCACCACATAGAATGAGGGATAAGGATTTCATACAATTCATTGCAGTGTTGAGTTTCTTTGGGCTAGAGGGAAGTACAAAAATGTCCTCATTGTTTACAAATTCTGTACATATAGTGTGCAAAATAATTTCAGAGGCTGTAATATTGAATAGGTAGAGGCCCAACACTATTCAACATTGTTTTCTGAACTAATGTAATTTATACATGTATTGTTTCCATACAAAGATGGCACCATACTTAAAATTAGTTCGATTTTCCTACTGTCGTGGCCTGTGCATATCTTCTATTGATTGCATGGTGCAAATACTTGCAGCTCAGAAGTAGTGCTAATTATCTATCTAATGCATAACTTAATTCTTAATGTTTTAGCATAGTATGAAAAATTGTGTGGGAGCTATTTTTGAGTAACTTAGAAGACAAGGGTTTAGATCTTCAGTCTAGCAAATCATTGAAGATTGGGATATTTGATTTTGTTGATGCCATTTCTGGGATTTAAAAGCTGGTTAAATATTTTACTAATGTTGAGAAAATTACTTTTCAAATACACCAACATAGTTTACGGTTTTAAAATTGAGTTAGACTTATTATTATTTGAATACATTAAGGACAAGTGCACAGATCCAGCACCTGGAATCTGGTAAGCTTGTATTCCATATCACTACCAGCTGTGTAAGACCTCTGCATCTGGAGCATGTTGTACCGTTGCAATATCAAAGCAGTTTATGAATCAGCACTTGCAATATTCACACTTGAAATAACTCCACAATTATGTCGTCTTGAAACTAGCTGCCCCTGTAACCTTTTTAATCACACATCTTTTACTTTATAAGAATGAAGATGGTTTCAGGATGGCATGACCTGTGTTTGAGTTACTTTGTTCCACTTTTTAACACCCAGAAGTCAATTATGTTTTTCATCTGTGTTGAATTCTGCCAATGAAATATGCCTGAAATGGATGCAGCAGAGCAAAAAATTGAACTGAATAGATTAGCTAATGTTCCATAAATCAGATATCAAACATAACTAACTTTCAGTAACCATATCTTAGTCAGTAGCCCTCACTAAACCAGTTTGTGACCAGGGTTAACTGGGGGGCCATAGAAGGACGATAAATGACTTCGTCTGGAGCACAATTTGAAGTACAAAACGCTAGCAGGAGGGATGTAAGCAATAAAACACATGGATTTTTAGGTTTTAAAAGCTAGATTAATACAAAAGTAGTTATGGGAAAGTCTCTTCAGCTGTTACAGATTGAAGCGTGAGATCAGCATGGTGTGTACCTCTAAACTATAATAGTTCTGGACTGCAGCAAAATTGATTAGTGTATGCTCTTGAGTACCAGAGAAGTTTGGCAGCCATGAAATCCTCTTCTTTGCACTGATGGAATGAATTTGTTCAATTCTTAATCATTGGCTGAGTGTCTCTTTTACTATGGTTATGGTGTACTACAAGTCTGAGACTGATAGTTGCACAGTGTGCTATATAGCTAGCAAAACCTGAATCTGTGTGCTGTGAATCACACTTTAAAAAACAGCAGAGAACTCTGCTTGTGTCCAATCAATTTTAAGTATTTTGAGAGCACAGATGGGAGCATCTGTTTTCATAAAGCACTAAAATAGAAAACTCATGTTAAGGTTATGAAGTGGAGATGTACTTCATTGAACCTGAGTGAACTGCGAATACTTTCAGGAATGAGATATGACTTGGCTCTGGAATTCTACTGTTGATTTTGCATGGATGTGAAGCAGTTGTACCTGTGCTGTTGAAGTTTTTTATTCCAGGTTCTTTCAGGTGGGGGTTGGGAGATGGAAGGAAAGTGAATGCCAAAGAATATTAAAAGAATTGGATGAGTAAATTGCGGATGTGTTAACCCTAAATTTCCAAAATTCTGTGAATTCGGAAATTGTGCCTTTTGGGTTAGAAAATTGCAAATGTCATGCTCGCCAAGCCAAGCCTGACTTAGAACTACATCGCCGTTCCTTAAAATCACTTAAAATCCTGGAACTCCCTCCCTAGTGGCACTGTGGGTGTACCTACACCACATGGACTGCAGCAGTTCAAAAAGACAACTCACCACCACATTCTCAAGGGCCATTAGGGATAGGCAATAAATGCTGGCCTAGCCAGCAACACCACATCCCATGAACGAATAAAAAAAATTAAGGGAGGGAGAGACTAACTAGTGAACTACAAACGTGTCTGTTGAAGTGACTCAAATGTATCATCGGACACAGTATGACTGACCATTTGGCCAAGTTTCAATTTACCAAAGAGAGTCAACATAAATTTGTGTAGTGTCAGTCTTGTCTGACTAATTTAGTTGATTTTTTTTGTGGCACTTGATGGATAGGGGAATTGTCTCTAGATCTGCACAAGAGATTCTTCTCAAAAATTGAGAGCACAAGGAATTGAAGATAACGTTGTGACTTGTGCAGGGAGGTAGGTGGCAAAGACTGGAATAAAGGGAAGCTTTTTTGGCAGGATGTGACAAGTGGTGTTTTCCTTGGGATCTGTATTAGGGCCTTAATTTTTCACCATATATATTAATAAATTGGATGAAGGAACAGAGTTGTATATTCGAGTTTGCAGATAACACTAAGTTACAAGGTGTTTCGACCAGTCGCCGGACGAAGTCCCCCAATTTATGATCCCAGACAAAGTACCCCAAATTGTTAACCTCACAAGCGGGACCCCAATTTTGCTATGCTCCTGGGTGAGGATGAATAAGCTGGCGCCCCTTTATTCAACCCCTTCGGTTGGTTGCAACAAGGTTAATTCAAGAGGGATCCTTTTCCTCATGGGTACCTTTTCCCAGTCCAAATGTATTTATGACTTAGAAGGGGTCAATTTAACCAGGCTTTCTTGAATCGGAGTAAGTTTAATAGTTACTAAAACCCCGAGGAGAAAAAAATAATAAAAGTGCAACACACATACGCACAGATCAGAAATGAGAAGTTGAGTCCAAAAGTAAAAGTTTAAAAAGATATATAAATCAGTCTTTGGCTTGTCCATGAGGAGTAGTTGGTGAAACGGTGCGGCCGTTAAGTTGGATGATTCCAGTAGAGCTGACTTTGGTAGTTGAACAGTTGGTTTGGAGCCACTTGGTTCTGCAGGTTAGCTGAAGGAGCTGTCTTGTTTCCTCCTTGACTGTGGCTTTGCTGACATGCCTCCAGCCAGAGAGAGACTTTTACCAAAGTTGCAGGGATGTCTAGTTGATGATCTTCTGCTGTGACCTTCACAGCACATATTAGCACACCAGAACTAGAACACCCGATCTGGTTTGCAGCTAGCCTTTTAACCCATTTTCTTGTGTACTCCTGGAAGGGAAAAGCAAATATGCTTTTTGCCCAGACTCTGCTTTCTTTCAACTCCGATCATTTCCACATTCTGAGAGATAACTCAACAGGAGATGGTTACTGCTGAGATGTGGTAGCCTGTCTCCATTGTCTCTGCAATCACAGGAAATTAAAGTTCAATCTTTTGTATTTCAAGTGTATCTGTCAGAAGTAGGTCTTGACTCCTAGATGTGACATTCCAGAGTTTCGCTGGACTAGTCAGTCAAGTGTAATCCAGTTAGAAATTTTCCAGAAAGTGGTTACTTTACATTCTCAGCCAGCTCTTGCTTGTATGTCTCTAACATATATCTTCCTTTAAAAAGTTCAATATGCTCATAAGTAATTCGGGGCTGTGAACTGCTGTCATGACAAAGGCACAATAAATTATTTAGATGGAGGAGGAAGTTAAAAGGGACATAGATTATCTAAGTAGGCAAAACAATAGCATATAGAGTTCAATGTGGAGCAGTGCAAGGTCATCCAGTTTGAATCTAAGACAAATTGGAATATTTTCTTGGTGATGAGACACTAAGAGCTATGGAAGAGCACAACCCTCTGGAAGCTAGTGCACAAGTACAAAAATAATCAAGAATCAAATGGATTGCTGGCCTTTATCTCAATTGGGCCAGAATTAAAAACTAAGGAAGTGCTGTTTCAGTTGTACAGAGCCTTGGTCAGACTGCATGTGGAGTATTGCCTTGAGTTTTGGGCACCAAACCTGAAGAAAGATATATTGATTAGCCTTAGAACAAATTTACCAGAATGATACTGGGTTTAAAGGATTACATTGAAGATACATTACACAAACTAAACTTGTATTCTCTTAAATTTACAAAATTGAGAGGTTACCTAATTGAGGTGTTTAAAAAGATTTGAGATTCAATAGGGACAAAGTATCTATTTTGTTTGTTTAAGGAATCCAAAACAAGAGAGTATAATCTTAAAATAGGAGGCAGGTCATTTAGGAGTAGAATTGGGAAACACTTGATAAAATGTAATGGAAAATTTAGAACGTGGTCTTCCAAAAGCCAGTGAATGCTGGATCAATTGAAACTTTAAGAGTGTTACATTTTTGGTCAGAAAAGTGTAAAAACGAATATTGAGTAAAGGTGTATAAATGGAATTGAGGTACAGATAAACCATGATCTAACTGAATGGTGGAGCAGGCTCGGGTTGTATATTCCTGTTCCTCAGCTTCACAAACAAAAAAGCAATATTTTGTGTAGTTTAAGGATACTAGCCCTAAACTTTGAATTCAAGCATGGACTCATGTTTGAGGGTGATGCCCAAATTAACTTTGAGCTCTTGTTTCTATTGCTGACAGGCTGCAGGCTTATCCAACAATGAGCCTGCGAGCAGAGACAGTCCTGCTGTAAACTCCATCTGAAGGCGGTCCTTATCAGCACATTTCATTGTACAATGTTGCTGTCTTTTGAGTTTAAAATATTCCAAACAAGAGGTTAAACTTGCTGTTTAAAATGTGTCCTAGGATGAGTTATGCTGAAGTTTCTATTCTACAGCAGTGCAGAGTAACAAAATAACTCCATAAACTTGTCATAGGATTAGTGTAGCTATCGCTGGAGGAGAGTCCTGCTATGCCACATGCGTTTGACGTGGCATAAGAGTATACCTCCACTGGGGTGTGCAGGCTAGTTTAAAAAAGTGCTCGGGATCAATTGAAATATATTTACACTCCCCACCTGTCAGAACTGAAACAATTTTACAAATTGGAAAAGCTGCCAATATATTTGTGAAATAAGGAGCAGCCTTAACAGTTAAATACCTCTCACCTTGGCAGCACTGTCTAAGAGTTTGATTCGCAGTTGGGCAATATGAAAAAGTGTTGCTAGCTAAGGCTTTGATTTGAGATTAGTGACTACAGTACAATAAAGATCTGTTTTAGTTTGTTTTTCACCCCAAAATAATATTGGGGCAATCTCTGGGATTCTAAGGTTATTGTAATCTGTAAAAATATTTATCCTAATCACCATGTTTTTTCATATCAATGATTGTTATAGACTAGTAAAACAAAATTGCTCGAAAACTGTGGAAATCAGAAACAGATTAGACCCCTGTGTTGAGTTTGGTGTGCCTGCAGTATGCTGATGGATAAAAACACTGGCAAGTGTAGCACAAACATGTATTTTTATCCTTGTTGAAAGTTAGTGGAAAATATTTTTTTTGCTTTTGGTTGGATCTTTCATCTACTAATTTAATTTTGCCTGATGTAAATATAAACCTCCCTTTGGAGCAGAAGACCGTAAAAGACATTGAAGCTTCTTAGCACCATCAGTCAAGCTGCTGGTTTCCTGTTATGTACGAGAAAACATGGCCTGCTTAGTGAAAAAGCCATTCAGCAGTGGAGAGTTCAGAAGCCCTCTGATGTTTGTTTGGTTACCTTGTACTCACAGTATGTCGATTGACTATGAAGCGATGCTGCAGTTTAATGAGCTGTACGGCAGGTGCTACTGGGTAAATATTTGGCTACGGCGCCATCTCCTGAGCAAATACACTGCACTTACTGACACTGTTGTCCTTTATCCTTATACTCTAAAGTGTATGTATTCATGAGCTAAGGCAAGTTTTATAGTTAAATAGAAATGTTTTATGTTTAATTTTGTAGGGTATCACAGAGATTCAGATGAATTAGATTATTTAAATAGCTGTCACTTGATAAACTGCAGAGCATTAGTGGAGATTTAATCTACATCTTTAATAGGATTGCAACATCTGACTGTTGTGGTGTGGACATCACAACCAGGACTAATCTTGTCCTCACCTAACATCCACATGTGAGCATTCCAGGAAAAGGTCACTTGATAGTGATCACGAACTCTTGCTGATTTCCTGCCCCCTCCTCTCTCCTGCTATTCTTCGTCTCTCTCCCCTGCCCCCTCCTTCCCAGCAGATGGGCACTGAGGCCCATTGTGACAACCGTACCATTCCTTAGGCTCAAACCAACTAATTCAACCCAGAATTGAGTTGAACCTTAAATCTTTATGGTCGATATGGCTCCATGGCTCCATACTTCACTAACCAGTGCACTTACCAACTGAACCATCAAGGAAGCTATAAAGCCAATATGAAACCAAGTTAATTCTTTACATACAATCATACAAAGGCTCAAGGTTGCAAATATTTTGAACTAGCTTATGTTAGTGTTTACTTTTGTATAGCAAGTTGTTGATGAATAACTGGCAATTTCTAACTTCACTCTCTCTCTCTTTCTTTTCAGAGAAAAAAGAAAATGTCATGTTTGTGTTAACTCTGCATGGTGGTCACCTTGGATTCTTTGAAGGAGCAGTGCTCTTTCCAAAACCTTTAACTTGGATGGATAAGCTTATTATAGAATATACAAATGCCATCTGTCACTGGGAGAAAAACAAGCCCCAGTGCACAGCAGCTGGAGACCAGAGCTGCTCGGACCTCAGTGATTAACTATTGCACAGACCTGATTTGCCAAACTCTCTCTCCAATCATTTAGCCCTTTATCATCGTTACATTCCTGATCTGGGTTCTGACTACCTTAAAACTAATCCCTGCTATTAATGTAGTTCAACCAGCAGAATTATACTCTTTTATCACAACTGTTTAAATATGATTGCAAGACCCTTTTCTATGCCTTTCTCCGCTAAAAGCAACTTGGAGCACACACAAAATGATGACTCACTACGTTTGCACAACAACACAGTTTTGTAGTGAATAGAACATGAGACAAGAGTTACTGTTACCACACTTATATCTGGTACCAGTAGGTTTGGAGCAAATGAGCAACATTTAGGATTCCCAGAAGTTAACTGTGTGTTTTGCAGGAGCTCATTTGTTTAAAAATTGTGCCTTCTCTTATATATTTTTTAATTTATGAAAAAAGGCATTTATTTTTCTGCCCTACCAAGAGATCCAGTTTTGGTCATTTGATCAGATTAAAAGCAGCAAAGTGTTTTAAGTTAAAAAAATAAATTTGCGAAGTGAAGACTTCCATTGGCTTTTGTCTTTTTAGAGAAACAAAATGTAGAATTCTCACTCAGCGGAAACTCTTGCAAAGTTATTTTATTACTTCTGTTTGCTCCTCCTTGACAGGTAGCCCAGATTCACAGTTGAGCTGTATGATCTGCAGCTGTGGTGCAACTTGCCTCTGGAATGAGTCTCTCTCAAACTCAATTGTTTGCATTTCCATGGCACTTATTACTGCAGTGTTTGATCACAATTTAGCCTTTTAAAAGAAAAACACAGTCCGATAGATATTGTTTTGAAATAAACTGATCGCAAGCAATTTCCATTTGAACCCATAAATTTCTACCTTTTTGTAAAATTTTTGCAAATGCAGTGGTATGGAAGCTGCTGCAACTGATTCATGGCATAAATGTGGGATAGATCTACATTTATTGAAAAATAATTTTTAAAAAGTTATGTATTCTCCATTTATAAATGCTGACCTATATAGAGATCATTCCACTGGAGAACTTTGTATATGCTCAGTCATTCCAGCTAGTATGAAATTAGCCCTAAATCTTCTTATTCTGATTGATGGCCTATTCTGTTGCCTGGTCAATATTTTGTGTATGCATAGCCCTTAATATGCTCAAATCAAAGAAATGAGAAATAGTGTAAGTTGCAGAGAGGTTTGTTACATTGCTGACTCATGATCAGTCCTTAAAGCTTATTTGTTGTCAGTACTATAGAACTGTTTCCTAGGTTTATTCCTGATTGGTGCTGAGTTAGCTAATTTCAGTCAGAGAAGCAATAGGAAATGCTTTAGTTGGGCACTGCATTCCGAGGGATAAATGGAAAAATCATTGCCTTCCCCTCTCTGATCGCTTTCCAATAGCTTCTGCAGCCAACCAACATCCATTATCTAGGAATGGCCTGTGAGATACAAGAATGCAGTTGCTGTCTGTGGATTTGTAGCACCACAGAAGAGGACAAAATTGAGAAACCGATGTTATCCAATGTTGAACAACTGATGGCTCATCCCTTTCCATTACCAAACAGACCCATCCTATATTGTCCATTTCCAAACTGTATAATATTTAGTCTGTCAACCAACAGCAGATAAGCATGAGATTTATTGAACATCTTGTTATGATTTGGGGTTTCAGTGCTTCCTAGATGTATAACATTGGTTAGAGAGTCAACTTGGCTCTTATCAGAGATTCTTGAGTTAAAGGCTTAATTGCTCTCTAGCACGCTACAGAAAATATATTTATTATTAAATCATTAAACCAATGTATTTAAACAAAATTACCCAGTTCGCGTCACCAGAAATAATTCTCCCTTTGAATAATGTACATAAGCACTAGATAAACCACATTACATTTTTGTTTTGAATGAACTGATATCCATTCATACTGATTTTATATTCTCAACACTCCTCTTGACTGGTTGAACCAAACACTGTTGCCTCTGGATTCAATACTAAGCTGTACATGTTTCCCAAAAGTGTTTTTTCATCCCCTTGAGTCAGTACCAGCTCACTTTGCAGTAAGGAAACCAAAGGCCTGAACTTCAATTTTGACTATTAAAACTATATCCAGTGAAAGGTAGGATTCAAATTGAAGTTAATCCAGATTTTTGAGCCCTTATGACTTGCAAAGCTGTTTTAGAAATTCTGTCAATTATTGTAATGGTCATGCAATTCAGATACATTTAGCCATTATAAAAGCAAAACTATCCAACTTGTATTTGTGCTGCATCTAATAATGTTTATCTGTCATGTGGAATGAACCACAGCTTGCTAATGTCAGTAGGTTAGTAAACGAGAGACTGTTGAGTACATTTGTATTTAGTCACCTCATGATACCAGCAGCAGTCTTTGTGGCACAGGGTCTCATTCACTAAATTCAAAATATGTACAATTCTACACTGGTGGCTGCCTCCAACTTGAGAAGGAAACTCATTCATTTGAACCTTGGTGTTTTGAGACATGAGAATAGATTATGATTCACAGTCACAAACAAAAACAGAAAATGCTGGAAAAACTCAGCAGGTCTGACAGCATCTGTGGAAAGAAAAACAAAGTTAATGTTTCAAGTCCATATGACCCTTCTTCAGAGCTCGAAACAGACTCAAAATGCTAACTTTGTTTTTCTCTCTCCACAGATGCTGTCAGACCTGCTGAATTTTTCCAGCATTTTCTGTTTTTGTTTCAGGTTTCCAGCATCCACAGTATTTTGCATTTATCTTATGATTCACAATCCCTGGTTTTCAAGGCTGTCAGCTTAGCCTTATAAGATAAGAGACAGTACAAACACCTGTTTATAGATACATAAGTTAATGTCATTGTCATATTTGGGGAATGTGGAGAAGGGCAGGAAAGTGCATTGGTAATAACTAGGTCAACTGAAGCATTTTTAGCATTATAGCTAGAACTGCTAATACCATAAGAAACATTGCTTCTGATCAGGTAATTAGTGCCTCAAATACTGTTAAGTGGCATCCAGGCAGCCAGTTACTGACAAAACTCTACTTCATGCCAAGCTGTTTGTATCTGGGTGATGTTTGAATAGTGTTTAAAACCTCAACTTACCTGCTTGAAAATGTAACTATTTATGTGTGAGTAACGATAGACTTCGTCACCTGTTACAAAATCATTACAATTCTCAACATTTTTAAGTTGTTTACCAATTTGCTTAATGTTATCTGTTTAAATGAAGGGACATAGAAACTTTAAGATTCTCTAATCAAACTCCTCATTCCCTGGATTCTCTTATGATGTCCTTGGTCCCTAATGTTTTTGTTATCATACTTTCTTGCTAGGTTTTTTTGGGTGCCTCTTCTCATTTGTACTTATTACATTGACCCTACCATCTATATTAAGTGAAGACCAAAGAAAACATACTTTCATTATCTTATGATTAGCAGTTTCATCCTTCAGTTGAACCTGCATCTGAATGAGAGTTATAGGATGTGCCATAGAAGTGGGATACGATTAGCTAGGTCTGAGGTTTTAGTGACATCTATTGGGATGTTTGTCATTTGAAATGTATCCATGCAAATATGACTTTCAGTTCTTGCATAGGGTGTATTCTCAAGTTTTGAGGTCGTACAGCGAGGTTTATGGTTACACTTATGGTTTATGTTGGCAATCCAAAGATACTTAACCAGCATATTTGGTACACAATGTTTTAGTCTAGGTAAAATTGCATGCAGAATTTTGTTTGCTTTTGTGTAGCCTTCCTATGCAAGATCTTATTTCCCAAGGCTCATGGATAAAGATGAGGGCAATAAGAGGGTTTCATTTACTGTTAATTAAGTGATGAAAGTGTATTTCAGCTGCATTTTCCTATTCTCAGTTTCACTGCAGATCAATGCAGTGCTCCAGTGGCAAGAAATTGAGTGTTGAGGTTGTCTTGATGAATATAATGTACTTCAGGATTAGTAGTTAGTGATTCAGTAAATGTAATGACAGCATAAGTCGGTAGTAACTTGACCAGTTGAGAGTAATGCCAACTGTGTTGAAGTGTACCCTCTCAAGACCAGCAGCTTGAGAGTTTTTCCATGATACTTAGGGAATTAGATGCGGTTTTTGTTTCACTCAGTAAGGACCACTGATAACTTATCTATGAAACAGATGCCGCATTTCCCTCATTACATTGTACACTTTGTTTTTGAATAATTCACTGCGAGACTTTAGTCTCTGTAACTAAGGCTAAAAGTTGGATATTGGATATCTTGTAATTAGATATCTTCTCATTTTCAGTATATGTTGGAGAATGAGTTTGCAATAGGTCATGGGCATACACTGCAAGATGCTGTTAATTTTGTTTTAATAAAACTGTTTTTGTTTTAGTGAGGGCTTTGAGTGTATAGCATTGCTATTTCCATGTTTGAAGAAGTAGTTTGTAATTTTCAACAATTGTGCCAGGAGCTAATTATTTAAAACAAATACCTTTATGAAAAACTTCCTTTAGAATTACAGTATCCCCATTGGCTTTGATATTTCATCATTGTGTTGCATTGGAATTGCTCCTGTACGGTAAGCATATTCCAGAGATGGGGTGCAGTACATGAGTGCACTTTACTGTCTTTTATTTAAGAGTTAGACCTTTAACCGTAGTTAGAAAACCAGTGAGCTTGTGTTTTTTTTTCTTGTATTCAACTACTGAAGTTTTGTGCAGAGTAAAAATGCAGAGTTTTGACCAGCCTACCAATGCAAGATCTTTCTTCCAGAGCTCATTGCTAAAAATTAAGGCATGAGGAAGAGGATTTTATTTGCTGTTTTTATACATAGTCTTGCTTCAGGGGAGTAAACCAAATGCATATTAGTTCAGGATCTGTATTTGTGTAACATAGTTCATTTTAAAATACAATTTTCACTTGTGGCTTTAAAGGCTAGGTAAAGCTGGCCCTAAGATTTCAATCAAGTATATTGGGCATGTGAGATTTTCTTGGGAGCAATTTGAAGAATTAAGAGCATTATACGAGCATTTTAGCATAAAATGCGGCTGTGCTTGTACTAAATAAATCCCAGTTTAAGCACAGCAGTATCCTTAAATATTTTCCTATGTGCATACAAATCCTGTGATGCATTAGCTATATGTGCCCTATCTAGTCAAAGTTTTGCAACAATGACTGGAGCTTTGCTTTGAATTATCAGTTATTGACTAAGTTGTTATTGATTTTGGCCATTATTCTCATTAATATTTAGACTTCAGCTTTTCCCTTTTCTATTAATATTGATAGAAAACTTGGTTTATGAGTGAGACTAAGGTAAAAGTAAAGACATTTTTTACAAATTGTGTATAAACCACTTTTACAGTTTGCTAATACCTCAGCCATAGAGGATCTGCATGTTGGGAGTTGGCAGCACAAGCATAATATAAAAGTGGCTTCAAAATCTGAATCTATAAACCTGCTCCACCTTGTTTCAAGTGAAGTTTAATAGTACAAAGCACCTTTTGTTAACTTCTTAGCCCTGACCAGAGGGTCTTCACTTCAAAAAAATATTTTAAATTTGAGTGTTTATGTTCTACTCCCCAACTGGTGAGAGCTGAAACTTTTTTCCTCAGCAAAGGAAATCCATATCCTTAGATATAACAAATGACATAATTGCAGGTATCCTTAGTGTTTGCAGTGAGGTTTGATCTTCATGCCACCATTGCAATGGTATAGCTGGAAGTTAGTTGAAATTTGTAAACCGACTCCTGGAGCAGTGCTGCCAGGATATTGTGTGAATCCAACTGAAGAAAATGTCCAATGAATTCTCCATTATTAATCCTCTTTTTTTTCTTTGGACCTTTACCCATATCACCTGAATAAAAAGGGGAAAATTTTTTTAGCTGCCTGTGTATCAGACTTATTTGTAACCATAAGTCAGAAACCCAAAATATATTCTAAATCCTGTAATAACTTATAATTCCTTGAGAACTTTGTCATTTGTATCCTCATGTCTCAGGGATTCTCTTTTAGATACCCATGTGGTAACAAAATTCACTCTGCATTTTGATAAAAGCAGAGTTTATTGATTATATGCACTTGTATTTAATTAAATATTGTAGGTAGTGTGTTCCAATTTCTTTTTAGGGAGTTGTAGTTTCTTTTGAGACCATATCAGAAAATGTAATGTTAATTATTCACTGTGACTATTTAGACCCAGCAACACATTCTTGTTAAACAGTGTGAAGGTTCTAGAGTAATACAGAATAACGTAATATTTAGTCGCCCTTAGTTAATCATTAATTCTCTATATGAAAGTGTGACTGCATTTTAAGATTTTTGATAAATTTGTAATTGTGAGTAGGGCTAATATCTGCAATGTCTGGCATGAGCACAGCATTGTGGAAAGGCATGACTTTAGCAAGGTTCTGCATCTTAAATGGTATTTGTTCTATTTTGTGTTCAGTGCATCAACAAGCTGTCTTTTTGTATGCTCAATAGAACACCCAACCCGTGTTCATTTTTTGTCTATTGCTCCTAGGGATAGGACCACGGTACAACATTTTCTACAACTGTCATTGCACTTCAAAAGTAATTATAGTTGAAGCACTTTGAGCTTTCTTTAGGATATGGAGACTAATTATGGTGTTTTTTTCATCACAAAGAAAATTTATAGTAATTTATTGTTGAACAGTGAACATTTATATAGTAACACAGATTTCTCAAACCTTATACTCTTTCTTTGTCTCTCTCTCTCACCCCCTTCCCTTCCATCTGTGCACTTTTAAAATATTATTATTGTGGGCTTAATTATGCAAAAATTGCACAAATATTTTTCCACACACTTGCACAACCTTCATATTATGTTTCCTGGGATTATTGTTGAACAGTGTTTTATTTCCTGCAGCTCTTATTGTTTTTGTGTAATGAAAGTAAGTCTCGAAGATGCACCAAGAAATGCACTGTACTTGAGCTGTTCTATTCAGCGAGTGAGCATATATTTAATAACTCCAGTTTGCCTTTTCCTCATTTGTAAAAAACATACTTTATTTCTGAATCACATCACAGAATAGAACTTTAAAAAATAGCTTGCACTGAAAATATAAATTCCAGAGACAGAAATCCCCACTAACATTTGATAGAAAGAAAGAACTTGCATTTGTATAGTGCCTTTTGTATTCTCAGGATGTCACAGAATATTTCACAGCAAATGAAGTACTTTTGAAGTGTAGTAACTGCTGTTTCTCTACATCACAGCAGTTTGCACGCGACAATATTCCACATTTAGCATTGATCTATTTTTAGTAATATTAGTTGAGGGATAAATACTGGCCAAGAAATGAAGAAATTTCCCCATCGCCCACTTCAAATAATGCCATGGGGTCTTTAATGTCCACTTGAGAGGGCAGTCAGCATCTTGGTGAACCCTGCCGACTACACCAATCTCTCTTTGCACTTTCCTAATTTTGGCAGTCTTTGACTGCAAAGTGAAATGTCTCGTCTTAATTTAGGAAGCTACCATAGAGGGAAAAGAATTGCACACAACAGTGAACAGAATGCAATGTCGTCCTTGTGACACATCTCTTCATTTACACTTAGTAAATTACAAGTACAACCCACACACAATTTCAAGGTTTGCTTTAAGTATATATTAATGAAAAGCTTGTCATATTCATCTCTAGGTATGGAGATATGTATGTTGTAGATTGAAATGAATTTAAGTCACACATCGCAGATTTCAAATAAAACAACCTTTTGATGTGACCCTGTTAATGTGAGAATACAAAGATTTTATTAGAGCTGTATGACTGGTGCTGCTTTAAGATTTAAAAAATTCCCACAGCCCTTCTCAAAATTGGTGTACAGCTTTAGTACTTTTTGCACGTTGAATGTTCCTTTTACATTGTATACATGATCGTCTCTGATCTGCAGTATCATCCAATGAAATAAGGAATATTGGTGGGAACCCAAGGAATCATTAACCATAATATTTAGAAAAAACAAAACCACCAGCTTTTTAAAAAAAAAAATCTCTTGAAATCAGAGTGCATTTTTGGCAGTGCCCCACAGTAAGCAAACCTTTACCAGCTCCCAATTGGTTCCTGATGTACTGATATAGCTATCTTTCTACAAGTATGGTTGGAAACACTGTTTTGTTTGGCTTGTCTTGGCCTGTGCCATATAAGGTTCCACAATAAAGCTTTCTGAATAATGCAGTAATGTTCACTTGTGAGATTTAGGGATCTTTTATATACTTAACCCTACCACAGCAAACTAAAGATAAGCTTCAGAGCATCTAACTGAATTTTTTGAAACCTTCTGCCTGTTTTAAATTTTGTAAGAGTTGAAACTAAAATCTGCTAATGGCAGAAAATATTAAATAAAACCAGGAAACGCATACCAACTATGTCAGCAACTGAACAGGGCAAAGATAGGAGAAAACTTTGGATGAGTACTGAAATATTTAAAATGTCACCTTCAGATGCTGACTAGCCATTTTGCATTTCCAGTATTTTCTAATTTTTTAAGAATTGGAAATGAGAGTCTTCTCTAATTGTAAGATTTGTAAGTCCTCTTCCGTTGAGATTTGATGTGTTTCTAAAAATCCCCTTCATGCATAACAGCTTTCTGATTCTTTGGCTGGATTTGAACCCAGGTGTAAGCATGAATGAATGACTGACTGATTTTATTCCTTGCTCCTTTTTATATTTTGGTACTGAAGATCTGCCTGGTTCCTAACCTGAAAAATACAAATAACTTGCCTTTTAAATGTGTTCTGGATTCTGATATATTGAGTTAGCATTGTTGTTGGACATCCTTACCATTTAATTTTTAGAACCTTGAGTATGTTTTGTCATGCCATTAAAATTTCTATATTGGAATGTTCAACACTGTAGAACAGAATTAGAAGATTATTTTCTTGATGCCTCCTATTTTCATCCTTTTCACAGGCTATTCACTGCCAAATGCATTTCTCCAGTCAGGAGAGAGCCTGAGGCACAATCTTCCACTGCCAGATCCTGGCACACTATGCCTGGCTACCAGGAAATGAGGTGGGGACAGAATTGGCAATCTCTGCTGCATATGTGCAGAGAGATGGCAGGGTGGAATCCAGTTTGAGTGTAATTTCTAACCACTAGATTCACAAATTGCTGCATAGAAGCATTGAGCAGAGGCCAGATGCTGTTCCTCAGAGGGCTCACCAGAGAACCATCACCATTACTAACAACTGGTTCAGAGCAGCACAGTTAGAGACTAGAGAGGGTGGGGCCTCCTTGTGCTTCATTGTTATGTTTGCTGCATGGCCTGAGGACACCAGAAACTGGGGCAAAATATGAAATAAATACACAAAGAAAGCAATGCTCTCTGACCTTCCCTGTGTCTCTAGGTAATGCTCCTTGTATTTGACTCTATAGATGAAACTCACCTAACTGAAACAAGCAATTCAAGTGATTGAGCTGCCCTGAGGCTTGAACTTGTGCCTTTGTAGTTGGAAGATAGTCTATTCATGTTGAAAGGTATTCACTTAAGAATGAAGTTGAGAAATGCTAATGAAAATATTACAGCCTTTTGAAAACTGGCAGTATAAATCTGTTTCTTTGTAGTCCTTCGTGTTTCCATGTGTAATTTAATGAGAAACTAACTCCATTTTGTCCAGTTTTCCTTGTGGCCAATGCTGTAGTTTTTAGTCCAGTATATAGAAGGAGCAGAGGTCATGTTTGCTGGGTTCACATGATTTGAATGCATGGCTGCATTTAATTTGTCTCACACTTTGACATTTGCACAACATCAGTGGAGTATGTAAATGGACAGACTTGAAACAGAGCTAAAGATGACTAATACCAGAGTGCCAATTATCAGATTCTGAACAAACAACATGCATGTAAAAAGGACCTTGGATGAGGGTACAGGTGTTAGAATGATACTTGAAGACTTAGGGGCAGGAGTGTCCAAAGTACCAATACAAAGTAAAATACAATGTACTGGGCAGAGGAAAGGTGTCAGCGGGGAGGTGGGCAGGATGTAGAAAAGATGGTATTTGAATATGTAGATCTGTCCAATTCAAAGTTTGTTTACATATGAGGAGGAGAAAGTTCTAAGTACTTTAGGTGACATGTTTCCAATTCACCCAAAATAAAACAGTTGCAGTCCTGATTGTAACATATAGATGCCTTAGCTGCATCCACCAGAGGGTACCTCTCATGCTGAAGAGCATGTATTCATTTTGGAGAGTTGGTATTGGAGACCCTTAGAAAACCCACTGGCACAATGGCCTTTTTGATGCGTCATTCCAGGAGAGTCAAACTATCAAATGAGATTCTGAGTTTTATTCAGTACCACAAAATCGATAGGGAATTACAGCAAGAAGCAACTAGCAATGCAAAGTTCTGAACATCACAATGTTTACCTACATGTTCGAGTTGGAATTTTGTTCTTTGTGTTGATTTTTTAAAAACAATTTGCTTATTGACTTGTGTGGAATTGTGCAATGTATTTAAATAGTTACACTATTTTCTTTATTGCGTTAAAACTGTTGCAGAATTTTATAGAACTTTTTTTCTGAATTTGTTGGTTTGAATTCTCAATTGTTGAAATAAAAGTTGTAAATCTGATTGGTATACGTGTTTCAACTTTCCTCCTTGTTTAGTAAATTCATTCACGCTGTGTGTTTGACTTGGATTCTAATCAAGTCTGAAGCTGTTATTGAGAAACACCCTTTTGCCAACTGTCCTCTGGATTGAGCGAGGTTGCTAGTTTAAAAAGAAAAAACATTTGCAATTATATAGCACCTTTTACAGCCTCAGGATGGTCCTAAGCACTTTACAGCCAGAAGTAGCTATTCTTTTAAAAAAAAACAAGTCACTGTTGCAATGTGGGACAGGTAGCAGATGAATTACACATAGCAAAATTCCACAAACAGCAAATGATGACCAGATGCATTTTCGGGATGTTGGTTGAGGGATAAATACAACACCTGGGGGAATTCCACTCTTTGAATACATCCCGCATAAGAGGACAGACAGAACCTTGGTTTATGGTCTTGTTTGAAATATGACATTTCTGATAATGCAGCGCTCCCTCAATACTGCACAGGAGTGTCAGCCTAGATTTGAATCCTTAACCTTTTGACTCTGAGACAAGGGTGCAACCATCAAGCAAAGTAGGAACCATAGGCATTGCTTGAGACTACTCCGTATGAGCGTTTTTAACTAGACATTATAAACTTTAGTTGGACAAAAGTGTGTTGCCCACACATTCCCACAATCAATTAAGACACGAACAAATTTATTCCAGTTCTGATCTTAAATTAAGATCTCAAGATTTGGAGTTTCCGAAAATACCTGGCAAAGGAGATGGTGAAAAAATATCTTAGAATGCTGACATCTATAATGCTTTAATGAAGTTTTTTTTAAGCCTTGATGAATGACAATGCAGAACAATATCAATTTTCCTCCTATTTTTTCAATGTTAGATCAAGAAGTAGCGATTAGATGAAAGCGGAGTTAAAAGCCTATAGTTTGTGGAAGAATGGGGTAAAAACAGAAGCAGATCAACAGTTCCACAATTTTGAGGTTCTGGAAGAGTTAGAGTTGGAGACAGTGCCTCACTGACTCAATTCCAAAACAATGTAACTAGGCAGACAGCAAGTACAGTTTGTTTTTATTCATTTACCAGATGTGGGCATTGCTGGCTAGGCTAGCATTTATTGCCCATCCCTAATTGCCCTTGAGAAGGTGGTGGTGAGTTGCCTTCTGTGGTGTAAGTAGAGTGGAGAGCATTCCATCACACTCCTGACTTGTAGATGGTGGACGGGCTTTGGGGAGTCAGGAGGTGAGTTACCTCCTGAAACCGCAGGATTCCTAGCCTCTGACCTGCTCTTGTAGCTATAGTATTTATATGGCTAGTCCAGTTCAGTTTCTGGTCAATGGTAACCCCCAGGATGATGTTAGTGGTGGATTCAGCGATGATAATGCTATTGAATGTCAAGTGATGATGGTTAGATTCTCTCTTGTTGAAGATGGTCATTGCCTGGCACTTGTGTGGCATGAATGTTACTTGCCACTTGTCAGATCAAGCCTGGATATTGTCCAAGCCTTGCTGCATTTAGGCATGGACTGCTTTGGTATCAGAGGAGTCGCAAATGCTGCTGAACATTTGTGCAATTGTCAGCAAATATCCCCACTTCTGACCTCATGATGGAAGGAAGGTCATTGATGAAGCAGCTGAAGATGGGCCGAGGACACTACCCTGAGGAACTCCTGCAGTGATGCCCTGGAACTGAGATGATTGACCTCCAATAACCACAACCATCTTCCTTTGTGCTAGGTATGACTCCAACCAGCGGAGAGTTTCCTCCCTGATTTCCCATTGACTCCAGTTTTGCTAGGGCTCCTTGATGCCACACTTGGTCAAATGCAGCCTTGATGTCAAGGGCAGTCACTCTCACCTCACCTCGGCAGTTCAGCTCTTTTGTCCATGTTTGAACCAACTCTGTAATGAGGTCAGAAGCTGAGTGATCCTGGCGGAACCCAAGCTGAGCATCAGTGACCAGGTTATTGCTAAGCAAGTGCCACTTGATAGCACTGTTGATGACTACTTCAATCACTTTACTGATAATCGAGAGTAGACTGATGGGGTGGTAATTGGCCGGGTTGGATTTGTCCTGCTTTTTGTGTACAGGGCATACCTGGACAATTTTCCACATAGCCGGGTAGATGCCAGTGTTGTAGCTGCACTGGAACAGCTTGTCTAGGGGTGCGGCAAGTTGTGAAGCACAAGTCTTCAGTACTATTGCTGGGATATTGTCAGGACCCATAGTCTTTGCAGTATCTGGTGCCTTCAGCTGTTTCTTGATGTCATGTGGAGTGAATTGAATTGGCTGAAGACTTATCTGTGATGCTGGGGACCTCCAGAGGAGGCTGACATGGATCCACCCACTCAGTACTTCTGGCTGAAGATTGTTGCGGATTCTTCAGCCTTATCTTTTTCACTGATGTGATGGGTTTCTCCATCATTGGGGATGGGGATATTTGTGGAGCTGCCTCCTCCAGTGAGTTGTTTAATTGTCCATCACCATTCACGACTGCATGTGGCAGGATTGCAGAGCTTAGGTTTGATCCGTTGATTGTGGAATCACTTAGCTCTGTCTATCACTTGCTGCTTATGCTGTTTGGCACACAATCAGTCCTGTGTTGTAGCTTCACCAGGTTGACGCCTCAGTTTTAGATATGCCTGGTGCTGTTCCTGGCATTCCCTCCACTCTTCATTGAACCAGGGTTGATCCCCTGGCTTGATGACAATGGTAGAGTGGGGGATATGCTGGGCCATGAGGTTACAGATTGTGGCTGAGTACAATTTTGTTGCTGCTGATGACCCACAGCGCCTCATGGATGCCCAGTCTCCAGTTCCTAGATCTGTTTGAAATCCATCCCATTTAGCACGGTGGTAGCGCTACACAACACAATGGAGGGCATCCTCATTATGAAGACGGGACTTCATCTCCACAAGGACTGTGCGGTGGTCACTCCTACTGATACTGTCATGGACAGATACATCTGCGGCAGGCAGGTTGGTGAGGATGAGGTCAAGTATGTTTTCTCCGGACAAGGGGAACAGTCTGTAGATGAAGCGTAATAATATTTGCACATCAATTTTTTTTTAAAGTTCCAACAGATCTTGAGTAAAACCATCACTTCCCAACTTGGATGGCTTGGACTTAGTACTCCAATTACAGATTGTATGCTTACCATCTTTGAAGAAGACGGCATCAGTCATATTTGAAGAATTGAGAGTCAAAACAAGGTATATTTGGTGAAGCAACATCTGCAACGAGGTGGATCACTGAAGTTCTAACCCGTTGTTGTTTGTGATTGCAGTAGTTATAGCAACAGCAGCTTCGCTGGGCTGCAAATACCTTCATGATGGAAGAGATCCAGCAAAGTGAGCAATCCCACCTATGTTGATGTTGGCTCCTCCTAATTCCAGCTGCAGCCAACTAACCTTCAATTATCAAGTTTCAGACTGTATGTCTCAAAATATGAGAGAGGTGGAATTAAAAGCATGATAATACGTTTGAGAGAAGTGCTTTCATTTTGACCAATTCCCTTGCCCTAGATTCCAGAGGAAATAAATGTTATGCATTTTGCTTTACCAAGGCCAGATTCTCGCTTTGCTGGTTTTTTCCTTAACTTAACATTCCCTTGATGATTTACCACCTCCTCCCAAAGAAAATTGAATCAATGGCACCTTCTCATGGAGTATTGAAACTGAAGCCTTGCCAGTGAATTGCAATGTTTCACAAGGATCGGAACCTATTTGACTTTGGATTTATAGGAATGAAATTTATTTCCTTCAGATTTATTTTTCAGACAATCCATTATAACTGCTGCACCATTTGGGTAACCATTGCATCGCACCAGAGTGGCAGGAAATTATCTGTTGGATGCTAAGCTCTAAATTGAAGGCATGTCACAGTGGGGAAGTGCAGAGCTGTTGGACTGTAAATCAGAATGTAATGATACTCCTCCTCAGGCCTGGTTTTGAGATGTGTTCTTTTCCCCTCTGCCTCAAATGTCCCTGCACTACCCTGCCTGAGAGTTGTTGGTATGGGAGGGAAAATACTAAGAGTGAGATTTATGTTCTGAAAGTGAGAGGTTGTTCGCAAACCTCAAAAACTCGCTGTTTCATGTTCAAGAATAACATTTCTAAACCTGAGTGAGCAAGGACTGTCGTGCCACAAGTACAATCAGCAGCCCTGCTTCCAGCACTTTTTGTTAATGCTCCATGGAGCCAACAGATAGGAATGGCAGTTGGTGACTTGCTGATTTCCTGCCCATCCCTCCCACCCTTCCCTCCATGTAGGGAAGTTCTGTATCTCCCTGTTGACCTCAAGAGCTATTGATAAGCTACATAGAGGCTGCAAGTTGCACAGGCTGGAACTTTTATTTTGCTTTTTTCACACCACAACTGGTACCAACCTATTTTTCTCATTACTTAAACAAAACCGCTAGAGAAGTGTATGTCACTTTTGGAAGGAATGCAAAAATCTCAACCTTATCAACGATACATTGGTTATCACAATTCTAATGTTATATATATTTTAACATTCTCCTGATGAGGCTTAACCTTTAAGCAGTGAAATAAATGAGAGTTTTTTTTGCTAAAGGCTTCTTGTGGCCATTCATGAGAACACAAACTCAAATTTGTTCAAAGGAAATGATCAGTTGAGACCTCATTTGCTTGGAATTTTCATTCTATCCTCACTAACATTAGCTCCTAAGTTTGAACAATCACTTGGTTGCACAAAATTTACACAAGTGTTTTATCACATTGTACAAATACATAGAACAGGAAAAACCAAGCCAAGAAAAAGCTTATTACAGAAGGTATGCCTCATGGCCCAGGTGGAGATGGACCACACCTGAGATAGGCGCAGTTTATGACTGAAGCAGAGGAAAATTCAGTGAAAAATGTCACCTTGCCCTGGCTAGTATTTTCCCACTGCACCTCGACTTGTGTTCGCTAAGATTATAAGAAAACCGACTGAGGAAAAAATTGATTAAATCACCTAAATCTCTATCTTCTATAACCTTATATAATGTACACCAATGATGGTTCTACTCCAGCTATTTTAGGGAAAGTTATGTTTGACTAGTTCCTGAGCCCCAAAAATAAACAAAATTCCAAAATATCTATTTACTCCTACAACCTAAACTATTTTTTAAAAATACTTGAACGGTGAGAATTCCTGTGCTGCACTTAACATGTTTCGCTGCCAGATTTTATCAAAACTCCCCCATTACAAAACACTATCCTTCAATTTACCATCAGCAACATTGAGAGATCAGCTAGAATATTTATAAAATGTGTTTATAAAGTAAGCTATGTTTATGATGAGGTTTTGAATCATTTTCCACTCCTGTTATGTGGTTCCAGGCCAGAGACCGCACTATCATTGTGGTTTCTGTGATGGGGCTTGCCAGTTTAGTATTAGCACGGTTTTGTGCTGTGAGTTCATTCCAAATTTGTTTTATGTAGGAACCTTAGTGTCTGATGGATTCAAAGACAGTGCAGTTTGATCACCATATCACCAAACCCTACAGTTTTTCCTTCACAAAATTAAATCAGTTGGTGATCTAGAATCAAGATGGTTTTCTCTTGCAGAATGGGACATGTTTTCAGCATCTTGGGGCTTCCACATACCTCAGAGATATGCCCCACCTTGGCCAATTTTTCAATCATTAAGTCATTTATGTAGTTGTAGTGAGCTCCTCGGTCTACACTGGCCAGTCTAACTGGATTGAGGTGTAGAGAATTGTTAGTGTAAAGTTGTTGGCAGCCACAGTGCTGCTGGTAAAAGTTTCAAAATTGTTTTCAGATTTGATAATGTAAGTTTGTGTGTGATCCATTGTCCTAATAGAATTTAAACTTAAATAACCTATTTTCATCACAACAAGAATGTTAGATACCAGGTTCCAACATGGGTTTGCTATAGCGGCAAGGAATACATCAAATAATAGCAAGGTGTCCTTTTAATATCAAAATTATCCTTGCCCCATATGCAATTCATTCGTTACTTCTGAAAACCCAAACTATGTTAAACTATACCCAAACTATTTTCCTTCCCGTCCACTCTCAAAAAATCAGCAGAGGACAGCGTAGGAAATATACTGTACTAAAACAAACAGCCTTACCATCGAGGCAAAGTTTGGCTGGATTTCTTTTTAACATTGGGGGAAAAAATATTCGTTTAGAAATCAGGAAAAACATGAGGAAAGTTAGGAGAAGCAACGAGATACAACGACTCTGTATTGGTAAAACAGAGTCACACCAACAGTTCCAATAAAGAGTTAGAGGTGAGAGCTTTTACCCAACAAAGTGTCAGATGGAGGGGGAGACATGGCTGAGAGGTGGCCCTGTGGGCATATGCAAAATTGGTCTGTTCAGTGTTCTGGGCAGTTCTTTTTTTAAACACAGCAATTATAATTAGACTTTTACTATTTGGAACATTTATGTCAGTGAGTTGTATGGGTTGATTCGCTGTCTAGGGTATGATCAAGAATGAATGTTTTGATCTGGTTTTAGAAATATTCAGACATTTTTGGACCTCCAAAAATGAATGGGAATGTAATTTTTAGCCCTTAAACTATTTTCTTTATAGACCCAAATCTCAATTACGCAGCATTTGACCGTATTCCTCATTCCCTTCTCTCTTTCCAATTTGTTTTCTTTCCCTCATCCACAGCGCCTGTATGAAGATCCTTCCATGATAGTTTTGTTACAAATACAAAGTTAATAAAATTATTGTTTTGGAACATTTTCTTTAATTTAGGGTAAGTTGGAGGACTGAAAGGGTCATGTGACCTGTTCTGAATTCTGCTGACGACAAGCCCGGGCAGTTTTTTTTGTTTGTTAGAAGGGGTCCCAGGTTGTTTTACTGGGACAAAGGTGCAAGGCTTACACCTGTAAACAATGACCTGAGCAGCTGTGTTGACGGTAGATAGATTGTTAGTTTTCAAGTCACAGGGAGGTGTTAGGAATGTCAGGTTTTATAAATGGTTATATTTTAAACTGTCTATTTAATTCCAAGATAGAATGGACTTGGGGGTCTAGAGGATAGCTAATTAGCATTTCTCCCAGGATACTTGGCCTATGTGATTCATGTTGCAATGGAGAATGGCTTTTGAGAGGGGAAACATCCTTAGGAAGCCTTTGTAGGATCGAGTTGCATGTTTTCCTTAAAGATCTTAGAACCACCTTAGATATGGGCAGTCTGCCAAAAAAAGAGATAGAGGCTGTACGTCTCTATTGTTCCCCATACAATGCAGATGGGAACTCGAGCTCAGATTGAAGAGACCAAGTTTGGAAGGGTTGAAATAAGGCTGGAAGATTCACCTAGTTTTGGCTAGAGGGAAGAATCTCCAATCCATCCCTCACCGTGAAAGTCAGTTTTGGGATTAGGAGTTACCCAGCTAGGAAAGGAAAATAAATGTAGCAAGCCTGCAGAAGCTGAGAATCACTTTGGACTGGTTCTTGGAGAATAAAATACCCACTTAAGGACAGAGTAAAATATATCCTTCATTTTAAAAGATAATGGGAAACTTTTCTGTGGTTCAGAGTAAAAGTCACCTACTGAAATAGTGTTTAGTCCATGTTGCTTTAATTTGTTACAGTAAAAGTCTTAACACTTGAAATCTTCTTGTATGATCTTTTCAGTCAATCATTGGAGGTTCAAATTTTTTTTTAAAATGTAGTCTAAATGGGAGTCATAACAGTTTATTAAAAACTCTCAGTTAAAAATAATTCCCCCCCCTGCTTTCATTCCCCTAACTTCTTAATTTTGAATGTGTCCCTGAGATTTGAACCCTTCACCACAGTGAACAATTTGCTATATTAATTTAGTTGATTTCCTTCAAAATCTTGCAATTTCCACATTAAAAAATCTTTAATCTTTCCTTATAACTTAAATTAATGATACTGCAATCTTTGCCATTACCCCATTGGCACTCTCCAAGGGCTGTAATGACCTGGATTTTGTGGTTGTGGCAAAGCAGGGGCATTCGATGCTGACCTCAATGAAAGCAGCCCACAAAGATCCAGCCATCTCTGTGGTGTGAATTTCACGTTTCCTAAAGTTAGTTTGAATCTGGTGCCAAGCTAAGGGAACACCGGGCATCAAAAACAGTAATTTCGTCAAGTATTGTAAACAGCCAATCACTTTGAAGAATTCTCACAGACAGCAAACCAGGAATCAAAATGCACTGACTATCCTTTTTTAAAATAAATTTGAGAGAGCAAAATAAAGATTGGCACATGCACGAGCAACTGAAATATAAACTTTTAATATAACATTTTTGTTTTTTAAAGATCTATAGGTTCTTCTGGATTTCCAGGTTTAGCCACATGTGCGGATGGATGTCAGAAGTTATCAGTTTCAAAGTGCACTGACAGCAAATGCTGATAGTTTCTCTGTCATTTATAAGTGCAAAATCCAGGCCATTATCCTTCCTAGGATTCTGTGACCAGAACTTAATCTCATTGTTATCTACCAGTGCACTGCACTTGTTAATTCAGGAATGTCCCACCCCAGCTGTCTGCCAGATGTTGGGTGTTATTTGTTCAGACTATTCCACAAACATCTGCTCTGTACTTAAACAAACATTTAAATGGCAGGAATGAGCCGTGTAATAATTGTCAGCTTGTAAATTTTACCAGCCCCACTTGCACACACTGTTTCTGTTTTCTATTAGATTCAGACCAAGGCTTTTAGCTTAGGATCCTGCTCTTTGTTTATCCTTAATTCGAAAGTTTGACTTCCTATCTCATACAGTTAGTACGGCTTCCTACAGCAGCTGTTACCCATTAGTCAGGAGGGCTTTGCACATTTGGCTCACCCAATTGTACCTCATGGCTGGCTGGGTGTAGTTTTCAGGTTCTTGGGGGGGGTGGGGGAATCATGATAGGAGACGGTGTGATGAATCTTGATATGCAGGAAGAGGGGGTAGGATAAGGGATTATTCTTGGTAGAACAAGAAAAGACATTTCAGAGATGCACGAATAGCAGCAATAGAATGGAAGCCAGAAGGGTCTTAAAGAGGGAGGTTGTAGTGAGGTTATCTCACATCGAAACATTTTTGTTTCTTGTTCAGAAACATTCTTTGCTGAGAGTCCTCAGTATTTCATTTTCCTCATTGTACCATGTGCTGTTGGTAAGGATGATTCATTTTGTTAACATTACTGTTACCTGCTGTGTTGTGACAGCTGTACGTTCCGAGACAATTGCAGCATTTTCAAGGTGATAGGGCTCCAGGATGTGAAGTGATTTATTGGCTAAAAGATGTAAATTCTTCACATGCCAAGGGATGATTTTTACATCCGACAGTCCTTTTTACAAGCCTATTGTGCTTTGACACAGGTTGACCCTGATTGACATTGCTGCACTCACAATGTAATAAAAAAGGTTCACCCTGGCCTCCTGAGACACAGCCTACATGTGTTCCCCACTCCAGAACTCTCATCCTATTCTGCACATCTGTCAGCAATGCCCATGCCAACTTCCACTGCATCCTCATCCCTAGTGAATTGACTTGAAATACATTGTTATTCTTTTCAAACCCATTGATGGCCTTACCTGCCATTGTTGCAGTCTGCCTAAGTCTGAATCCCAATATGCCCTTTATTCAGGTCTCACTCCAGCAGTGGAAGAGAAGTTAGTACCTTAGAATCCCCTTCCTAAATACATATGCCTTCAAAACCACATTGTAACCTTCCTCTTTAACTATTGCTGCCCGTAACTTCTACATGCTGCACAGTACCTCCTTCTCTCCCATAAAGTGCCTTGAGCTATTTGTTATATGAAAAATGTTATCTAAATGCAAGTTGCTATTGTCATTGTTGTAACTCATGTTTTGTAAAGGTTACCTGATGGCCTGTGACTTGTGCTGCAAACTGCAGAGGTGGGCATGTTGGTGAATTGCAAGATTGGTCCAGCAATGATCCTCTGTCAAGTATCCTCTCAATGCTGACCCATAAGCAATGCATGAGGCAGTGGAGGATGGCAGTGTCCATGCAACTATACCCCAGAAGTCAACAATGTCTGGAGAAGTAGGGGGAAGAAATTGAGCTTGTGTTCATCAACTTTGTGTGAATGAGTTCCAACTTCGTTGGCCGTACAGAAATAAAATCTCTAGGGATTTGGTAGGGGTTAGTGACTGGCATTGTTATATGTACCTGGCAACCAACTGCATCTCTACAGTCCTTAAATAGTCCTTAGCAAAACAATGAAAACAATAGAGCTGTGAATAACCAAAATGTTACACCTCACTGAGTTAGGCTTCTATCCCTAAGTAGGGCACAGAATCATATGACACCATGTAGCACCTATTGCTTAAATGTATTGTTTTCTGCCCAACCTTTCTCCCTCCAAAATAGAAATAGGCATGTCCAAAAGTAACTACATATTTAAATAAGGACACATAACCTGTACCATGAAGATAAATAAATAGGTGTGAGGCAAATCAGAAAAAGTAATGCAAAAAAAGTTGGTCAAAAGATATACATTTTTAACATATCGATCTTGTTAAATAATTCCCATTAATCAACGGCAATTTGTTTCTTGATCAGACCTGGAGGAGTGACAGAGTTCAACAGTGTGAAAGAATTGACTTAACTCATTCCAGGCTTTCCGTCGCTTGGACAATTTATTTCAGATTAAAGCACGTTCATTCCCTGCTGCCCCTCACGTTCATCTTTCCCTGCAAGCTCCCAGACCCTCAACTAAGATTGACTCTGGCCTCGAGAACGAGCACAACAGTGCAAATGTATAGATCTGTGTAACTATGTATAGCTGCTATTATAAGTGCCTGCAGTTATTACCATCCAGTACATCCTCTGGTATCACACCACGACCTGAAAGAGAATGTAAGCTTCTTGTACAAAATGTATTTAAAAACAAATTCACTTTTGTTGCACCCATTATTATATCAACAACTGTTCCAGTGAACTCCCCAATTAAATCAACAGCTGTCAAGAATTTTTTTTAAAACAATCAAAACTTTGGTTCAGATTGTTAGTCATTCATTGGGACTGTTTTTAAAAGTCCTAATACATCTTCACCTCGCTGTGTCTTCATTGTAACAATTCAATCTGTCATTCCCATTAACAACTTATTGAAAATGTGAAAACTATCATTTTTCTTTGAACTATTTTTGTGTTAATCAAGAAGAGAGATCTTAGTGCTGGCAAATTAAATACCTTCTTTACCAAGCTTTTCTAAGTGTTCCTATTCTTAGTGCCATCAGCTTTTTTTTAGTCATTGCCTTTACTTGTGTTCCCGAGCATCCTTTGGATGTTGTGAAGGAGGAATAAAATATCTATTTATATAACACTTTATCACATCTCTTGGAGAGTCCCAAGCGCAGCACACAGCAAACTGCACAGGAAATTAGGTCAACCAGGATACTGGGAGAACTCCTTGCTCTTCAAAGTGTGCTCTGGCATCTCTTAACATTCACCTGAACCACCAGGAAAGGTAGCCGGGGCTTCAGTTTTGCAGCTTACCCAAAGGATGGCACTCAGTAGTGCATCAGCCTAGATTATGTCTTCAATTCTAACAATGAGTTCACATCCAAAATATTAACCTGCCCTTTCTGTTCTCAGATACTGAGAAGCCTCCGTTCATTATTTTCTGATTTTACGTAAGAGATGGGCATGAGTACACCTCCCTAACTTGCATTCCAAACACTCTACACATGTGTTTATAATCTTTGCTTAAAAGTTTACAACAGGGTGACCAGTGAACACTTTGAATCCTTTGTAAAATCAGCCTCCTTTCTCTCACAACTGATGGGATTGTAGCACCCCCTGGTGTTTTTTCATGCTGTGCTTTATTGTGAGCATGTGCCATGTCCTGCTTGAATGTCCAACATGATTTTGGGATATGGCGAACAGCAAAAACATTTGAAGCGTTCGCTTTTGTTTTCAGACAAAACCAGTAAAAATACTTTTCTGAACGGGGTAGTTTATGATGTTAATGTAAGGAGGGTGTTTTGAACACCGTGACTGAGGATAGACTTAAATGCCGATATAGCTTGTAATAAAAATATAAATTGTTTACTTTTAGCTCATTTATTCCCTTCTCTGCTGGCTGTTGCTGGGGTACAGATCCATACAGCCTCCGGTGAACTCATTCAAGTGACCATTCTCCATGTGTGTCATAAGGATATTCTGTCATGCGGTGCACAGTACACAAGTCGATGAATTTTGTAGGAAGGGTCATTAGACATTGCCTTGCCCCACCAACATGACCCCCCCACTCCCCCCCTTTCCCATCACTGTTTGTAGCCAAGTAACAGAGCAGGGGAAAATGCTACATGTTGGAGGTGAGGCGTGTGGAGGGTTGAAGATGCTGTTAGCACAAACGTATTTGAACAAATTCTTTGAAATTAAACCTCTGGCCCTGAAGAGTGATCAATTATAATGTTATTAAACACCTCAATGCTCTGCTGTCTGGGGCAAATTTCTTAACTGTTGGCAAGTGTCCCACTGCATCACTGGTCATTTCCTGACAGGAACCTTACCCCATTCCCTTGGCCCGAAAGTGCAGCAAATACAGAAGCTTTCATCCACACAGCACAAGAAGCAATTCTCTGAAATAACGGTCACCGGATCCACACTTACAGGGAGAGTATTCAGCTCTGAGACTGGATTCGAACAGGACAGACTTAACCCTCCAAACCCTAAGGAGAGATTTGATGGAAGTATTTAAAATTATGAAGGGAAGGAACAGAGTAGATAGCAATGAATGGTTGGAAGTGATTGAAAGGTCTAGAACGAGTGGTTAGGGGTAGAACATTGGATGTAAAAGGTTTAGGACAGAGAGGAGAGAAATCTTTTTGACACATGGGTTTGGCTGTGGAATTCACAAGCAGAGTGTTTTTTTTATTCATTCATGAGATGTGGGCTTTGCTGGCTAGGCCAGCATATATTAGCCATCCCTAATTGCCCTTGAGAAGGTGGCAGTGAGCTGCCTTCTGGAACCGCTGCAGTCCACTTGGTGTAGGTACACCCACAGTGCTGTTAGGAAGGGAGTTCCAGGATTTTGACCCAGTGACAGTGAAGGAATGGTGATATATTTCCAAGTCAAGATGGTGTGTGGCTTGGAGGGGAACTTCCAGGTGGTGGTGTTCCCATGCATCTGCTACCCTTGTCCTTCTAGATGGTAATGATCGTGGGTTTGGAAGGAGCTGTCGAAAGGAGCCTTGGTGAGTTGCTGCAGTGCATCTTGTAGATGGTACACACTGCTGCCACTGTGTGTCGATGATGGAGGAGTGAATGTTTGGGGATGGGGTGCTAGTAAAGTAGGCTGTTTGTCCTGGATGGTGTTGAGCTTCTTGAGTGTTGTGGGAGCCGCACTCATCCAGGCAAGTAGGAAGTATTCCATCACACTTCTGACTTGTGCCTTGTTGATGGTGGACAGGCTTTGGGGAGTCAGGAGGTGAGTTACTCGCTGTAGGATTCCTAGCCTCTGTCCTGCTCTTGTAGCCACAGTCCAGCTAGTCCAGTTCAGTTTCTGGTCAATGGTTTATGATTGAAGCAAAGATCTTATCAACATTTTAGAATAGATAGATGATTGAAGGAAAGAAGGTCAGATGGATATGGGAACGGAATGAGGATAAGGGAATTAGAAGTTTGCTCATGGGGAGGATAAACTCCAACGTGGTGTTTCTGTGTTGTGCCATGCAACGCTGTATGAATTCAGGCATTTGTCACTGGTATGCTTCTATTTCTGTTTTCCTGTCTCCCTCTACATTTGTCCCTCTCTCTCTCTCACTGTCCATGAAACCTCTGTGTCTGTCCAGATTCAATTTTGGCTAGTTAAATAAGAACAGAATCAAGTTCCGCTGTGAAGCACATCCTTCTCCTCACAGTTGAATAGACTGATGGCAATCAACCTCTCGGCTTGAGGTAATGGAAGGCCTCATTATGAGATACCAGAAGGTGGCCAGTGCCTGCTGAATTTCCATGCCAGTAAGAGTTAGAGCATTGATGAGGGAAAATTGTAAATATTTTGGACAAAAAACTGTTTCTGTTTGTTGCCTATCGAGATAGAGCTGGTGGTATATTCCGCCCTGTGGAAGCAGCGCTGGCACCATATCACAATAGTGGTTCAATGACTTTGTTATGTGTGCTAATTATGGCCATTGTGATACTGAAGGGGTATGAAGCTCCCTCACATGTGAAAAGTGGTAAACGCTATTAAGTAGTCGCCTGGGTGAGTGCATCTCCAACAACACTAAAGAAGCTCAACACCTTCCAGGACAAAGCAGCCCCACTTGATTGGTATCACATTCACCACCTTAAATATTCACTCCCTCCACCACCCACACACAGTGGCAGCAGTGTGTACCATCTACAATATGCACTGCAGCAACTCAGCAAGGTTCCTTCGACAAACCCGCGACCTCTACCACCTAGAAGGACAAGGGTAGCAGATGAGTATAAAAGCTGGGAAGCCAAGCTGCAGCTGTATAGAACCTTGGTTAGGCCACACTCGGAATATTAGAATATTGCATGCAATTCTGGTCACCACATTACCAGAAGGATATGGAGGCATTGGAGAGGGTGCAGAGGAGGTTTACCAGGATGCTGCCTGGTCTGGAGGTTATTAGCTATGAGGAGAGGTTGGAGAAACTCGGATTGTTCTCACTAGAGCGACGGAAATTGAGGGGCGACTTGATAGAAGTTTACAAAATTATGAGTAGCATGGACAGAGTAGATAGTCAGAAGCTTTTTCCCAGGGTGGAAGAGTCAATTACTAGGGGACATAGATTTAAGGTGAGAGGAGAAAACTTTAGAGGAGATGTGTGGGGCAAGTTTTTTACGCAGAGGGTAGTGAGTGTCTGGAATTTGCTGCCAGAGGAGGTGGTGGAAGCAGGTACGATAGTGGTGTTTAAGAGGCAGCTTGACAAATACATGAGTAAGGTTGGAATAGAGAGATACAGACCCCGGAAGTGCAAAATGTTTTAGTTTGACAGGCAATATGATCGGCGCAGGCTTGGAGGGCCAAAGGGTCTGTTCCTGTGCTGTACTTTTCTTTGTTCTTTGTTCTTTGTTCTTTGACAGCAGATGCATGGGAACATCATCACCTACAAGTTCCCCTCCAAGACACACACCATCCTGCCTTGGAACTATATCACCGTTCCTTCACTGCTGCTGGATACAGAATAAAGTTTCCTCAACTCTGCCCCAACAAGTGCCCATTACAATTCTGTATGCACAGAAAAGAGTGCATCACTTGGAGGAAGGAAAGAAGGTTAAAAAGCATTTGAAAAGCACTTGGCAGCAAACTCAAATTTTTTGCATTTGTTTCATGTCAAATTCTATTTATTTTTCCAATAGCAAGCAAGTCTAACAAATACATTTAACACTTTCTCTGTGGTTGAGTATTGTGTGAGCAGCTTTAGCCTCTCTCTAGTTACTGCTGTCCTCTACATTCTCTGTTGATCTTCTCCCTTCTTCTTTTCCACTGGCCTCGTGCTGGGTTACAAATCCACCAAACACTGTCTCGTACTTCATCCAAGTGTTTGGCCTTCATATGCGAGACTAGATGTCAAGTGATTGTCTAATTTCAATCCTGTCCTCAACTGCTGAACTTTCACATAGACTTACCAGTAGCAGAGGAGGGGAAGGTCACTGAGTAGGTATCAATACCAGAAACCCTAGCTCATCTTTTCCCTCCCTGGCCCTGGGGCTCTGAGGACAATTATACTGCCTACCTCCACACTCCCCAATCTGCAAATTCTGGCCCTCATGACTCAGTACTACACTGATGTACCAGCCAGGACAGCTCACATTTAGGTGATCTCAAAACTGGTGCTAATTTTAGCTGCAAGTCTCTGAAAGTATTGAATTTGCTCGGTTTAGCACCTATCAATCTGCTCAGTAGAAGTGCGTCTAAAATATTGGTCCAACACTGAACTGTTTGATGTTGGTCAGTTCTCAACTACTGAACAACCTGTTGGAAAGATTCCCTGCAAAACTGCTGGTCAAAATAAGTGAAAATAAAACCGCTCAATATTTTATAGTAAAATATAAAATGTTTTGAGATACTTCTGAGGCGCCGTTTATCCCATGCCATCGAAAATTTGCAGACTTAAAACGTGAAAATTTAGGTGAATATATCTGCTGTTATTGCCTCTTTAACTTCCTCCAGCCCTGCATCTTTCCAAGAAATCTGTGTTCCTCCAATGAACATTGTTCACCCCAATTTCATTTGCCCCACCATTGCCCCACCAGGCCTCGAGTTTTGGAAGTCCCTCCTATGTCTCTTTACTCTCTCTACTCCTCTAAGGAGCCTTGGTGAATTTCTGCAGTGCATCCTGTAGATAGTACACACTGCTGCTATTGTGCGTCGGTGGTGGATGGAGTGAATGTTTGTGGATGTGGTGCCAATCAAGCAGACTGCTTTGTCCTAGATGGTGCCCAGCTTCTTCAGTGTTGTGGAAGCTGCACTCATCCAGGCAAGTGGGGAGTATTCCATCACACTCCTGAATTGTGCCTTGTAGCTGGTGGACAGGCTTTGGGGAGTCAGGAGGTGAGTTACTCGTCACACGATTCCTAACCTCACCTCACCTTGGGAGTTCAGCTCTTTTGTCCATGTTTGAACCAAGGCTGTAATGAGGTCAGGAGCTGAGTGGCCCTGGCGGAACCCAAACTTGGCATCAATGAGCAGGTATCAATACCAGAAACCCTAGCTCATCATAAGCAAGTGTCGCTTGATAGCACTGTTGATGATCCCTTCCATTTCTTTAGTGATGATTGAGAGTAGACTGATGGGGCGGTAATTGGCCGGGTTGGATTTGACCTGCTTTTTGTGTACAGGACATACTTGTACATAGCCGGGTAGCTGCTAGTGTTGTAGCTGTACTGGAACGGCTTGGTTAGGGGTGCGACAAGTTCTGGAGCACAAGTCTTCAGTACTATTCCTAGAATATTGTCAGGGCCCATAGCCTTTGCAGTATCCAGTGCCTTCAGCTGTTTCTTGATTTTGCGTGGAGTGAATCGAATTGGCCGAAGACTGGCATCTGTGATTATGGGGACCTCCCCTTCCAGCACCCGGTCCGTAGCTTTGCAGGTTACAGCCCTTTAGGTGCAGATTCTGGTATCTTTTAAATGAGTTGAGGGTTTCTGGCTCCACCACCAAACCAGGCAGTGAATTCCAAACACCCATCACCCTCTGGGTGAAGAAGCTTTTCCTCATGTCCCCTCTAATCCTTCTCCCAATCACCTTAAATGCGTGCCCCCTGGTAATTGACCTCCCTGCTTGTGGAAACAGGGCATTCCTATCTACTCTATCCAGGCCTCTCATAATCTAATACACCTCAATCAGGTCAACCCTCAGCCTCCTCAATTCCAAGGGAAAAAACTCCAGCCTATCCAATCTTTCCTCTAGCTGCAATTTTCAAGCCCTGAGAACATTGTTGTAAATCTCCTCTGTACTCATTCCAGAGCAATTATGTCCTTCCTGTAATGTGGTGACCAGAACTGTATACAAAATTCCAGCTGTGGCCTAACCAGTGTTTTATACAGTTCCATCATTACTTCTCTGCTTTTGTATTCTATACCTCGCCCAATAAAGGAAAGCATTCCATATGCTTTCTTTACCACCTTATCCACCTATCTTGCCACCTTCAGGGACCTGTTGATATGCACACCAAGGTCTCTCACTTCCAATGGTGGCAAATGATTAAAATCAGGGACATTCATGAGGCCAGAATTGGAGGAGTGCAAAGATCTTGCAGGGCTGTGGAGGTGGAAGAAATTACAGAGATAGGGAAGCAGGAAAATTATACAGAAGTGCAAAAACTATAGATTAAGAGAGATTTTAATTACTCTAATATAAACTGGAAGGATTGGAAAATGAGGATGAAATATTTAAAATCGAGGCGCTGTTTAACTGGAAACCCGCGTTGGTCAGAAAACACAGGATGAACAGGACTTGGTGCAAGTTCAGATACGGGAAACAGAGTTTTGGATGGCCTCAAGTTTACTGAATATAGAATGTGAGAGATCATCCAGAACGCTGCTTAGCATCTACTTCTCCCTGTCCTAACATCTCTATTTCTTTCATCATCCAAGTAACTCTGGCTCTGACCACTTTTCCCCCTTGTGGCAACATAACTGTACCCAAACCATCGCCTCTTTAAAGGCAGTCCATTGTTCTGCTACAGTTTTGCTTGCCAATTGTTCATTCCAATTTACCCAGGACAGATCTGCTCTCAATCCATTTTAATTGGCCGTCCTTCAACTAAATATTTTTACTCTAGGTTGCTCCCTGTCTTTTTTCCATAGCTGATCTAAACCTTTTGACACTATGATCACTGTTCCCTAAATGTTCCCCAACTGACAGTTGGTCCTCTTGACCCACCTCATCCCCCAGAACCAGATCGAGCAAAGCCTCCTTCCTCATTGAGACAAAAACATCCTGGTCAAGAAAATTCTCCTGAAGACATTTCAGAGACTCATCTCCCACTCTTCCCTGTACACTGTTGCTGCCTTAGGATAATTAATGTCCCCCTTTATAACTAATCTATAGCTTTTGCACCTCCCTCTAATTTTCCTGCAAATTTGCTCCTCTATACCTTTCATATTAGTTGGTAGCCAATGGAAGACACCTGTAGTGTAATGGCACCATTACTGTTTCTTAACTCAAACCAAATAGATTCTGTCCTTGACCTCTCCAGGGTATCCTCTCTCTCCAGTACATTGTATTATTCTCCTTAATCAATACAGCCACCCCTTCAACTTTCTTTCCTTCCATTTCCTTCCTGAACACCCTGTATCCAGGAATAATTAGTATCTAGTCTTGCGCTTTATTGAGCCAAATGTCTGCTATCACCACAACATCACATTGCCAACTGGCTATTTGCACTTACAGCTCACCAACATTATTTATCACACTCTGTGCATTGTATACATGCACTGTAAACCTGAATTAGATCTTACAGTATTTCCTCTTATTTTCACCTCACCTAATACCTATTTAACCAATTGGAGGTGGTTCTGAAAGATGTGATAGGGTGATGTAAGAATGCATGCCTGTCTGCATTTATGAAGCCACTGGTGGAGCTGCATTTTGATTCTCATAAAACCCCTTTATTGCTAATTTTACATTTCAACAAGAAAAGAGGCAATGGTTTAGTTGCAGCTTGGGCCTGCCATGAAAACACCAATTATGTAAAGGAAACATTCTGAAAAATTCAGTTTTTGCAGTGCAATATTTTAAGTAGACAATTCTTTTTTAAAAAAAAACCCTTGAGTATAATATAATAACTAGCCTGACCCTCGCTATTTGAGGCTTTCTTCAACACCATTTATGGGAACTAAAGGGCAGTATCTTCTGACTCAATACTCGGACCGAGGATTTTCTCAGCAACCATTTTGCCGTTGTATTTGGCTTGATTCCCTCCGAAATCTTCTGGGAGAATATCAGCATCAATCTCCTTAAAAAACGCCTCCAGTTCCTCACCATAGACATAAACCTGTAAAGAGACAGTTCATGTTTATTCCATGTCAGAAGTAATCTAATTCGGCAAAAGCCATAGCAAATAAAATCACTTCTAAAGGATTAAATTAAATGGATAAAGCAATTGTATATTAAGTTAGGTATGTAGGCCACATGTTTAATTGATAACACATTGCAAGTACCTGCAATAGCTCTTAAGTGGCATGGTGAAAAGTCTTTTCACTGTTGAAGTTGTCACACTGTCTGATGCACAATCACTGCTATTTTATAGTTAGATTAGATTACTCTGATTCTCTGGCCGGTAGTTTCCCATAAATTGTTCAAATGCATTCTGAATATTTTTTCATCTGCCATTTTTCTTCTCAGTAACTGAAATTGCTAATACCCACTATAAATACTTGAATAAAATTTGAAAAAAACATGTTTCAAAATAGCATCATTAAATTTAATGATTGTATTTTCTTTTGTGTCTTTTAATGTTTACATTAAGGTTTTTATTTGAAAGTCACAGTTCCTTCACTAAACATGGGCATGGATTTGATATATTTGCCTAGAGCTGTGACCCATCCACCTTCCTTCCCATCATATCTATCATTCCCTTTTTACTCCTTGGAATTCTTGAGCCAATTTATACTGCCTACTTCAATAGCCTTCCTTAGTAATTTATTCTCCAAGCCTAGCTTTGATCTCCTGAGACAGGAAAGAGCTGCAGACCTTCAGAACAGCCAATTATTTGGAGTTTTTGTATAGAACATATGGAGCAATCCTTAGTAGAACTTGAGAGAGGGCAACAGGTTGGAAAAGTGCTTAAAAGTACATTCGATACCCTTTGTTTTTCACTTACCCTCTCCAGAAGTTTGTTCTTCAAGAAAGGCTTGACCATGTTGTAGGTGGTGGTGAAGTACCAAGGTTGATGAATGAAGTATACGGCTTTAAACCGAGCAGGGAAGGAGTCCTGAAAATTCCAAAAGCGGAGCAGAGATGAAACAATTGAACTTTCCTCATTGTCCCTTTGCTCGCTGTATCTGAGTTTGTCTTGAGATGGGGCTACCAGATAAGTATGGGACAACACCAAGACAATATCCCAATTCTTAGAGCCCAGTGTTTGTGACATCATTTCATGAATCAGCTAAAATCAAACCATCTACTTTTGTGATTTGGTCCCTTGAAATCTTTTGATCCCTGGTGATTTGGTTTTTTAAGTCCAGCCCAGTTGAAGTATGTTTGTCAAATAGGGTATGATTATGCCACAAAAGTTCCAATTGTCTCCCCACTGAGTTTCCAATTTTGGCTGAGTTGCTTTGGGGAGGGGGTGACTGGAGGTCTGGGACTCCCCAAGGACGAGGAGGGGGAGGAGGAGGGAAGGAAAATCATAGGCCTTCACTGCAAGCTCCTCCCAGTGACAAGTTTGGAGCAGCACTGGTAGAAACCCCTCAGCTGGAGGGGAACAATGGAGACCAAATGAAATGGGGAGAAGTTAAGTTCCCTCTGGCTTGATAACTTTCAACACTCACCTGAAGCATGTCTACCATTTTCTTGAGCTCTGATGGTTTGATGCCAGAAGCCTGTTGCATTGTAAATCCCTTAAAGTTTTCAATGATGCAAAATCCATTAATCTGGGTCTCATCGTTCTCTAGAAGATTCTCCAGGATCACACAGTAAGCACGAAGGATCTAACAACAAAGAGAGCTGTTCTAAATCACTCGCAATTACCTTCTGAGTCAGATCTCCAAAAGAAACGATGGGCCGGATTTTACATTGGGGTCTCACCATAAGTGGGGAGGGGTAAGCACGCCTCGACAGGCAGTGGGACTGGGACGGCATTTTGCTGATGGTGACTGATTAAGTGGCTATTACCAAGGCTGCCCTCTCTGTTAAGAAGGACTGGCAGCTGAGCAGCGCAACAGCGCCACTGGTGGCAACTGTTAGTGCTGCACCTGGAGGATGAGGGCGCATTGATGGCCTTAAAGTCAGGTAAGTGGGGTCTGGTGGCCCCGGAGTCAGGCAACTCCCAGCTAGTATGGTGGAGGGGGAGGGGTGGGTCGCTGAGGGCAGGCAATGCTGGCGCTGAGAGTGCAGCAGATGGCAGCAGCTATTGCCACTCCGTGAACCAAGGAGCTCACCTGCCCCCACTCTGTAGCCTGCTAGGAGACCACCAAGTTGTGGTAAAATGCCAGGAGAGGTGGGAAGAAGCTCTTATTTGGCTCAGCTGGGCTCCAGATGGGCAGGCCATCTGCCATCTTTCCCGCTGCTGGCAAAACGACATGGCAGCAAGAAGACAATGGGTTTGTCACCTCCCCATGCTGCCTTGCCAGCCTTTGTGCTTGTAGCCTGTCCCCAAAGGGCTGGTAAAACTAAGCCCATTCTTTTAGCTGAATTCGTCTGGAATTTTCACCAATATTGCTTCAATTGGCACAAATGCCGATGAGCAGAACCATCAACCACGGTTCCTGATCATTATACATCAGGTGTGAACCTCAGAATGATTAAACTGTGGTATCCTCTCATGGTCAAATAGCCAACTGACAAGCAGTGTTTCGGTCCCAGCTTCAGTCACTGTTCTTTGTAGAGTTACGTGATTGCAGCTGGGGCCACTATAGAGGTACCACAGTCGGGTTCAGTTCCCTGATTAGGGAAAGGAAAAAAAAAATCAATCAGTCTTTCTACTCCAGTTGTTTTACCCCTGCTGGAAAGTGTGTATGGATAGCAGGGCAGGGGGGACAGGTTGGCAATGTCCTCCACAGCCTCTTGGCACTCACCGCCTGGGTTCACACATGGAGAACAGCTACCTGGCTGAGGTAGTGGAGTTATCCCAACAAGTCATGCCTTTGAGAATCTGCAGCTCACCGATTTCAACATCTCGCTGGCTTTGTGCCCACACCAGGAACATCTGCAGCTGAGCCTGAAAGACTTTCTGGTGTCAGGCATCAGTCCCCTGATTTGCCAACAAATGACAGGTGCATCCAGTGCACCCTCCATCCAACCTCACCTCGTGGGGATCATTTTCAACTGAGCGCTGGAGTATAAAACAGGTGTTGCAGGTCAGGCTCCCACTATGGACAATGTCTGATTTTCATCAGCCATTGAGATCAAAGAGAAGGAAAGTCAGATGGTTTCTATAATGGCCGCTGGATCTGCAAGTTGTAAATTATCCCTCTGAGCGTCTGTGGATTTTCCAAGCCAATTCAAGAGAGGAGAAGAGATAATTTGAACAAAGAAGATCTGTTCCAGGGAAGGTGGGACCTGTTCCGACGGGACGGTTTGCACCTGAACTGGAGGGGGACTAACATCCTTGCGGGTAGGTTTGCTAGTGCTGCTCCGGGGCGTTTAAACTAGATTTGCAGAGGGAGGGGAACCAGAGTGTTAGAGCAGATAGTGAGGTGGAGGAGGATAAAGGTCAAGCGAGGAATGCATGTATAGACAGAAATCAAGGGTCAGTACGTGATAGAAATGTTCTCAGGTGCATCTATTTCAATGCAAGGAGTATTGTAGGAAAGGCAGATGAGATTAGGGCGTGGATTGGCACGTGGGATTACGACATTATTGCTATTAGTGAGACTTGGTTGCAGGAGGGGCAGGACTGGCAGCTCAATGTTCCGGGGTTCCGTTGTTTCAGACATGATAGAGGGGGAGGGATGAAAGGGGGAGGAGTGGCATTACTAGCCAGGGAAAATATCACAGCTGTGCATAAGCAGGACAGCCCGGAGGGCTCGTCTACAGAGGCCATATGGGTGGAGCTGAGGAATGGGAAAGGTGTGACCACACTAATAGGGTTGTATTATAGACCGCCCAATAGTCAGAGAGAATTGGAGGAGCAAATCTGTAGAGAGATAGCAGACCGATGTAAGAGACAGAAAGTTGTGATAGTAGGGGATTTTAACTTTCCACATATTGACTGGGACTCCCATACTGTAAAAGGGCTGGATGGCTTGGAGTTTGTCAAATGTGTTCAGGAAAGTTTTCTAAATCAATATATAGAGGTACCAACAAGAGAGGATGCAATACTTGATCTCCTATTAGGGAACAAGACAGGTCAAGTGACAGAAGTATGTGTAGGTGAACATTTTGGGTCCAGTGACCACAATGTCATTAGTTTTAAGCTAATTATGGATAAGGATAGGTCTGGTCCTTGAGTTGAGATTCTAAATTGGAGAAAGGCCAATTTTGTGGAAATGAGAAAGGATCAAGGAAGAGTGGATTGGGATAAGTTGTTTTCTGGCAAGGATGTGTTCAGTAAGTGGAAGGCATTCAAAGGCGAAATTTTGAGAGTGCAGAGTTTGCATGTTCCCGTCAGGATTAAAGGCAAAGTTAACAGGCATAGGGAACCTTGGTTTTCAAGGGATATTGGCGATCTGGTTAAGAAGAAGAGAGAGGTGTATTGCAGGTATAGGCAACAAGAAGCAAATGAGGTACTTGTAGAGTATAGAAAATGTAAGAAAATACTAAAAAAGGAAATCAGGAAGGCAAAAAGAAGACATGAGGTTGCTTTGGCAGATAATGTGAAGGTAAACCCAAAGGGTTTCTACAAGTATATTAAGAGTAAAAGGATAGTAAGGGACACAATTGGTTCCCTTGAAGATCAGAGTGGTCGTCTATGTGTGGAGCCTCACGAGATGGGGGAGATCTTAAACAGTTTTTTTGCATCAGTATTTACTCAGGAAACTGGCATAGTGTATAAGGAAGGAAGGGACACAAGCAGTAGTTTCGTGGAACATATAGAGATTAAAGAGGAGGAGGTGCTTGCTGCCTTACAGCGAATAAAGGTAGATAAATCCGCTGGGCCTGACATGATATTCCCTCGGACCTTGAGGGAGACTAGTGTAGAAATTGCAGGGGCCCTGGCAGAAATATTTAAAATGTCCTTAGCCACGGGTGAGGTGCCGAAGGATTGGAGGGTAGCTCATGTTGTTCCGTTGTTTAAAAAAGGCTCCAAAAGTAAACCAGGTAATTACAGGCCAGTGAGCCTGACGTCAGTAATAGGTAAATTATTGGAAAGTGTTCTGAGAGATCGGATATATAATTATTTGGACAGCCAAGGGCTGATTAAGAATAGTCAGCATGGCTTTGTGCGTGGTAGGTCGTGTTTAATGAACCTTGTAGAGTTTTTTGAGGAGGTTACCAAGAAAGTAGATGAAGGAAAGGCTGTGGATGTTGTCTACATGGACTTCAGTAAGGCCTTTGACAAGGTCCCACATGGGAGGTTAGTTCAGAAGGTTCAGACACTTGGTATCCATGGAGAGGTTGTAAACTGGATTCGAAATTGGCTGTGTGGGAGAAGACAGAGTATGGTAGTGGATGATTGCTTCTCAGACTGGAGGTTTGTGACTAGTGGTGTGCCTCAGGGATCTGTACTGGGACCATTGTTGTTTGTTGTCTATATCAATGATTTGGATGATAATGTGGTGAATTGGATCAGCAAGTTTGCTGTTGACACTAAGATTGGAGGCATTGTGGACAGCGAGGAAGGCTTTCAAAGCTTGCAGAGAGATCTGGACCAACTGGAAAAAGGGGCCAGAAAATGGCAGATGGAATTTAATGAGGAAAAGTGTGAGGTGTTACATTTTGGAAGGTCAAACCAAGGTAGGACATACACAGTAAATGGTAGGGCACTGAGGAATGCGGAGGGATCTGGGAGTTCAGATACATAATTCCCTGAAAGTGGCGTCACAGGTAGACAAGGTTGTAAAGAAAGCTTTTGGCATACTGGCCTTCATATAGGAGTTGGGATGTTATGGTGAGGTTGTATAAGACATTGGTGAAGCCAACTTTGGAGTATTGTGTGCAGTTCTGGTCGCCTAACTACAGGAAGGATATCAGTAAGATTGAGAGAGTGCAGAGAAGATTTACTAGGATGTTGCCGGGTCTTAAGGAGTTGAGTTACAGGAAAAGATTAAACAGGTCAGGACTATATTCCTTGGAGCGTAGAAGAATGAGGGGAGATTTGATAGAAGTTTACAAAATTGTGAGGGGTATAGACAGAGTAAATGCAAGTAGACTCTTTCCACTTAGATTAGGAGAAATAAACACAAGAGGACATGGCTTTAGGGTGAAAGGGGAAAGGTTTAGGGGGAACATTAGGGGGAACTTCTTCACTCAGAGAGTGGTGAGAGTGTGGAACGAGCTACCATCTGACGTGGTAAATGCAGGATCATTCTTAAGTTTTAAGAATAAATTAGATAGATACATGGATGGGAGAGATCTGGAGGGTTATGGACTAGGTGCAGGTCAATGGGACTAGCGGAATAATATTTTGGCACAGACTAGAAGGGCCGAAGGGCCTGTTTTCTGTGCTGTAGTGTTCTATGGTTCTATGGTTCTAACAAGAGTTTGGATAAACACACCCTCTTCAGTTATTTTAGAATAAACTGAACCTTACTGGAGACAGGTTCTATTACCTCATCAAAAGTAATTTCCTCGTAATCCCAGTTCTCAATCTTAAAGAGCAATACGACACGGCCATACTTGTCTCGACTTTGGAGAACGCCTGGGTAACCTGCCTCAATAGTGCTGCGTACGGCCTCAGGTGTCAGGTTTTCAAAAAGCTCAGGATATTGCTCCCGAAAACGGACATAGCCTATAGGAGAGAACAAATTGGAATTAATCAATCTCTTCAGCTGAGGGCAGGACTTGGACACCGCAATATTCAGTATTTTGTAACAAATTGGTGGCAATCTCTATCTCAGTTAGGCATGAGGTCTTCTGTTGTGGTGTCTGTACACTTCTCAGGTTGGGATGATTGTTTTGTGCATCTTCCTCATAAGATGGTCACTAATAAATCCAATCAGAAACTCAGGAGAAACCTCTTTGCTCGGATAGTGGTGAGAACGTGGAACTCACTATCAGGTAGAGTTGTTGAGACAAATAGCAGCAATGCATTTGAGGGGAAGCTACATAAAGGAGAAAGGATAAGAAGGTTATACGAGTATGATAAAGTGTTGTGAGGGGAGTTTTGTGCGGGGCATGAATACAGCATAGACCAGTTGGGCCAAATGGTCCATTTCTAGGCTGCAAAATCTATGTAATTCTCTGACTGGTGAAAGAGTAAGCTGCTGGAAAGTGGTCATGTTTAAGGAGAATCAGGCTCACTATCCGAACCATTCTCCAGACCACATTGGTGAGCAATGCCATGGGAGATCATCTAGTTTTAATTACTTGGTCTCCCATTTATTGAAAGGATTTGTTTACATGTTTTTTTGTTTGTGCGTCAGCATTTTCTCCTCTTCCTGGTCTCATTTGGTTATTTCTTGCTTTGCTTAATCACTGGACAATGTTTGCCTGTGTCTCATGAGCAGTGAGATGAACCTTCACATTGAGAGGCCACTAATTAACACAGAAAAGCTCTACTTTCCCATGCCAAAACTCTGGGTCTTATCAGGAGTAATTACTCTATAGCAGACATAGGAGACCTGTCTCCTCTTTAATGAGCATCTTCTGAGTTTCTAGTGGCTAAATGCTTTCTCATTTGCTGATTAGATTTCAATGAAGGATCAAGACTTGAGCTCGGACATTCCGCAGAAACCAAAGCTATTGCTGGCTGTGACCCAACCTACAGTATGTGCTGAGCTAGCCAGGATGAAGAGGAGGGACGGACAATTAATCTTGTGTCCTCGAACAACAGAGATACAAAAGTTCCTCCTCCGGTTTGGTGTATGGGGGCTCCACCTGGGTGGTCTTTATGTGATATAGAATCCAGATTCAGCTATAATGCCATTCACAATCAAACAGCCTTTCAGCGCTTACTAACCAGACTCACACATGAAGAACCACTACAGCAAACCGTGCCCAGTTGGAAGGAAATCTGAAGGAACAATTGGCAAAGTGTCAAAAGTCTGCCAGTCCTTCCCTTGGAAGCATTGCTCTCTCAGTCCCAGGGATATTCTGAGCTAACTGGAAAAACACTTAATGTAGCCAATCAGGGACATCTACAATCTTTGCCACAACATCATTTCAGTGCCCGCTTGGTGTTAACTCTGCATTTCATTGGTTGCGCAGTTCAACTGATGGCTGAATTGGGACCGGGCACTTTATCAACTGAGAATTGCTTAAATTGATGTTCAATCACTACAGTAACAAGTTGATCTTCCGTTCACGGTTCAGTGGAAAGCAAGTAGTGAAGATAAAGCAATTCGCATCAGATACTATTTCAGAGAACTGGTCAGTGTAAAACCAACTCTGGGAAATATCTCTAAATTGTGGTAGTGAGCTGGGTGCCGACACCTCCAATTTCTCTTAATCAAGCCAGTTTCATCGTTCACCTTTGAGAAGCTCGTAAGCCCTTTTCACATCGTACTTTCTTGCTCTAACAAATCGCAGGAAGAAGGAATTATCTTTGTCTTTTGTCTTTTCAAACACAGTCTTGCAGATCTCATCCCCAGTGTCAGCTGATTCGAGAACAAGTTTCTGAAGCTCTTTCACGCATAACACTCGTTTCTCCTCTGTCTCGTTCAATTCATCCTTAGCCTTTGGAAAGAAAAGAAACTCTATAGTCATTATTCAGGAAGTTAGCAGTGTCTAAAGCCAATATTGGACTGTATCCCAGTTTGGGACAAAGTGGGCTTTCTTTTGCCTGCACCAAATGGGAATTCCTGATCTCAAATGGTCTAGAATGGAACTTGAGGAGGAAAAGGCAAAATAAGTCAGTCTGTGCCCTTCTTGTGCACTTCCTGGTAACCCATTCAGAACAATGCTGGATTGTGCCTCCAAACAGACCATGTGCCCACTGACCTATAGTTAGGAGTGGTTTAAGACTCTTAAAAGAAGGCAGAAAGTAATTACAAAATGGAAGACATAAAATGACATTTTAAAGTTCAGTTAAGCAGTTAAGCAATCTGAAAAATTAACAATGGGCGGAATTTTACGGCAGCGGGATTTTAACTTCCCGCCAAAGTCAATGGAGTTTAGAATGGCCCACTGCATTTTATGGCCCCGCCCCCAACGCGACAGGCCCATAGAATTCCAGCCAATATCTTTCCTCCTCAACCTTATTGACAAAGAACAAGTACAAGACAGGACCAGTCCCAGAAGTCATATTTGATGGATTCGAAATGTTTGCTACGTCAGGACTGTAGTAAGTCAGAGCTGTGCTGATGGTGTGGGTCTGGTGGCAGGGTGGGGACGGTGGGAGGTTGGTGGTGGTGAACATGAAATGCTTGCATCGAGACACTCCAGCATCTACTGTTTGCAGTTTATCCACCACCTTCAGAACTAAATGGATTACATAGCTGTGCTACAGCAAACATAAATACCTGCTCTGGGTACTTGCAACATCACTGAAAGGAAGATCATTATTAACATGATTCCGTCCATTAAAGTTACTTGGTTGAACTTTGAACCTTTCAACATGTCAAACAGCACTCAGATAGCCTGCTCTATGACACTTAAACAAAGCAGATGGTAAATGAGGCTCGATTCCTGGCTATTCTTGTCTTGTCTCTCTCTCATTCTGACATAATGTGTACTGACCCCATTTCAAAGGATAATAAAGATAGTCCTTTTAAAGGGCAATTATCTGTATAGATTTGACAGCAAACTGCTTGCTCATTGTATACTGCTTAGTAGGTGCGAGATAATTTTTTTTCAGATTTCTACTTTGGAGGCCCTGGTGCCTTTTGAAGAAGAGTTTGGGACTAAAGGGTAGCTCACAAGCAACTAGATAGATGGTTGCAGCCCTCCCACAAGACTGCTTACAAATATAAATCCATAGACACTATGCAGCCAACCTGGGATCCTGCACAACCCTCACCAGATCTGGGCTGTGAGAGCAGCCAGAGATTATATACTGGTGCACTGAATGACAACAATTCTAAATGAGACAAGCCTTGAGACAATTGCGTTGAACTGGCGTATTCGAGTCACTGCAGTTTAGAGTTCAATCCATTGCTTTCCAGCAATGCAGCTACAATCTTAAATCTCCAGACTGCCAGTCATTCAAATTTTGCTTCCAGATGACAGCCCATCCAAAGAGATTAGACAAAGACCAATTCCATTCTCACATCTGCAGAAACTTGAACAAAGTTGAAAGGTATTTTAGAAAAAGCAAGGAAAATCATGAACTTCAAATAAGCGAAACAAGAGGCCAGTCTGTCCATGGGGATTGCTTCTCGATTAATAAAATATAACAAACCAGCAACTCAGAGCTTGATGGAATTTCACCACAACTCAGACCATGATATTATTTTCCAAATGTTTAAAAATGAATCCAGTGGTCGATTTGTTGTGTAAAGATGCCTGGAAGAATTCAGAGCCTCTTTGTGTGTGTTCAACATCAATATTTCTATATTTATGCAGTGCATATATCCGTGTAGGCTGTGTTTGTGTACATGTATATGTTTGTATGTCTGGGCGTATGTGCTGTGTCTGTGTGTATGTTAATATAAGACACTGGTTAGACCTCAGCTGGAGTATTGTGTGCAGTTCTGGGTGCCACACTATAGGGAGGATGTGAACACATTGGAGAGAGTGCAGAAGAGGTTTACGAGAATGGTTCCAGAAATGAGACACTTCAGTTATGAGGAAAGATTGGAGAAGTTGGGACTGGAGAGGAGAAGGCTGAGAGAAAGCTTGATAGAAATTTTCAAAATCATGAGGAGCCTGGACTGAGTAGATAGGGAGAAACTGTTCCCGCTCGTAAATGGCTCAAGAACCAGAGGGCACAGTTTTAAAGTGTTTTGTAAAAGAAGTAAATGCGAGGTGAGAAAAACTTTTTCACACAGCGAGTAGTTAGAGTGTGGAATGCACGGTCTGGAAGTGTGATGGAGGCAGGTTCAATTGAGGCACACAAGGCGACATTGGATGATTATCTAAATAAAAACAATGTTCAAGGTTACGGGGAAAAGGCAGGAGATTGGCACGAAGTTAAAATGCTCAGACAGCCGGTGCAGACACGATGGGCCAAATGGCCTCCTTCTACCCCGTAACAATTCTGTGATTCTGCGTGTGTTTTATTCCAGACAAAAAAGCCAGTACTGGTTGCCAGTTTCTGTAGTTCATAACACATTCATTTTCTGAGCCTTTGAAATTCAGGAGCTGTTTTTGTGAAATCCAACAAAGGTGCCTTTGGAAGACCTAGGTAGATCCCGGCGCATGTGCACTTTATTTCGTTTTGCTTCAGAGGGATTCAAAAGCAAGGTCACAACATCATTAAAATCGAAGAGCAGGTCAGATGTGGGCTGAGAATGCTCTGTAAAAGCTGCTGAACATTCCAAAAGGAAGCATAAAATAGCTGATATAGCCGAGATCTTTGGCTGACATAGCAAACTGCAGGAGTGCACCTTGGGTGTTGATTGTGTTCTCGAGACTAATTGCATCTTTGCTATACTTTAACAACAATCTTTTTTCCTCTTTATTCTTTCTTAGGATTTAGGTGTCGTGGCAAGGCCAGCATTTGTTACCCATCCCTAATTGCCCCTATACTGAGTGGCTTGGCTTGCTAGGTTATTTCAGAGGGCAGTCAACCACATTGCTGTGGGTCTGGAGTCACAGGTAGGCCAGACCAGGTAAGGACAGCAGGTCTTCCCTAAAGGACATAAACGAACCAGATGGATTTTTTCCCAACAATCGATGATAGTTTCATGGTCACCAATTAGATTAGGTTTTTATTAATACTCCAGATTTATTAATTGAATTTAAATTCCACCAGCTGCAATGGTGAACCCATGTCCCCAGAGCATTAGCCTGGATCTCTGGGTTACCAGTCCAGTGATTTTACTACTATGCCACCATCTCCCTCTGTTGCTTCCCATGTGATGCTGTGCTGCTTGTTAAATGGGGAATTTATAATCTTATTGCTCTCAAACCTCTAGCTGATGACTCAGGAGGAAACATTGAAAATCTTCAAGCCAGTGTCTTTGGCCCTCACCAGAAACTCCTTTCCCTGGAAATCCAGTTCTAGGGGAGGCTGTGGCATAGTGGTATTTGTAATCCAGAGATTTACCAACTAGATTGGTAATCCAGAGACCCAGGGCAATGCTCTGGGGACTTGGGTTCGAATCCCACCAAGGCAGATGATGCAATTTGAATTCAATAAAAACCTGGAATTAAAAGTCTAATGATGACCATGAAACTATTGTCGTAAAAACCCATCTGGTTCACTAATGTTCTTTAGGGAAGGAAAACTGCTGTCCTTGCCTGGCCTGGTCTGGCCTACATGTGATTCCTGACCCACACCAATGTGGTTGACTCTTAAATGCCCTCAAGGGCAATGGGATGGGCAATAAATGCTGGCCCGACCAGTGACACCCACATCCCAAGAAAGATTTTTTTTAAATGTCCCCTCTCTGGCAGAGCCACTGTTCACCTTTCTATTTGACCCTAATCCGAAATTCCAACCCCATATCTTCTCCATCACCAAGTGCCCCTCTTTCCACTTCTATAACATCACCAGCCCTCCACCCCTGACTCAGCCCATCTCCTGCTGAAGCCCTTGCTTTGGATATTGGTAGACTTGACTATTTAAAGGCTCTCCTACCCAAAGTTCTGTTTTCCCATACTCCATCTACATGAACCCCATTCAAAATTCTGTTGCCTCTATCCTATCTCACACCATGGATGGAATTTTATGTTCCCAATGCGGTTGCCACCTACTGGTTGAAGAACCAGTGGGAAAGCCACATCACTTCGGTGGGGGAGACTTGACCAAATTAATGGGCCAGTGCCGGGCCTTCGCTGGGATTTAAGATGCCTGGGGGAGTGGGGGAAAATAACTGCTCACCAAGAGCTGCCGTCCAATTAAAGGCCGGCAGCTCTACATTATAGGCGGCGTCTCCAGGAGAGGTGGCTGCTGCTGGTTTTACAGTGAGACCTTTACCAGGGATCATCAAAGACGCCCTTACTGACCTTCTGCTGCGTGTGGGGGGGCAGTGTCTCACATTTGCCAAACACAGGCCCATGATCCTTGGTGGTAAGGTGCTCAAGTTTGTTGCGGAGAGCCTGCTCCTCCTCAGAAACCATCCGGAATGTTCCTGATTGCTGAAGAACGAAATACAATGATTACAACACTCTATACAGTTTAATATTAAAATTATAAGCTGCTAAAACAAAGTCACCAAATGTGGTCAATGACTGGATGGATATGAGGGCCGCATAGCTTTGACACATATGTTAACATTTATTAAATACATTTTTCTCACCAATTTTCTTTTCTTCCCCTCCTACCACCAGCCCATCTGCGCATATTGACTCTTTGCTGGGTTATTACGTATTATAGGGATATACAGGATGGCCATTCAGCCCATCCAGTCCATGCCAGTGTTTATTCTCCACTTGAGCCCCCTCCCAGCTTTTCTCATCTAAATCTATTATCGTAACCTTCTATTTCCTTTCTCCCTCATATGCTTGTCTATCTTCCCCTTAAATGCATCTATACTATTTGCTTCAACCCATTCTGTGGTAGCGCATTCCACACAAGAACATAAGAAATAGGAGCATGTGTAGGCCTTTTGGCCACTCAAGCCTGCTCTGCCACTTGATAAGAACATGGCTGATCTGATGTCCCTCAACTCCACTTTCCTGCCTGTCCCCCATAACTCTTGACTCCCTTGTTAATCAAAAATTTGTCTAACTCAGCCTTGAATATATTCAATTACCCAGCCTCTGAGAGAAGAAATTCCTCCTCATCTCTGTCCTAAATGGGAGACCCCTCTTTGGTAGAGAAGTTTTTTTCTGAATTCCCTATTGAATTTCTTGGTGACTTTCTTATATTGATGTCTTCTAGCTATGCCCTCCCCCACAAGAGGAAACATTCTCTCTGTATCTGCTCTAGCAAAACCTTTTATAATTTTGAAGGGTTATGGTTCTACTCTCTCTAGACACTTGCTTAATCAATATTCTTATTGATTATGATTTTAATGAGTGTCAGCAGACTTTCTACTGTTGGTAACCAAGCATCACAGCAAAGCCCCAGCCTGTCCACAACCAGCATCAACTCCTCTGCACTATCACCAGGACTCCCTCCTTGGAACTTAGGGACACAGGAGACATTGGTGGTGCTTCTACTCCAAAGTGGTGATCAACCTTTGCATCTTCTTAGTCTCTCTGATTCAACCTCTCACTCCCATAACCAGCTGTTTCACTGAGGGAGCCAACCATGGTACTTATATGAATTGCAACTTTGGATTCCCACCTGACCTAACTTAAGATGTTAACAGGTCGGGAACTGTGTGGAAACCTCCGACTGAGGATGGGGACTGGCTAGGGAGTTGGATTATATGTGTCTGCATCAGATTGCAACTCACCAAGCCTCCTTCAACAGCATCTTCCAAACTCACAACCTCTACCTAGGTAGAAGGAAAAATGCATGGGAACACCACCACCTGCAAGTTCCCCATCAAGTCTCTTACCATCCTGACTTGGAAATAGCTTGCCAGTCCTCCACTGTCAGTGGGTCTGGAACACCCTCACTAATGGCATTGTGGTGAATGTACCTAAACCACATGGACTGCACAGGTTCATGAAAGCATTGCACCACTGCCTTTTTTTTTTATTAGTCGTTCACGGGATGTGGGCTTCGCTGGCTAGGCCAGCATTTATTGCCCATCCCTAATTGCCTTTGAGAAGGTGGTGGTGAGCTGCCTTCTTGAACTGCTGCATATGGTGTAGGTACACCCACAGTGCTGTTAGGGAGGGAGTTCCAGGATTTTGATCCAGCGACAGTGAAGGAACGGCGATGTATTTTCAAGTCAGGATGGTGAGTGACTTGGAGAGGAACTTCCAGGTGGTGGTGTTCCCATCTATTTGCTGCCCTTGTCCTTCTAGGTTAGTGGTTGTGGGTTTGGAAGGTGCTGTCTAAGGAGTCTTGGTGAATTTGTGCAGTGCACCTTGTACATGGCACACACTGCTGCTACTGTGCGTTGGTGGTGGAGGGAGTGAATGTTTGTGGATGTGATGCCAATCAAGTGGGCTGCTTTGTCCTGGATGGTCTCCAGCTTCTTCATGTTGTGGGAGCTGCACTCATCCAGGCAAGTGGGGAGTATTCCATCACACTCCTGACTTGTGCCTTGTGGATGGTGGACAGGCTTTGGGGAGTCAGGAGGTGAGTTACTCATCACACGACTCCTAGCCTCTGACCTGCTCTTGTAGCCACAGTATTTATATGGCTAGTCCAGTTCAGTTTCTGTCATGGTAACCCACAGAATATTGATAGTGGGGGATTCAGTGGGTAATGCCATTGAACATCAAGGGGCGATGGTTGGATTCTCTCTTGTTGGAATGGTCATTACCTGACACTTGTGTGGCACATATGTTACTTGTCATTTGTCAGCCCAAGCCTGGATATTGTTCAGGTCTTGCTGCTTTTAGACCATGGACTGCTTCAGTATCTGAGGAGTGGCAAATGGTACTGAACATTGTGCAATCATCAGTGAACATCCCCACTTCTGACCTTATGATGGAAGGAAGACCATTGATGAAGCAGCTGAAGGTGGTTGGGCCTAGGGCACTAACCTGAGGAAGTCCTGCAGTGATATTTTGGAACTGAGATGACTGACCTCCAATAATCGCAACTATCTTCCTTTGTGCTAGGAATGACTGCAACCAACGGAGAGTTTTCCCCTTGATTCCCATTGACTCCAGTTTTGTTAGGGCTCCTTGATGCTACACTCGGTCAAATGCTGCCTCGATGTCAAGGGCAGTCACTCTGAACTCACCTCAGGAGCTCAGCTCTTTTGATCATGTTTGAACCAAGGCTGTAATGAGGTCAGGAGCTGAGTGGCCCTGGCGGAACCCAAACTGGGCATCAGTGAGCAGCTAATTGCTAAGCAAATGCCACTTGATAGCGCTCAAGGGCTATTAAAAATAGACAACAATGCCAGCGAAGATCACATCCAATGAAACATTTTTTTTAAAAATCAGAATACATTCTCTATGCTCTATACGCTGGCCATTGAGACATTTTGTAATTGAGAAGTGCAGGTGATCCCAGTACTGCCTTAAACATCCACAGTGAGATTCAAATTGTTCGTAAAGTTCATTTCAGAGTTGAAGGCGGCTTGGAGTCTTTCAGGATAGGAGGATTCCCACTTTTGTGGAGATTTCCAATGTCACTCACAATCCCTGCTGAGGGGGTGTGTGGAGACTGGGAGGGGTTTGAAATTGCTGCTTGACTTAGAAGCCTGCGGCACAGAAAAAGGGCACTCAGCCCATTGTACCTGGACCACAGTCACTCTGAAAGTACAAACTGAAAGACTCTTCACTAGTCCCTCTTTTTCAGACTGACAATGATGTGGGTGTGACCGCTGTGTGGACGGGTCGGAGATCACACTTTACATCATGCTGCCTATTGATGTTATGAAATATGCAAAAAAAAAATTGATTTCTTCACATACTTACAATCACAGCCATTGTATCTCTGTAGTTCTGGCCTTTGTTTTTAAACTCTGCAACAGAAAACAAGATAGGATCAGACATAGGAACATAAAGACAGAAATAGGTCATTCAGCCCCTTCGATGGCTGATCTGTATCCTAACTCTATCCACCTGTCTTAGCTCCATATTCCCATAATACTCCAGCAAGAATCCATCAATTTCAGTGGATAATGAAGAAAATATGCAACAACGATTTGCATATACATGGCACAGTTAATGTAGAAAACTGCTTCACAGAGGTGTGAGGAGGTAAGGAAGGTGAGAATTTGCATGGTTTTGCAGGGAAGGAATTCCAGAGAATGGGACCAAGGTGGCTGAAGGCACAGCCACCAATGGTGGGGCAAAAGGGCTGGGCAATGTACAAGAGGCTGGAATCAGCAGAATAAAGGGTTGAGGCACTGAAGGAAGTTACAAAGATAGGAAAGGGTGAGGCTATAAGAAATTTATGGGACTGGAAGTCAGCAGGGTTTGGATTCATGAGACTTTGTGACAGGAGCTTTGTTGAGGATGCAGGATGGGAAACCAGCCAGGAGAGCACTGGAGCTATTGGGGTGACAAAGGCTTATCCGTGGCTTCAGCAACAAATGGACTAAGTGAGAGGCAGAGGCAGGAAGATCTGGAGGTGGAATGGATGGTCTTTGCGAAGGAGAGGGGATGTGGCTCTAATTTTGGGTTGACTTTGGGATCCTCCTGTTTGGCCCGAACCCTTTTGAGGACTGGACCTCATCTGTTTAGCTGAGTTACAAAGGCAAAGCAAGCACTCAGAAGAAACTTGTCCGTGGGTTTGAGGAGTGGGAATTTCATCAGCTCTTAGGCATAGCCAAGCAAAAATGTTACCTTTCGGGGTGGGAGTGGGGCGGGAAGCCATTATGGAGCAATTATACAGGTCAACAGTAGGCTAGATGGAGTATTCATGTTCCTGCTGTCACAAACAATTCTTTAAAAGCTGAGAAACTTCCCTGGTTTTGGAACGGTTCCAGCTTGGCCACTCAATGCCTGATATCAACACACAATCCACTCATTGGTACCTCAAAATTGTGTCAAGGTCCTATATATGTCATTGGACCCCGATTAGCTTATGTTATGGACAGGGAAAAGATAATAGGGATGGCTCCAGCTTTTTCCACCATCCAACTAACTAAAGACAGCATGGTTTAAAAAGTGGTTCAACCCCGGAGTACAGTAGCTGACAGGAACAGACAATGACAGGTTCTCTCTTAAGTTTTAAAAGAAACATAAATGTTTATTATTCAACACCCAAATATATATATGTATCTGCAACCACAGCCACTCGTACTCTTATACAGATACACACGCACTCAAGGAGAGATGGTGAATACATGAGGTAGTGTGCATTTAGGTCTAGGAGTTCAAGAGTCCTTTATCACACTTGCTTTTCCCTGGGGTGAAGTCTGGAAAGGATGCCGGCCTGTAATCCTTTCTCGATCCGCTGAAGAAGAGTCTGGAGGTTTGACGAAGACGGATTCGCTGTTGTTTATTGTTCACAGCAGCAGTTTTCTCTTGTTCTCCTCCAGTCCAGGTACAATATCAAAACCCTGGTCCGGTTCCTCAGGTAAAGAGGCCAAGGCCAACCCGAGTCTCTACCTAGTGATGTTTCTTAGGTGGGATCTTGTTTCTTCGCTGCTCTGGATGTTTCCTTCACTCTGCTTCAAAAATGCACCTTATTAAATCTCCTTATCAGAAACCTAGGCCAGAGTTTTACATCCCGTGGGCGGGCGCACGCCCGACCCGTCCAGCCGCGAAATAATGCAAGAAGATGTCGGCCGAGCGTCCTGACATCATCGCGCGCTCGTGCGATATCTTGCTCAGCAGGCACACAAGGCAGCTGGAAGCACGCCTGATGACAATTAAGCGGGGCAATTAAACCCATTAAGGAGGCACTTGAAAGCAATTTTTCGTGGCCCATCCACTTTTACGGTTGGCGGATGGACCAATCGGCCAGGCGGCCTTTACATTTTTGCTCAAACCTTGATCCAGGGCGGGATGAAATCTCCATGGGAAAATAAAATAAGAAGAGATATCTGGGGACTGGTTTTTTATAAGGTTCGCTTTCAGGTGCTTGATTGTGCTGCATGGACATATCTTGCAGCACTTTTGTTGTTTTGTTTATTCTGTGGAGGTCTGCAGCTCCCTGAGGTATCTGTCACCTCCAGGGAGCTCAGTGGGAGCGCTCACCAGCACCCGCGGTGACGTCAGTGCCCGTCCTCTTCCTGCCCCCACAGGCAGTGCTGAACCTTTCACTGTGCACGTTTCACGCTGGCTGCCCGTTATTTGCCCAGCCTGTGTGAAATGACGGTTGGAGGTCGATCGTGGTCGGGGGCCTGTTTCCCATCCGCTCCTGAACCCGTCAATCGCACGTGCCTAACAAGTGAAAAATTCAGGCCCTAGTTTCTGTTATGTGAGCTGAGCATCTTTTCCCATTGTCCTCACAAACGGTTTCTGATGGCTCGGCCATTGTCAAACAATGGGGTCCATGTATCACCCGTTCACACACCATCGTGATAAAATAGAGTTTTTTCACATCCATTCTCTGGATTTCCAAAACAAAAACAGAAACAGAAATACCTGGAAAAACTCAGCAGGTCTGGCAGCATCGGCGGAGAAGAGCACAGTTGACGTTTCGAGTCCTCATGACCCTTCAACAGAACTGTTGAACCGTTCTGTTGAAGGGTCATGAGGACTCGAAACATCAACTGTGCTCTTCTCTGCCGATGCTGCCAGACCTGCTGAGTTTTTCCAGGTATTTCTGTTTCTGTTTTTGTTTTGGATTTCCAGCATCCGCAGTTTTTTGCTTTTATCTCTGGATTTCCACTCTGGGGTGAAAAAGTCTGCAAACAGTGTTGTGAAACCAGTTTTTTAAATCATTTGGAGAAGAGCAGCCATTAACCACAGGAATGGTCTTTTGCATTTTCATGACTTCTCAAAGATATGTCCAGAAAGATCATTTGCATTTTAATTACACCCTCAAGACTTGTCCAAACATGAAGATTAGCTCAAGGAGTCTTGTAGTTTCATGTGTATTGGCAGGAAAGAAGGCTTCCTTTCTTCAGCAATGCTCTTGTTAAGCAAATTGGGCCATTTTGCTACATTAAAGGTACTATATAAATGCAAGTTCTTATTGTTGTAAACACAGTGATGATACACAGTCTACAATGGCTATGTTATTATTGGAGGATAGGGAGATATAATTAGAATATGTTCAATTGTAGCCTTGACTGCATGCTTCCACATGTCTGTCTTCAATGTATGTGTGTAAATCGATAAGGTTTTATCCTTGAGGTTTTATTTCCGTCATCAATGAGCCCTTCAACTTCAGAGTTGATTGTGCAACTCTGCTCAGAGCATCCCATGTCTCAGTTCCTGTTTCCCTCAGGAAAAAAGCTTATCTTCAGGAATAGACAACCAGGGAAAGTGCAAGTACCTTGCTTCTTTGATGTTTACTGATTTCTGTAAAGTTCTGTCATAAATATGGCTCTTAGGTGACTACAACAGAACTTCCCAATTCTATGGGAAGTAACCAGCCAAAAAAGTGTGAGCATTGCTGGCCACATGTGAAGTAGAGTTATTAATAATAATTGGCCCTAAACTTTAGCAAAATGCTAATTATTCAATGTTATCATTGAAATTTACTCAATGAATAGAGCTAGTTTAGAAAATAAGCTGCTTTGACAAAAGAGAGAAAACAGAGTGCCATGTAGTGTTGCAGCATTAATGCCCAGTGCAATGACTGAGAGCTCATTGTTATACTCTTCAGTTTCCATGCTGAGCTAAGACACGTTGGCCGCAGATACGACATCTGGAAGGTGATCTCCTGTCTCGGTACAACTCAGGTAACTGGGAATTTGGAGGGTCCAGAAGCACAATGTCTATCCCTCCTTATCCACAGTTGATGCTGAACACTCAAGACCATTGGGATAAATGAATTGAACACAGAATTGTTATGTATAATGGAGAACAAGGGATAAAAATAACATGATAGATCATCTGGCTCTCAATTATTATAGGCTGTGTGTTTATAGACTCGACCCTCACTTTAAGGTTTTCAACTATGTTACTCTGTCACATCACCCCCTCATTTTAAGATTCTCAGTTATTACACTCTGTCACCAGAAGACACTGAGTTATAACCCAATCTCTGATATAAGCCTTGCCTCTGTGTTTAGCTGGTTTGTGATGTGCTATACAGCGCTCACTCAGTAAGTGTGCCCTCGTTATACTCTGCTAACAGTGTGACTTTGGGGAATTGTCATTTAAAATATATCTTAGAATGGCAACTCTAATATCTGCTACTCTGCACATTCCTATTTTCTCCTGACTCCATGGACCAGATTATACACAGAACTTAAAATTGAGGCAGAGAAATGAGGTTTCATATTTAACCTGAATCAATTTGGAAAATTATACAGATCACAGAAAATTAGGCATATTAACCTGGGATATCCAGGCTCGTGATTGGAAATGAAGTTAAAATTCTGCACAAAAGCCTTCACAGCAGTGTTACTTCAGGACTGTAACCGGTCTTACAATTGGGCTCAGTACTCCGGGCAAAGGAAGGGGAAAGACATCCAGGGTTCCAGCAATTAGCTGTAATCCCAATGATTCTCAATGGAAAGTGCGCACCGTTGTGGATGCAGAACCAGGACAGGGAATGGGGATGCCCTGCTGTGATGACCTCCACAGATGAATAGCATATTGGCACTCACAGAAAAGCACTTAGACAGTAGGGTTCTACAGAGATACCGAGCCAGATCTAAGCAAGAATTGGTGCCATCATGAGAGTAGGCATAGATGGAAAACTGGTTAGGAGAAGTAAAATGTAGGTAATAAACCAGCCATGCTGTTGCTGCAGTGCCAGCAATAAAAAGCCATTCAGTGTGGCAAAGGTTACTGAGTAATCTGATAAAATGCGATTATAATCTACACAAACACACAATACAGCAAACCAGAGTGGCAAAACAGTGCTAATCAGTACAGAGTGACGCACTAATACCAGGAACTGAATGGAGCAGATTGTCTGAATATTTTTTAAGGAGGCATTCTTTCTGCTCTGTTTGAGTGTCATAAGCATTTGAAAAGGATTGCAGGTGACTGGAATTTAATCTGATTCACAAGTTCACAGAATCACAGAATCACACAGTGCAGAAGAGGCCCTTCGGCCCATCGAGTCTGCACCGACACGTGAGAGACACCTGACCTACCTACCTAATCCCATTGACCAGCACTTGGCCCATTGCCTTGAATGTTATGACGTGCCAAGTGCTCATCCAGGTACTTTTTAAAGGATGTGAGGCAACCCGCCTCCACCACCCTCCCAGGCAGCGCATTCCAGACCGTCACCACCCTCTGGGTAAAAAAGCTTTTCCTCACATCCCCCCTAAAACTCCTGCCCCTCACCATAAACTTATGAAGTTGGTGAATGACTACCTAAAATTATATTTTTTAAAACTTTTTTCTTTATTCATTCCTGGAATGTGAGCAATACTGGCAAGGCCAGCATTTGTTGGCCATCCCTAATTGCCCTTTGAGAGGGTTACAGTGAGCCGCCTTCTTGAACCGCTACCTTCTTGAACCGCTGCATTCTATGTGCCGTAGGTACACGCACAGTTTCTGTAGCAGTTTGATACAACTGATTGCCTTGCTAGGCCATTTCAGAGGACAGTTAAGAGTCAACCACATTGCTGTGGGTCTGGAGTAACATATAGGCCAGGCCAGGTAAGGGCAGCAGATTTCCTTCCCTCGAGGACATTGGTGAACCAGATAGGTTATTTGATCATTATTAGTTTCATGATCATTATTAATTAGACTAGTATTTTATTCCAGATTTATTAAACTTATAATAAGTGTTACATGATAATCTTAGAATATTAGCATCAAATAATGCCTTTTTTTGATGTTGAAGAATATCAGTGATGGGAAACAGAGCATATTTTATTGGTCAGACTCACAGTTTAAGTATAATAGGGCTATTCCTTAGTGTACTGGTTTTTATTATGAATCAGTGCATGTGATGAGTTCAGTGCAATGCCAAGTCCCAGGATAGCGCCAACAATTCCATTATGGATGCAATCACTTAGCTTCTAGTAATAACGTTATTGACTTCAACCTGACAAGAAAAACAAGACAATGTTCTAATGTGTGCCATGAAGCACTGATGTCCACCAGAGAGCCAATTTTTACCTGCCTACAAGGGTGAGCCTTGAATCACAGTAAATGCTGCACAGCTAGGTAAATGCCCTGTCTGCCTGGTTGGGTTTTACTCATTAAGTTCTTCCCAGAAGTGGTGATCCATTGTGCAGCCACAGGTACACACCGTAAGATAAGGATATAGCCACCTGTTGTCACTCAGTGATGAAAGGAATGGGCAAGACAAACATACATAGATTATTTCACTGGTAGGAAAATCGAACACAAGAGGTCAACATGTTAAGATAATCAATGGATACAAAAAAGAGGAGATAAGAAGAATCCTTTATCATGACAAGTGTTATCAGAGTGTGGAATGCTTTACCACGAGAGGAACAATGTGTAACTGGGTGTAGCATTGAAGATACTGAATAATTATTTGTAAAGGAGTATGAAAGGATGTGGGGAGAAAACAGCGAAATGAGCCCATACAAAATCTGTCCCTGTAAGATTAAAACAGACAAGGAACAACTAAGTTCACTCAGCCACAGAGACCAAGCCTGCAGAATTATACTTTCGTAGCTTTGCCGATCACTTCCTTATTCCCCAGCTGAAGGAAAAACAATTCAAGCTAAAGAGCGATTTTAAGCGGGGCCGGATCAGAGCAGGAGGGGGTATGGGATAGGAGGGAACCTGCATGTGGAGTTCAGCATGAGGCCCTGGTTGTTTTAACTCTAGGGCTGTTTTGAATGAATCGCTCACCCAAAACTGGTGGGAGTGATGTCGGGGCCTGCAGAAACAACTGACTTAGGAGTCTCAGGGTGTTGGTTGTCAGCATAAAGCTAGCACTGGGCAGGTGCTACTGATCCTGGCAACAGGAGGGAGGGACAAGTCCCTCTGGAGCCTTAGGGATTCTTCGCAAGGTTCTAGGGCAGAATTCCTGCTTCTAGTTGAAAGGACTCCACAGAAAATGGAACTTGTTAAACTGACCTTGATCTCTTTATGTCACTCCACCACCTCTACCATGATTTGGCCTTGTGTGGATCTCCCAAATAAAGATAATAAAATGCCATCGCAGTGCTAATGACATCATTGGGCTGTGATTTTCCTCAGTTATACAGTATAAGCCTCTACCTGAAAGTGGTGGGTAGCCCTCCTGTGCCTGTTCTCAGTTAAAATGGTGGGAGATGGGAATGCACTGGGAGTGCTGCCCATATTCCCACCAACAGCTTAATTTCCACCCCACCCCCCCATCCCCACCTGCCCCGTCGTCTTCTGCACAATTCCCTCCAGGCACGTGTGAATTTAGAATCTAGCCCCTCATCACTGATGGCATGTAGGGAAAGAAAGTTGAGAATTACATGGGTGAGTAGACTCCAAACTAGAAACAATGCTCCTCTTTTAGAGACAATCGCAGTCCAGGAAATCAATTGTTCATAGAAATTGATTTAGGAATCATTTCAATAGTCTGAGTTAGAAAGTGTTTCTTTGTTAATAAACAATTCTGTGAGATTGAGGTTGATGCTACATCACTGTGAAGCACAGCTGGCCATATGGGAAACCAGGAGATTTCCAGAATACCTTGTTTAATGTTTCAATGGTGCAAGCCATCTTATTCCACGAAAATCCCAAAGAATCTCTTACAGTAGACCGAACCCTCCCTGATCATTCTAGATCTGGCCCACCCCTGGTCCAGTCCACCCCATTGGCTCTAGATCCAGTTCATCCCTCTAGGCCCAACCCACCTCTGATTGCTTTGGACCCAGTCCACCACTGATTCCTCTAGATCCAGTCCTCCCTGAATAACTCTGGATCCAGTCCACCCCTGATCACTGGAGGTTTACTCCACTCCTGATTGCTCTGGATCCTGATCACATTCATTTCCATTGTTGCATTCATGCTGCTCCTTGGAACATTCCTGATTTTCCTTTCAATGAACCTTACTTCATTCAAATATTAGCTTCTAGAGTGGAAGTTGCTGCCAACTGGAAATGCTCCGAGAATTGGCTTTAATCTCAGGCACTGGTCAGAAAGAATCAGGTCCATTTCAGAAATGTCACTTAATATACTTCCCTAAACATGATACTTCAGGGGAAAATATGGGGAAAGGATATCGGAGACTGTAAACTGTTTCCTAGTCAATCATTTTGGGAACATGTTTTGTTGTTCCGGAAGTGTCTCTTGAAACAATGTCAGAATTTAGTAATTAACACAGGCCAGGCTGCCTGCCGTCATCTTCCTTTTTTACTTGTGATTCTGACTTTCTCCAATTGCTATGACTTTCGATTGTCTTACACTCTCTTTGGATACTTAGCTGTGTTTTACTATTGCTCACAGCCTAACAGCATTGGTGGAGCGCCTTTACCATAGAGACTCTAGCGCTTCAAGATGAGGGCCTCCACCTGGGACAATGAGTGATGGGCAATAAATGTCAGCTACCCTTGCCAACAATGACCACATCACAGGACTAATGTTTTTTTAAAGGCCAATCATTTATCTGGCTAAACAAAGCCTGTTCTGACAGGCCCTACAGAAACCCAATTAATATTTCTGTGTTATTTAGTCCTCAGGGTGTGTGTCTGTGTGTGTCAGCTGTCCCTTGATTCAAGTTTCTGTCATTGGTCTTCATGGACTGAACAGATCAAATTTGACCCACAGATCTTTGGGCACATGGGGCAGGAAGTCCCAGGAGGTAGTGGGATTTGGAATGCATTAAGGTGTTTGGACTCAAAGCATGATGCAACTTGAGATGGACAGGTTGTCGCATTTTGAACAATTGGTAGCAATGACCTCCCAGTCATTCATGTCAATGCTGCTGCACTTCAGGGAGAACTTCAGAGTGTCTTTGGAGCATTTTATTTGTCCTCCCCTGGAACATAGGACAGTTGAGAGTTGAGAAAACAGAACCTGACAGGGAGATGCTTTTCAGCCATGCGGACACAGTGTCCAGTCCATTGAAGTTGATTTTGCAGGAGTTTTGCCTGAATGCTCATAGAGCTGGCTTCAAGAAGGACACTAGCATTCATTCAGCTCCCATTGAATCCAGAGGATGGGGCGGAGGCATTGCTGGTGGGATTTCTCTAGCACTCTTACATGTCACTGATATGCAGTCCAGGTCTCACTGCAGTACAGGAGTGTGGTGATGACAATTGCTCTGTGCACTAGGAATTTGGTTGATTTGCAGAGGTCCTTGTTATCAAACACTCGTTGCCGTGGTTTGTAGAAGGCTGAGCTGGTGCAGCTGATCCGGTGTTGGATCTCCCCGTCAATGGTGGCCTTTTGAGAGAGGCGGCCGCCAAGGTATGGGAGGTGCTCCACACACTTAAGGTACAGTCACAAAAGGGATACAAATTTAAGATAATCTCATTAAGACTGAAAGAGGAGGTTAGAAAAAGCTTTTTATACAGAAAGTGGCTGGAATGTGGAATTGTCTGCACAAACTGTTTTTGAAGTTGCAAGCAGAGTCGGTAAAATCTTTGTTATATTGTTAGATTATTCCAAAATGATTTGCTGTAATGCGTGGTCTACATGTATAGTCAGAATGCCACATTACTCACAACTGCATAGTCAGAGTGCCAAACTAACAATCTATCACCCCACAGAGCATGGCGAGAATTAAGAAATACGCTCGCTGTCAGCTCCAGCGTGTGTGTCAAAAAGTGTGACTATTTTGAACTGCTGAGAACCACAACAAACTATTTACAGGAACTTAGCTCCTTGAAATAGATAAATATTAAAAGGCGTGGGGATCAAGCAGGGGAGTAAGATGACATCAGTTGGCTCATGTGAAAAAAAACATGGACACAACTTAATCGACCGAATGGTTTGGGTCTGCACTGTAAGAGCATGAGTCAACTGCAGAATAAAGTTTAAATAAAATAAACTCGTCGGGACCTGGAAAAATTTATTAATTTTGCTTCCAATCTCCACCCCTCCATCATTTTCACATGGTCCATCTCTGACACTTCTCTTCCCTTCCTTGACCTCTCTGTCTCAATTTCTGATGATAGACTGTCCACCAATATCCATTACAAGCCTACCGACTCTCACAGCTACCTCGACTACAGCTCCTCACACCCCGCTTCCTGTAAGGACTCCATCCCATTCTCTCAGTTCCTTCGCCTCTGTCGCATCTGTTCTGATGACGCTACCTTCAAAAACAGCTCCTCTGACATGTCCTCCTTCTTCCTTAACCAAGGTTTTCCATCCACGGTCGTTGACAGGGCCCTCAACCGTGTCCGGCCCATATCCCGCGCATCCGCCCTCAAGCCTTCTCCTCTCTCCCAGAAACATGATAGGGTCCCCCTTGTCCTCACTTATCACCCCACCAGCCTCCGCATTCAAAGGATCATCCTCCGCCATTTCCGCCAACTCCAGCATGATGCCACCACCAAACACATCTTCCCTTCACCCCCCCTGGCGGCATTCCGTAGGGATCGTTCCCTCCGGGACACCCTGGTCCACTCCTCCATCACCCCCTACTCCTCAACCCCCACCTATGGCACCTCCCCATGTCCACGCAGAAGATGCAACACCTGCCTCTTCACTTCCTCTTTCCTCACCGTCCAAGGGCCCAAACACTCCTTTCAAGTGAAGCAGCATTTCACTTGCATTTCCCCTAACTTAGTCTACTGCATTCGTTGCTCCCAATGCAGTCTCCTCTACATTGGAGAGACCAAACACAAACTGGGCGACCGCTTTGCAGAACACCTGCGGTCTGTCCGCAAGAAAGACCCAAACCTCCCTGTCGCTTGCCATTTTAACACTCCACCCTGTTCTCTCGCCCACATGTCTGTCCTTGGCTTGCTGCAATGTTCCAGTGAAGCCCAACGCAAACTGGAGGAACAGCACCTCATCTTCCGACTAGGCACTTTACAGCCTTCTGGGCTGAATATTGAATTCAACAACTTTAGATCTTAAACTCCCCCTCCCCCCATCCCCACCCCGTTTCTTCCCCCTCCCTTTTTTTTTTCAATAATTTATATAGATTCTTCTTTTCCCACCTATTTCCATTATTTTTAAATCTACAACTAATACTTTGTTAGTCTTTCCACCCCACCCCCACTAGAGCTGTACCTTGAGTGTCCTGTCTTCCATTCTTAATTAGCACTTTTCTTAGATAATATCACCACCTTCAACACCTCTTTGATCCTTTTGTCTGTGACATCTTTTGATTATCTGCTCCTATCACTGCTTGCTTATCCCCACAACCACCCCACCCTCAACTTCTCTCTCCCCCCGCCCCCCACCTTAGACCAGCTTATATTTCACCCCACTCCTAACTATACTTCAGTTCTGACGAAGGGTCATGAGGACTCGAAACGTCAACTGTTTTCTTCTCCGCCGATGCTGCCAGACCTGCTGAGTTTTTCCAGGTAATTCTGTTTTTGTTTTGGATTTCCAGCATCCACAGTAGCTTTTAGCTTTTTGTTTTTATGCAGAATAAAGTTCCTTCTTCAACTGTGCTGACAATCACATCCAGATCAAATACAGCATTGGTAGGTTAAATGCAGAGTAAAGAATCCTCTACACTTTCAGGACATTCAGATCACACTGGAAAGAGTGCCCAGTACTGTACCCAACACAATATTTCTATCAGCCTCCATATAGAGAATGATGATTCCCTCAGAGTCCTGTTACCATGGGAGTAGAGGATAAGAGGATACATTTCAGCCCATCCAGTCTCCTCCACTATGGTGGTCCAGATGCTGCATGTTTCAGAGACAATCACCATTGGTCCATCCTTTTTCACTGATTTTAGATCTTTCATCCTCCCCTGTCCCTTTACTATTTTCTCATATTTTCTATTGTTCATTCTTGCTTAACTTTCAGAATCCCGCATCACATTGTCTTCAGCCTGGCTTTAGGTCACAACTCTTAGAAAAACAAATGTTTTAACTGAAACAAAAACAGAATTACCTGGAAAAACTCAGCAGGTCTGGCAGCATCGGTGGAGAAGAAATCAGTTAACGTTTCGAGCCTTCACGACCCTTCGGCAGAACTGAAGCATAGTTAGGAGAAAGGAGAAATATAAGCTGGTTTAAGGTGGGGGGGGCGGGGGGAGAGAGAAGTTGAGGGTGTGGTGATTGTGGGGATAAGCAAGCAGTGATAGGAACAGATAATCAAAAGATGTCACAGACAAAAGGATCAAAGAGGTGTTGAAGGTGGTGATATTTGTCTAAGAAAAGTGCTAATTAAGAATGGAAGACAGGACACTCAAAGTACAGCTCTAGTAGGGGTGGGGTGGAAAGACTAACAAGGTTTTAGATTTAAAAATAATGGAAATAGGCGGGGAAAGAAGAATCTATATAAATTACTGAAAAAAAAAGGGGGGGGGAGAAACGGGGTGGGGATGGGGGGAGGGGGAGTTTAAGATCTAAAGTTGTTGAATTCAATATTCAGCCCGGAAGGCTGTAAAGTGCCTAGTCGGAAGATGGGGTGCTGTTCCTCCAGTTTGCGTTGGGCTTCACTGGAACAATGCAGCAAGCCAAGGACAGACATGTGGGCGAGAGAACAGGGTGGAGTGTTAAAATGGCAAGCGACAGGGAGGTTTGGGTCTTTCTTGCGGACAGACCGCAGGTGTTCTGCAAAGCGGTCGCCCAGTTTGCGTTTGGTCTCTCCAATGTAGAGGAGACTGCATTGGGAGCAACGAATTCAGTAGACTAAGTTAGGGGAAATGCAAGTGAAATGCTGCTTCACTTGAAAGGAGTGTTTGGGCCCTTGGACGGTGAGGAGAGAGGAAGTGAAGGGGCAGGTGTTGCATCTTCTGCGTGGGCATGGGGAGGTGCCATAGGTGGGGGTTGAGGAGTAGGGGGTGATGGAGGAGTGGACCAGGGTGTCCCAGAGGGAACGATCCCTACGGAATGCCGTCAGGGGGGGGTGAAGGGAAGATGTGTTTGGTGGTGGCATCATGTTGGAGTTGGCGGAAATGGCGGAGGATGATCCTTTGAATGCGGAGGCTGGTGGGGTGATAAGTGAGGACAAGGGGGACCCTATCATGTTTCTGAGAAGGAGGAGAAGGCGTGAGGGAGGATGCGCGGGATATTGGCCGGACACGGTTGAGGGCCCCGTCAACGACCGCGGATGGAAAACCTTGGTTAAGGAAGAAGGAGGACATGTCAGAGGAGCTGTTTTTGAAGGTAGCGTCATCAGAACAGATGCAACGGAGGCGAAGGAACTGAGAGAATGGGATGGAGTCTTTACAGGAAGCGGGGTGTGAGGAGCTGTAGTTGAGGTAGCTGTGGGAGTCGGTAGGCTTGTAATGGATATTGGTGGACAGTCTATCATCAGAAATTGAGACAGAGAGGTCAAGGAAGGGAAGAGAAGTGTCAGAGATGGACCATGTGAAAATGATGGAGGGGTGGAGATTGGAAGCAAAATTAATAAATTTTTCCAGGTCCCGACGAGAGCATGAAGCAGCACCGAAGTAATCATCGATGTACCGGAGAAAGAGTTGTGGGAGGGGGCCGGAGTAGGACTGGAACAAGGAATGTTCCACATACCCCATAAAGAGACAGGCATAGCTGGGGCCCATGCGGGTACCCATAGCCACACCTTTTATTTGGAGGAAGTGAGAGGAGTTAAAGGAGAAATTGTTCAGTGTGAGAACAAGTTCAGCCAGACGGAGGAGAGTAGTGGTGGATGGGGATTGTTCGGGCCTCTTTTCAAGGAAGAAGCTAAGGGCCCTCAGACCATCCTGGTGGGGGATGGAGGTGTAGAGGGATTGGACATCCATGGTGAAGAGGAAGTGGTTGGAGCCAGGGAACTGGAAATTGTTGATGTGACGTAAGGTGTCAGAGGAATCACGGATGTAGGTGGGAAGGGACTGGACAAGGGGAGAGAGAAGGGAGTCAAGATAACGAGAAATGAGTTCCGTGGGGCAGGAACAGGCTGACACGATCGGTCTGCCAGGACAGTTCTGTTTGTGGATTTTGGGTAGGAGGTAGAAGCAGGCCGTCCGATGTTGGGCGACTATCAAGTTGGAAGCTGTGGGAAGAAGATCTCCAGAGGAGATGAGGTCAGTGACAGTCCTGGAAAGAATGGCTTGATGTTCTGTGGTGGGGTCATGGTCCAGGGAGTGGTAGGAGGAAGTGTCTGCGAGTTGACGCTCAGCCTCCGCGAGGTAGAGGTCAATGCGCCAGACAACAACAGTACCACCCTTGTCAGCGGGTTTGATGACAATGTTGGGGTTGGACCTGAGAGAACGGAGTGCAGTGAGTTCAGAGAGAGACAGATTAGAATGGGTGAGAGGAGCAGAGAAATTGAGACGGCTAATGTCACGCCGACAGTTCTCAATGAAAAGATCAAGAGAAGGTAAGAATCCAGAGGGAGGGGTCCAAGTGGAGGGAGAATATTGGAGGTGGGTAAAAGGATCCGTTGAACGGGGAGAGGACTCCTGCCCAAAGAAGTAGGCACGGAGACGAAGGCGGCGGAAGAAGAGTTCAGCATCATGCCGAGCCCGAAATTCATTGAGATGAGGGCGTAAGGGTATGAAACTAAGTCCTTTGCTGAGCACTGAACGTTCAGCATCGGAGAGGGGAAGGTCAGGGGGTATAGTGAATACGCGGCTGGGGCTGGGATTGGAAGATGGGGTGGGGACGGAGGGACAAGCAGGGGTGGAGGGTCCCAGATGGGTGTTGGTGTCGATGAGTTGTTGGAGCTTGCGTTCCTTAGCACTTGAGAGAAAGAGAAAAAGTTTCTTGTTGAGGCGACGGATGAGGCGAAGAATAAAATGAAACTGGGGGCACGCGTTTTAACTTGTCTGTCCTTAGCGGGGGAAATCTGTAAATTAACCTTGTTTCTCTACCTACCAGACACATTTATGTGTTGAGATTCCACAATTTTCTGCCAAAAAAAAAAGAAATAATTTGGACTTAGGAATCACCTTATACAACCTTCTAGGCACCAAAACTTGACGGGTGGAGAAAAGGAGCTAAAATATCATCACTTCTTAAAGAAAGGTAGATTAAAATGCTAGTTTATTTTGTCTAACTTCACAACCAATAAATTATGTTTTAAGTGTGCAGATGCTCAGATAACAGCTCCAACAGCAAATACACTGAATGATCAGCTAACCTGTTTAGCAGGAGAGAGTGTTGTCGGCTAAAACACTGGGCAACCTCCCTGCTCTTTTTTGAAACGATGGAATCTTTAACATCCACCGGAACACACCCTCTTATCCTCTACTCCCATGGTAACAGGACTCTGAGGGAATCATCATTCTCTATATGGAGGCTGATAGAAATATTGTGTTGGTACAGTACTGGGCACTCTTTCCAGGCTTGATCTAAATGTCCTGAGCGTGTAGAGGATTCTTTACTCTGCATTTAACCTACCAATGCTGTACTTGATGAATACATGGCCTGGATGAATGAGCTCACTGAAGATCACAATTCATTTAATCTGCCACCACATCCCACCCTCCCTCCCCTCAGCGCCGCACCAAAGCCTCAGCCAAGATGATTTGTTCAAATCCCAGAATGGCCCATGAACCCACAACATTCTAAGTGAGAGTGCTGTTAACTGAGCCAATATCAAGGTAACTAACATCATTAGCCCCCTGATCTTTTCAATGCATTTTTAAAAAGAGTATCTGTTTCCTGAGCATAGCTGTCTAAGGGTACTGTCACTCTGGTGATGTAACCATTAGTAGTTCTACAAGGTACATACAGGATGCACAGTATGTTGTGATTACATCACCTGTGACTATATTACCTTATTGCGATTATATATGCATTGTAATAACAGGTACTTTATTAGAGAACATTTTAAATAAATTCAAAGACCTGAGTGCAAACCATGCTACAATTATCTAGTTCTCCAGCAATTCTTGTCTAATTTAGAGGCCATATCCATGCAGTGGAACAGCAGAGGGATGTCCTCTCTGTCAGGATCTGCTCACTCTCCACCAGCCACCCTTCTAAAGCAGCAATGAGACTGGCAACTCAACAGGATGGGGTATCATACCTGCACCCTGCCTCTTGCATCCCAGAGCTGCAATGCCCTCCGTGCTACACCCTTCTGTCCCCCTCTCTCTCTAGGTTAAATCTACAAATATTAACAAAAAAATGCTAATTTTGTACTAACATTGATCTAATGTAGCAACTCATCCAAACATCCAACCAATAGTAAACATTTCGGTAAAATTTTAGAGATTTTGAAGCAAATAGACAAATATATTACACTTTAGTGCTTTCCTGTTAACTGAGTATATTAGGCTGTAATTCCCTGTTTGGTGAATTTGTGTAGTCTCCTTTTAGGGGACAGACTCTTCAAGGTAAGATGTCTAACAAGTGCCAACTGCCTTCTGATACCTGTGCCAAAAGGCCAAGTGAGTGCCAACAAAGTATTCAATTACAGAAGATATCACAGAGAAGCCTGATTCTGTCCTTGGCTGATATTCACAGCTTGCACATTCCAGCAGGGCCCACAGAACAGTGATCAAGAGCAGGAATCTTGACTGCTTTTTTTCACTCCCTAGCCCAGAGGTGCTAAGAACAATTGTAGCAGCCATTTTGCCACATGAGGTTGGCTGCAGTTAACACAGACTGGGGATTGAAGCTGGAAATTTCCTGGTCTGTCTCATCACTGTGCCAAAGCCATCTTTCCTGTCTTACTATGCACATAACCTGAGCTTTAGAATGGCTGTTAATATCTATTATATCCAATCACTTCAGCCACCGAGACAAGATTTGAGGGAACTTTAATCAGACACAAAACATTGCAACCACCATTTACTAATCACACTTAATGCTTCGCCTGATGACTTTAGCAATATCTTTGGTTATATTTTATTTTACATTGCATGAATAGTACATAGCAGCAGATTTATAATTATAATATTAATCCCATATTACTAAACATCACTGTGCTGCAGATAAATTAGCAACAGTCTAGTTAAACATTGAATCAAAGGTCCCAGGAGAAAGTGACTTTCCTAGAAAGTAGGCGAGCTGTGATTTCAACATGATTTCCTCTTTTACCCGATAGTTTAAAACATTCTTTGTAGGTCACAGGGTTCAGTCATGCACAGAAGAGGCAGATTCACAGACAAATAATGTATTGTTGCAGTTCAAAAAAAGATAATAGCACGAGCGCATTCTGAGAGCATCTGTTTGAACTGATATATATATATATATATATATATATATGGCCTAAAATTTATTTTAATGAAAAGAGAAAAGATGGAGAGAAAAAGTAAATCTGTGAAAGCTGGAAATCTGAGATGAAACTGGTAAAATGCTGAAAATACACAGCAAGTCACTCTGTCCCTGAAAGAGAAATGTTTCAGGCGGGACTCTGTCAGAACTGTTTAGCTGAAGAGTTTGTACCTTAAAATTTAAACTGTTTGTTCCCTGAGAGATCTGCCGTGTATTTCTAATGTTTTTTGGCTCTGTATCAGACTTCCAGTATTCACAGGTTTCCAATGATTTTAAGCTTTTTAATTAAGTACTGCATTATACTATACCATTAATGTACAGCTTATTATCCATTCGCTTCCCATTGTGCTACGACAATGTATGAATTTTACCTGGACTAATCAACAGATTCCTATGTCAAACTGATAAAGTGCACCCAAGTTCTATTTGATAAGGTTGACAGACTGAGAATTGAGTAAACTCATTGGATATTTAGGGATTCTTGTCACTCACCGGGTATTGGAAGGCAGAAGAAAGTGGTTAGTTCACTGTATCAGGCAAAGGAAGGCACCCAGTTCTCCTAGGAGGTCGACACAACTGAGAAGCAGGGATCTTCAGGAGAATGCTTTGTAGAGTCAGTTGATGTGGATTACATTGTCACAAGGCATCACTCACAACAACTTTTAATTAAGTCAGCCTAAAGCAACAAGCCTTCCATTTGTGAACTGCAGGTGGAAGGGGGGTTGGGGTGGAGAGGGTGAGGGGATGGACGTGTATTGTGTAAGAAAAGCTTGTACGGGTTCCAAGTCTTATTAACAAGCCATTTGTAGGGCACTTTCTCGGTCAATTGTACCCACTTGGATGAAAGGCAGAAAGGCTGGTGGCTGCCTGATCAAACTCCAATATCAGCAGCACAAGAATTGCCTGACCACTAAAATTCAGTCAGAATGGAGAAATATCACCGCATTTTGCAACCAGGTTACCAAGAAGATCATTTTATTTAGGCACAAATAACATCTTAGTGTTGTCAACAGAACAAATTACTGTTTAATAGGCATCATAGTTAAGTTCATTTTTGTATATGAAGTTTCTTGTTTTGAGGTTGATTGTTAGTTGAGGAAATGTATCTTCAGGAATCAGAACAAAGATCACTGACCTGATAGCGTGGAGAAACTATTTTGTACGATTGTTGATAGTTCTTGTGATAACTCCTTGAAGAAGTTGATCTGATCTGGTGATTTACAGACTGGTTTTAAATTGTTAGGGCTTTCCACCCTTCTGAACATATCAACTTAATATGTAAAGACAACTGCTTTTAATTTTAATTGCTTTTAACGCTGACAACATTGCTTTGTTGGAAAGGCTGCAGGTTTAGGGGTGTTCTTATGTCGTCACAGTGAGTTACGTTTTTCACTCCAAGGACATGTAATATTGATCTGTCATGGTATAGTGTTCTCTTCAAACTGAGTGTCAAATCCATCATTAATTAAGAATTCAGTCATTGTGTCGTTAAGTGTTCTTTGCCTTTCTTGTGAACCAGAGCTTCATCTTACTTAGCTTGAACATCTCAGACCTAGGTTTGCCAACTCTGGTTGGATATATTCCTGAAGGTTTTATCTCATGATGCCCTGACTCCCACTGCTCCTCCCCAACACTCCCGCCATTGGTCTACTGAATATGTTCATGTTCATGGTGCACTGTCTTCTCACACCAACCTGCCCAGCAATAAACTGACAGGAATGGGTCAGCTGCTCGTTTTGTCCCTGCCCAATATGACTTTCCACTGAGATGCTCTCTGCATACAGTGAACTTACAGACTTCACTTTGGTATGTATTATTTATAGGCTCTCCTCTTCTCGAAGGAGGCTGTACCAGGCTGATATAGCACAATGAGATGTGAGTACCTTATACTGGAAGATTCTTCAAACACCCCAATCACAACGCACCATGGTTTACATGGATCAGTGTGAAGCTCCCTTCCATCTCAAAATGCACAGAATCCCTACTGGCAAACCTCCTGGTGCCAATGAAGAGAGTCATAGAATTATTGCACAGAAGGAGACCATTCGGCTCATCAACTCTATGCCAGTAATGATAATGATAAAAAGCTTTGGGGAAAAAAACGAATTGGCACAAAGGCTCATGAAAGCCTAAGTATCAGCTGAGAAAAAAAATAATCAAAAGCACAAGGAGCACTTTTAATGTGTGGCCCCTTTAAAGGTCCTGCTGCTCGTACCTTCCCACCAGATTTTCATGGATGTACTGGGAACTGAGAGTCAGCATATGCTGTGGCTGTAAAAAGGCAAGTCTCTTTTTCTCACCTATGATAATGAAGCTCTTGCCTGTCTTTGACAGGAACTTTCACTGCACTCCTCAGGCCTGAGTAGAAAATGGGATGGTCCTAAAAACCAGTGAGAACGGTATCTGTGGGTTAGGATTGGCAACACATTGCCTGATAAGGTGCTGAATACCGATTCAATAGTAACCTTCCAAAGGGAATTGGAGAAATACATGAAGGAGAAGCAAAAGAAGGGAGAGGGTGAAAGTGGAGAGGAGTGTGATCTACTAGTTTGCTCTTCAAAAGACTTGATGCAGGCTCGATGGGCTGAATGACCTCCTTCTGTGCTGTACTATTCCATGATTCTCTGATCTATCACCACACTATAGTGTCAAATTGGGGCACCAAGGCGATGAGAATCAACCCCAGTGTATCCCATCTGACTCCCAACTTTTTCACAGAGACATTTCCACCTCCAACTCTCCCCAATGCAATTTGCCACCCCTCTCCCAATCCAACATTTTTAAGATGAAACTCTGGAAGAACAGTGATAGAGGATTTTTGGGGGACTCAGTGGCTTGGCGGTAATGTCACTGGGATTAGTAATCTAAAGGCTGTGGCTAATGCTCAGGGGACACAATGGCAGCTGGCAGAATTTAAATTCAACTAATAAAATCTGGAATTGAGAGCTAACCTCAGTATTGATGCCCATGAAACTAGTGTCAACTCTTGCAAAAACCCATCTGGTTCACTAATGTCCTTTAGGGAATGAAATCTGCTGTCCTTATCAAGTCTGGCCTACACGTGACTCCAGATCCACAGTAATATGGTTGACTCTTAACTGGCCTCTGAAATGGTCTAGCAAACCATTCAATTCAAGGGTAATTAGGAATGGGCAACAAATGCTGACCTTGCTAACGATGCCCACATCCCATGAAAGAATAAATTACAAAAGGGTAGCTCCTTGACAGCTGGACAGTTCATTGACAGTCCCAATGAGTTTGTGCCCGGTGGGCACCGCGGGGACTGGGGTGCTTTATCGACCCCTTTAATCACATGTTGATTTGATGTTTGTAAGTTTCCATTAAACTTCGTCTTTGGTTTTTTACAGCTGACCTAACTTCGGGGCTGTGTTTATTTTACCCCTGATTTTGTTGCTTTCATTTATTTGGTTGACTCAGAAAGAGTATAAACACTGACACACTCACCGCAGGCACCAAATATACACTGACACACTCACCGCACGCACCATATAAACACACACACTCTCACCGCAGGCACCATATAAACACACACACTCTCACCGCAGGCACCATATAAACACACACACTCTCACCGCAGGCACCATATAAACACACACACTCTCACCGCAGGCACCATATAAACACACACACTCTCACCGCAAGCACCATATAAACACACACACTCTCACCGCAGGCACCATATAAACACACACACTCTCACCGCAGGCACCATATAAACACACACACTCTCACCGCAGGCACCATATAAACACACACACTCTCACCGCAGGCACCATATAAACACACACACTCTCACCGCAGGCACCATATAAACACACACACTCTCACCGCAGGCACCATATAAACACACACACTCTCACCGCAGGCACCATATAAACACACACACTCTCACCGCAGGCACCATATAAACACACACACTCTCACCGCAGGCACCATATAAACACTGACACACTCCCTGGAAACCCCATATAAATACTGACACATTCACCAGAGACCCCCTATAAATACACACACACTCGCCTAAGGGGCCAAATGAATACTGACGCACTCCCCGGTGACCCATTATTAAAAGTGACACTGATTGGAGATCCACGACAAATACTGATAGACTCCCCCAGAGCCCCAATAGAAAAAAAAGAAAAAGTGCATAATCATGTTGAACTTTAACAAGGGTGCCTTACCACTCGTAAAAGGTGCCTTACCTCTGCCAAAGATGTTCCAGGACCATATCCAAAGGCATACCTTACCTCTCCAAAGGGGTATCCAAATAAATCCGCCAAGTTCAGACCTCCTCTTACCTGTACTAGTCGGCATATTCTGGATTCCACTCTCTTGTTCTTCCAAAATCTCACTTCAGTGGAGGTAGCTGGTGATTTAAATGCCTAGCTGCATCTGCGAATTATGCATGTGTGAACCCTGGCCTGACTTCGGTCCCGCCCCTGCGAAGATGGGAAACGCCGTATTCGGGGGTGGGACTTAGAATTTTCGGCCATTTCCAGGATTTTCACCATGACAAAGAGCCTGTCCATCGTGGTGAAAATCTGGGCCTTAAAATTCTTCCAATGCTGTAATTGAACTAAATTTAAGTTCCTGATCAGCTGAATGGAGTTTGGGCTTGATCAGGCTGGCTGTGAAAAGTAGCTGGTGCTTTGAGACTTTGGGAATTCATGCTCCAATCCTGACTACATTGGCTGAGATAAAGGGCAGAATCTCGTGCACTCCCTGGAGGTGAGCTTGAAGGTGGGAAATGCATGTAATTAGGTGAGATGGTGGCTTACCAGAACCACACAACCTTCCCGCCACCACCAGAAATATGTTCTAGGCAGGAAGGTCCATGGTCCTGTCCCGTCACCTATTGAGAACCTTAGGTGACCAAGTAATGACCTTTTAAGGGCCTCATCCCACTGCCGCTGGTATTAACCCAGCAGTGGGTGGGCCTGCCACCATGCGATGTGCACAGAGGTAAAACTGTGCAGCCAGCTGGTCATCTCCTGGGTTGTGGGGGATCCCTTAAACAAAGACACTCAGTCCCTGATCAAAGGACTGGACGTCAGGAAGGGGGGGTGCCTACTGAGAACCAACCCGGCACCCTTGCTGCCAAACCCGCTTCTCCCCTCCCCCCATGACCCCCACCCTCCCCACATTCCTTACCTGTGGTCTGGGTCACTCCACAATTTAGAACTCTGGTGCCTGTCCTTCCGGCAGCAGCCACCACCTCCTTCCTGGCGCTGCTGAGCTCAAGAATTTACCAGCCTCTGATTGGCCAGCAGATCTCAGTAGGTGAGACATCTGCCCCCGGGGTCCTGATTCCAGGGGAAGGCCCGCCACTGGCCTTGCCACTGCCTGAATGGCTTGTGGGTCGGGGGGTCTTTTTGAAAAGAAGCAGCACAGGTCTCTCGCCAGCTCTTCAGCCTGCAGGCGAGACCCCCGATTCCTCAAAAAGGTTATGCCTAAAGCTAGGCATTGTCAGTTCCTAAGTCTTTTTCCCAAGTTTCTCCCTTCCCCTTTTAACAGCCATGATTGAATGGCAAAGCAGACTCGATGGGCTGAATGGCCTAACTTCTGCTCCTATGTCTTATGGTCTTATGGACTAAACATACTGAGTTTGTTGAAGTTCGGTTTCGCAGGCACACACTGATCTTTGCTACTTCACCTAAGTTGCTTTTCTTCCACTGAGTGAAACCAAAAAGTGAATATGGGCAGATGAATCAACCACAGATGGGGTCCCTTCATAGCTCTATTCTGTTCTTAACTGAAATGCAAAGGTATGTCCCTTCTGCTAATGGGGTCACACTCGAGGGGTGCTGAGGCCAATTTTAAGAGCCCTACAGATCGAACTTGGGGCCTTCAAGCAGATCAGTCAGAACATCAACCGATATTGACATTTTATAGTTCCAACATGGCACAGATTCTATCAAAGGATGGGGTGCAAATAAATAAGTCACCCTCTCATTGACGTGCAATTGTATCCCCTCCCATTACAATAAAATTAAAGAACAGTTCTGTTTAGTTTTACACCCAAATCACCAAAGGACGGGTGGGGGGAAGAGCAAATGAATGAGAAAGGGAGATATAGTGAGTGCTGCCGATAAGAAAGGTAGAAAGAGAAATTAACTGAACAATGCAGACCAAAAGATACAAGGGCTCTACATGCTTTTTTCTGTCTGGGGAGGAAAAGGAGGCAGAAATGCCAGGTATCATTTTGCTAAAATAACATCCCACTTAAGTGATGTGATGAAGCATTGGAACATAGGTCAGGATTTTAGGAGGGCGGGGGTTCCCCTCCCACCACCCAGAGAGTCGGTGACCAGTGCATTGCCACCAATACTAGCTGCCCCGCAGCCATTAATTGGCTGGAGGCGAGGCTTCCACCCTTCAGTAGGGAATAAGTCCTGCCTCAGAGAGCTGCTGGCCAACCTGATTGGCTGGTAGCTCTCTGGACCCAGCAGTGCCAGAAGCTGCAGTGGACAGGACTGGAATTACAAGCAGTCCCCTGGGCCTAAGTCCCAGGAATTCAGGACCAGGTAAGTGTGGGGTCTCAGGGCAAGGAGGTTACGCCCAGGGGTAGGCACAGGGGGTTAGAGGTGTTGGTGGAGAGACCAGGTTGGGGGGGGGGCGATTGGGAGCGCCCGCAGGGACCAGACCTTGTGGGGAGAGGTGGGGGCGCCCAAAGAAGGCTGTTGACAGAGGCCCCCCTCCCTGCACTCCCTCCCGACCTTCCTGCCCAAGGCCTGAGCAGGTCCACTTTCTAGGCTTCACCCCTGCCCCTGAACTCCACCCACCAGCCTGAAAATTGAGGCTGGGTGGGAAATGGCCTTAAGCGGTCATTATTTGGCCACTTAAGGGCTTCAGGAAAGGACAGGTGAGCCGGCCTGTAGGCCTCGCCCATCCCTCCATAAAATTGCAGAGAGTTCGGGGTGGGTGGGAGCCCAGGTGGGTAGACCATCTGAGGAACTTGAAACCCATCAGGATTAATGTTGCCACAATGCACATTTGTAATACGGTTTTGCTACCCACTTTGCCTGTGAAGGATGTCCCTCCTGATATTATTAGAACACGCAGAGAGGAGCTCTTCACCCAATCTGGACTCAAATTGACCTCAAGTCCCAAAGGTGAAAGTAACAGTGAGATTACAAATTCATTTCTCACCCAAACCCACCGAACTTGGTTTCTCCATGCACTAATGCCACTTTTGTGTTGAATGGGCTAAACACAGAAAAACCATCATTACAGATAGTGAACAACACAATACACAGACTCTTTCATTGATCCAATTGTCAGTGTGAGTCCTCTCTGATCACATTTTCAATGAGCTGCTCTTTTGATGTATGTGGTATAGTATGTGTGTAATTGTATTTCATGTCGAGTATCTGCCAATTCTGACTTTGTCTCACACTGTACAATATGATTCCTGCCTACATTTTCTTTCTTAATTATTCTGTCCTTTGTGCTCACAAACTCTTTATTTTCCTGTATGGACACTTTTACGCTGCACTTTCACAAACCCGATGTAGAAAATGTTCCAAATTATTTTCCTATGTCTGCTCCCCCACTCCCGGCTTCCTCCTGGGACCCTGGGAAGCTGGGTGGGTCATCACTGTAATTATGGTCAATGGTGCTTTATCTGGACTTTGTCCTTAAGGCGCTCAGTGCATTACTGTTGCAGTTAACAGCATTATCCCTCCATTTTTGGTTCCTAGACTAATTTTAATGTTGCTGTACCCTGGTACATATGGTAGAGGCAATTCTATTTTTAACTCTCTGGCAAGAAATGTGCAGGTGACTAATACTCAAGACCCCAAAATGAAGCTTTACTCCCACCCCAATCCACCAGGTTAAATATTCACTCCCTCCACCACCCACACACAGTAGCAGCAGTGTTTACTATCTACAAGATGCACTGCAGCAACTCACCAAGGCTCCTTCGCAGCACCTTAAACCCGTGATCTCTATGGCCTAGAAGGACAATGCCAGCAGACACATGGGAACATCACCAAGCCACTCACCACCCTGACTTGGAAATATATCGCCATTCCTTCACTGTCTCCGGGCTAAAAACTCCCTCTCTAACAGCACAGTGGTGTACCAACATCACATGGACTGCATCGGTTCAGGAAGGCTTCAAGAAGACCACCATCTTCTCAGGGTAATTAGGGATGAGCAATAATTGCTGGCCTCGCCAGTGGCATTCACATCTCAAGAACAAATAGAAAAGAATGACCCCCACACACCTCGTCTTTCGCAATATCCCTTGTGAAACAACTTGCCTTGTTGTTGGCGACCATTCCTTTTGGTGCTGAGAGCCTCCTGGTTCCTGAAATCCTGCCCCTACTTGCCAGCTAGTGTAAGTTAAAGTAATTCTTTTTCAAAGCCTAGTTTAGGTTGGAATGATCAATCATGGCTTAGGATGGGAAGTGAGGCTTTAAATTAAAAACATTTCAGCTCTTCATTTTTAAATAATGAAGCATGTTTTAAAATAAACTTGTTTCAGAGTTTATCAGCCATTTTGTTTGTTTTTTGTTGTGATTCCCCCCCAACCGCTTCCTCTTCCCAAGTGTCAGCAAACTTGCTGCGTACTTTGAGTGTCTTTTCACTTACTCTGTAAACTAAGGATTGCAAATAAACACATTGTCTTGAGCACTGAATAGCCCTTTGTTGGTTTTGCCCAAAGAATTCATTGGTCTCTCAACTTGCGGCTTTATCCATAAGCTCCTGAGATAGGGCACAATTCCCATGGCCTTAATTGGAATGTTACAACTGAAAGAGGACACAAGGATTGCATTGCTCAACAATAAATACTTGGCAATACCGGGGCTTCAGAAGGAAACAACAGCACACTCGACGCTTTCATCCACTATAACTTGGCTCACAAAATAGGATCTAGTTATAGAGATAATGCCTATCGAGTTTAGCATACTATGCCATCTAGATCAGGGGTCAGTGCCCAATGTCTCCTCCCATTAGTGATAGTGCCAGTGAACTGTTCCAGTGGGTAAAATACCATCTTTTGGAATAAAACTTGCGGGGGGGGGGGCGGCGATGGAAGTGAGAATGGTCCCAAGCAATATAATTTAAATAAAGGCTTTTCACTATCACCGTGGTTGTAGAAGTATCCCTGTCTTGATCTGTGATGTTCTCTTACTATTCCTTGTTTTTAATTGCTTCACCATTAACCCTAAACTCTGGAATTCTCTCCCCAGGTGCTTACCTTTATAAAGCTCCTTAAAACCTACCTTCTTGAACAAGATTTACCTGTCCAAATATCTCCTTATGTGGCTTAGTGTCAAACTGTATTTCACAATGCTCTCGATATCCACATCTTCTTGTTGCTGAGTTGAAGCAAGAGAAATTCTGAGTATTATTGTGGGATATGAAAAGATCTTGAAGTGGGAGAGCGGTTGTATTAGAAGGCCTCACTTTTGATAGCCAGGCTCAATTTTTGATCTTGAAAATTGTATGTGTAGATTCAAGTTTTACTGATGCCTTCTCTGTTAAACAACTTGCCAACATTGTTTAAGTTCACATTCAAAGACTGGAATGTGGCTGATATAGAATAAGACTGGAGTAGAGAAACTGTTTCCACTGGTAGCTGGGCTGGTAACCAATTGGATACAGATAATGATAATTTGCAGAAGAACCAGAGGCAAGATTATGATAACTTATTTTATGCAGCAAGTTATTAGAATCTGGAGTGCACTGCTTGAAAGTATGGTGAAGCAGATTCTGTCATAACTTTCTAAAGGCAATTTTTAAAAATAATTCTTTCATGGGATGTGGGCATCACTGCCAAGGCCAGCATTTGTTGCCCATCCCTATTTGCCCTTGAACTGAGTGGCTTGCTAGACCATTTCAGAGGGTGGTTAAGAGTCAACCGCATTGCTGTGGGTCTGGAGTTACATGTAGGCCACACCAGATAAGGATGGTGGATTTCCTTCCCTAAAGGACACTAATGAACCAGATGGGTTTTTACTATATATATATATATATATATAAATATATATATAAAAGACCCTACAAGCAAAAGCTGGCTGAGACTATAAAGTAATCACTTGCTTGAAAATTCCTATGTGGGTTACACATGACCAACTAATCCAGATAGAATGCAATGTTGCACATAAAAAGGTGTCAAGGCTTCCTTCAGCCAGAGACACTTCAAAGGAAGAGATGCAATGCAAAAGAACTGATTACCTTCTCAGCAAATACCATCTCCTGTTGAGTTATATCCCAGACTGTGGACATGAACTGAGTTGAAAGAAAGCAGCTTCTGGGTGAAAGACACATTTGTTTTTCCCTTCCAGAAATACACACGAAAAGGAGTTAAAAGCCAACTGCAACGCTGGTCTCTTGTGTGCTAGTCTGGTGTTCTAGATCAACTGTGCTAGTGTGTGCTATGAAGGTCACAGCTGAAGATCATCAACTAAGCATCCCTGTGCTTGCAAGTAACAAGGTCTTTCTCTGTTGTTGGGAGCAAGTCACAACTCAGCAAAGCCAGAGTCGAAAAGAAAACAGGACAACTCCTTTCAGCTAACCTACAGAGCCAAGAATCTCCAAACCCACTGCTCAACTGCCAAAGTCAGCGCTACCGGAATCACCCAACTTAACAGCCGCAACGCTTCACCATCTACTCCTCACAGACAAGCCAAAGACTGATTTGTATATCTTCTTTAACTTTTTTTCTGGACTCTCTTCTCATTTCTAAGCTGTGTGTATGTGTGTTGCATTTTTGTTATTTTTTTCTCACATTTTAGTAACTAATAAACTCACTCTTTCTTTGACTCAAGACAGCCTGGTTAAATTGGCTCCTTTTAAAACACAAATACATTTGGACTGGGAAAAAGTATCCACGAGGGAAGGGATTCTTTTTAAATTAACCTTGTTGCGACCAACCAAGGAGGGGTTGAAGTAAGAAAGGGAGCCAGTTCATTCCTCCTCACCTGGGAGCATAACAATTTGGGGGACCTCACCCAGGGACCAGTCGCTGCAATGTATAAAAAGCAAACTTTACAGAGCTATTAGAGAAAAACAGGGGGGGTGGGACTAATTACATAACTCTTTCAAAGAGCTGACATAGGCCAAATGCCCTCCTCCTGTGCTGTAGGATTCTATGAAGAGCGACATTCTACCCTTAGTTGAAGCAATATGCATTCCTGCCTGAACTGCTCTTGACAAGAACAGTCCTGTGTTCCAATCATGAATCAAATCATTGACACTAACTGTCATATATAAGCTGACTCTTTTGACCTGTTGCATTGTTTTCCATTAAGCAAGAGAGAGCTTCAGAAACTGATAAAGGAGTGAAATGGCAAGAACTCGTGTTGGTGAGGAAAAAGTGTGATGTTATATAAAGCAGAATTACATAAAGCAGAGAAAGGATTAAAAGATTAACTCTCAGTAATTCCTGATCAAACTCTCCTAAAACTGCCAACTCTCTCAATACAGCCATAATTCAAGAAACAAAACCTGTGGAAGCATTTCTATAAAGTGTCCTCAAATGCTCTGATTTTTAAAAAAATTATGTGCAAGGAAGTTCTTCAAATGCTAATACTGGATACTTGCTGCCGATGTGTAAATAGCAGATGAGTTCAATGTGTTAAAATATTATTGACTTCATTACCTGTGTGTTATATAGCTGCTTCTTCATTCCTTTTTACAGTCTTTACTTTGCACTTTGCTGTTGTCCCACTTGAGAACAACAAACGCCGCCAGGTTTCCTGGTTCTGACCATCATATTTCACCCTTGGTGAGAAATGCAAGTGCATGGATGTGGTGCATGTATATTTCTTATACAGCAACAATAACACCTTGCATTTATATAGCACCCATACTGTAATAAAACATCCCAAGGCACTTCACAGGAATGTTATCAAACAACATTTGATGCTGAGCCACATAAGGAGACATTAGCGCTGATCTTGACCAAAAGCTTGGTCAAAGAGGTTGGTTTTAAATACACCGTAAGTGAGGGAAGAGAGGTGGAAAGACAGAGACGTTTAGAGAGGAAATTCTAGATCTCAGGGCCCAGTCAGCTGAAGGCACAGTTGGAATTGGATTTTCCTGCTTGAATTTTGTGCGTTTGCAAGTTTAGAAAGGGCTGTTGGTGCTGTTGCCTCATTGGTGGATCAATCCTAAATCCACACTATCCAGACAAGATTTGTTAATATCTACAGCTTGGGATATATATGAATTTACAGGAGCGTAAAGTTGTTTTCCCTATGTGTGCCACAAGCCTCCATGGTATGCCCCTAAGGAATCTCAAATAAGACGGAAAGTCTGGACACTCAGGCCCCAGACTTACACAAGTAGAATGGAGATTTGAATTAAGTCGCTCACTATGGCAGCTGCTAATTGACTGGAGATGCACAGTTATGGATGGGCACATAAACTACACAAGCATAAGAACAAATAAGGTGCTTCCAGGCCTCCAATATACTTTCAAATGCCTCCTAGTTTTGTTATGTTTATTGCATACACCTTCCTGCTGTACAATTTCTCAGACTGTTTAATGGCATACCTCAGTCAGATCGACAACTGAGGGAAAACCAGTTGATCACTGCTAATGGAAAGCAGCTGGCAGGAAGAGCAGCAGCTCAGAGAAATACTTGTTCCTCACACTGCATTCATTGAAAGGCTGAAAACTCTTTCTGTGCTCCAGAAAGGTATCAAATGCCTATATGGAAACAGGAGCTTGCTCAGAGCAAGCTGACTGGAGCCTGTGTTGTAAAATCCTGCCCAAAACAGGCACCAGTGGGAGGCTACTGTTGGGAAGAATGGCAGCATTGTGTGAGCTTCCTAACCAAGTAAAGCTGGAGGCAAGCCAAAACTTTATTTTGTTAGTGAGGGGAAGGCAACTGGCTCATTGTAACTAAACTAGCAATCTTCCACCTTCCGATCTCCAAATATGGCATCTTGATTTCACAAAATGATCCCAAGTTACTTTGCTCATCAGTTAGGCTAATAAAATATCTCTATTTGTATAATAATGGTTCTATTTTATTGGCTTGTGGACCAAATTTTCCTTATAAATACAAAAGAACATCAGAAAATCCAGAACTAGGAAACATCATTCAGCCCAACAACCATTCACTATTTTTTTTTATTTGTTCATGGGATGTGGGCGTCACTGGCTAAGGCAGCATTTATTGCCCATCCCTAGTTGCCCTTGAGACGGTGGTGGTGGGCTGCCTTCTTGAACCGCTGCAATCCATATGAAATAGGTACACCCACAGTGCTGTTAGAAGGGATTTTGACCCAGCGATTGTGAACGGCAATATATTTCCAAATCGGGATGGTGTGTGAGCATTGAGAGCCCATGCCTGAATTTTCAATCATAGACTTCTCTCTCCCACGTGATCTCCTACATTAATCAGAGTTGACTGGCCAACCAATCAGAATAAATTGTTGTGACCATTTGAAATTTGGCATTCTTGCATTTGTCCTGATGAGGGCAAGACAAAAAGCTTTGGCAACATGTCTCACTTTTCAGCAACATTCAAGTTCTGTACTACCAAGCAAATATTTTTTATTATTATTATTATTATTGATAGATTTAGCTAATGTGAAACCTGCTGCTGGCGCTGAGCAACAATTCAGTCAAGACATGGAGGTATCTTCAACAAGCGGATGTGCATGTTAAGGTTGTTGTTCATCTGGCTTGGGACTTTGCTTTCTTTTATGTCATTACTTAAAATTTAGCATTGCATAAGTGGGTTGTACAAAATGGGACCAAGTATTTTACTGCTGCAGAGGTGCTGAATTCAGTGGAGCATTCACACCCAGAGCCCTCATTCTCTCCAATATGTGGAGATCTCCATCCACTGAACTTCTATCTCTGCGTACACCAAAATTTCTAAGAAAACAGTCGAGTCAAACCATCCAGGGCACAAGGGGAGAAAAGAAGCATTGGGAGAGAATGGCTGTCAATTAAACATCCAGAAGGCCTTTGACAAGGTGCCGCACAGGAGGCTGCTCAGTAAGATAAGAGCCCATGGTGTTAGAGGCAAGGTACTAGCATGGATAGAAGATTGGCTGTCTGGCAGGAGGCAGAGAGTGGGGATAAGGGGGTCCTTCTCAGGATGGCGGCCGGTGACTAGTGGAGTTCCGCAGGGGTCAGTGTTGGGACCACGACTTTTCACTTTATACATTAATGATTTAGATGAAGGAACTGAGGGCATCCTGGCTAAGTTTGCAGATGATACAAAGATAGGTGGAGGGACAGGTAGTATTGAGGAGGTGGGGAGGCTGCAGAAGGATTTGGACAGGTTAGGAGAATGGGCAAAGAAGTGGCAGATGGAATACAACGTGGGGAAGAGTGAGGTCATGCACTTTCGTAGGAAAATAGAGGCATAGACTATTTTCTAAATGGGGAGAGAATTCAGAAATCTGGAGTGCAAAGGGACTTGGGAGTCCTAGTCCAGGATTCTCATAAGGTTAACTTGCAGGTTGAGTCGGTAGTTAGGAAGGCAAATGCAATGTTGGCATTTATTTCGAGAGGACTAGAATATAAAAGCAGGGATGTGCTGCTGAGGCTTTATAAGGCTCTGGTCAGACCACATTTAGAATATTGTGAGCAATTTTGGGCCCCGTATCTCAGGAAGGATGTGCTGGCCCTGGAGAGGGTCCAGAGGAGGTTCACGAGAACGATCCCAGGAATGAAAGGCTTAACATATGAGGAACGTTTGAGGACTCTGGGTCTATACTCGATGGAGTTTAGAAGGATGAGGGGGGATCTGATTGAAACTTACAGAATACTGAAAGGCCTGGATAGAGTGGACGTGGGGAAGATGTTTCCATTAGTAGGAGAGACTAGGACCCGAGGGCACAGCCTCAGAATAAAGGGAAGACCTTTTAGAACAGAGATGAGGAGAAACTTCTTTAGCCAGAGAGTGGTGAATCTATGGAATTCATTGCCACAGAAGGCTGTGGAGGCCAGGTCATTGAGTGTATTTAAGACCGAGATAGATAGGTTCTTGATTGGTAAGGGGATCAAAGGTTACAGGGAGAAGGCGGGAGAATGGGGTTGAGAAACTTATCAGCCATGATTGAATGGCGGAGCAGACTTGATGGGCCGAATGGCCTAATTTCTGCTCCTATGTCTTATGGTCTTATCATTCTTAAAATAATATTTTATTATTGGACCTGAACAGTGAAAAATGCATTAAAAATATTGGCAGTGGTTTAGTTTTAATGTTGCAGTTTGTAAATGAATTTTTGGCTTATGACAGAGGGGTGAGAGGTCAGGCAGGTCACATGACTGGTATGGCGCTGACTGGAATTGGCGGCCAATCAGCAGTTGGTAAGAGGTGAGCCGATCCAGGAGCGAGACTAATGTTGTTGGGAGAAGCCGTGAAGTGGTGGCAGTGGACCGTTTGAGACCTGCTTGCTGACCCAGAGGAAGCCACAGAACCCCCATCTGAGAAGCCCATTCTGGGCAGTCAGCCCATGGTGTAACTGCATGAAGGAGTGGTAAAGTAAGGCAGAAAAGTGGAGGGAACATCACACTAAACAGATAATTTGACACCACAAGGGTTAACAGGATAAAGACTTCCTGTGCAGGTTTTTGGGTCAAGTGTTCGCCAAGAGTAATCCTAATATAGATTATCCCTTTCTACATAAAGAGTACATTCTGTGAGGCCTGCTTCAGTGGTACTTAGAAAGTTTACTTTGCTGTAAATTACATTCTGCCTCCCAGCTTAACTCACAAACAATGGCTTCTCATTCATGGAGTGGATTTGTTTGGAACCGAATGACTTTCATTGCACAGGGGAGCCTATTCTCCACTTGAGAGTCACAGTATTACTGACGCAAACATTGAATCACAATTTGCAAATCCGTTATCTTAAGTGAAGTGAACATTAACCTCATTTTCTTAACAATATTAGAGTAGATTATATTGAACAGTAATACAGGTTCCTGGTCTGCAAGATGGGGAGGGGATCAAAGAATCAAATGCATAACTAGTTGACAATTTTTCTGGCTCCAGTTGTTATCACTTTTCATGTTTTATTCCTTCCTCTCCTAAGCTTACTGTCATTTTGCTGGGCTCCAATTGTATTACTGGCCTCAGCTATAGTTGCCAACTCGGGTTGCATATATTCCTGGAGACTTCATTACATGACCTCCAACCAAGCTCCCCCAGCCATGCTCTCACCATTGGTCACCTGACACATCCAGCCTTGTGCCATCCCACCTCCCCATACCAATCGAAAAGCAGAAAGGAACTTCATTGTCCGATTGGATGATTCTTGGCCATCAGTCAAACAGATCTTTATTCCGCATCTCCAATATTTTTATTACAAATAAAAAGTAAAATCCAAAGAAAATGAAAACAAAAACCCACACCCAGCCAATTATTTTTAATTCCCCACTGATTTTTCTCCAGGGTTGCTCATGGTCATGTCCTGGAGGTTAATCTCTAACCCCTGGAAACTCCAGGCCAATCCTGAAGGATTGGCAACCATACCTCAGCCCTACTCTATCTTTTCTATTAGGCTGTTCTTAATATGTCAGCCTAGACAGTGAACGTTTGTGGTATTCCACTTTGGAGGTTCAGTGGGAGGGGGGTGGGGCTGGGGGCACATCATGGCCAAGGCCGATCCTGACCTCAGCCGAAGTCCACACGCTCCTTTCCCAGGGGGAGTCACAAGTGATGAGGGCAGGGCATCCTGGCTGACGGTAATCAGCACGGGCCAAATCCTCTCTCTCCCTGACCTTCCTAATCAGGCTAAATTACTTGCCGGGGTTCATCTCCCTCCAGCGCAACTCACAGTACGGTTGATCGCGATTGTGGCCTTAATATGCCTGTAGCCAGGAGCTCCTGTGAAAATGTGGGTTCCCAAACTTCAGTACACAAGAGCTGTAGGCCTTGCCCTAGTGCTGGGACTGTTATAGAGAGAAAAGATGGACCCAGCACACTGACTATGTTTTATTTATAAACTCAGGTAGGAACAGGAGACAGTCAAAATCCGTGGGAAAATGCTGGAGAACAAATCTCTTTTGTTGTAACAAATCTCTTCCCATTTCCAGGGTTTTCCTATTTTGTCTTGAGCTAATTGGCCTCTAACAAGCATGGTTATTTCCCTGTGTATTAGGAATGGCTCCAACCACTTGGTCCCCGTTGACCTCAATTTTGCTGGAACTCCTTTTCCGTATCCCGGTCAACTGCGGCCTTATATTTTGCAGGCAGTTACCCTCACTCCTCCAATGTCCTGTTTTTCATTCTGGTCTTGATCAAGGCTGTGATGAAGTCTGCAGCTGAATGCTTCTTTGTGGAATCCAATCTAAGCAGTGGAGAGATGGCTAACAAGTATGGCACTGCTGGAGGGCACTCAGTGAGGTTCTGGGTGTGGAGCTTGGACCAACCTCTGACTTGGAAACGAGACGACTACCAACTGAGCAGGTTGGTTGTAGCAAAGCCAGCATCTTGAGGGCAAATGATGCAGCCATCAACTCAGCTGCAGGTATCAAAGAAAAAGACTGATTTACTAAGAAAAAATGGCTGCCCTGACATTCTTAAAAAGACACCATCACACCAATAAAGTTGTTTAACAAGTTACTCTCACTCTTATTAACAGTTGCCTTTATTAATAGGGATCCTGTAATTTCTTTATGTCACATTGTAGGAAATGACTGTAGTTCCTTTGGCTTCTGCCCTTTTCTGAAACAGAGAGGATTCTTCTTTAAAGACCAAACCCTTGAAAGGTTTGACATGCCAAGCATAAGTGTTACACAACTGTGAAAATGCACATGTTACAGTCATCAGATCAGGCAGGATTTCACCTTGACATGATTAATAGATTGCTTGATTTAGAAAGATTGGGTGAACTGTGTTTACTTTGGAGGAGGGCAATTAGGGGAGGCCCAAGCGATGTTTGTGAAAGGCCCAGTGATTATTTGCAAGCTCAGTGACATAAGACATTAATGACCTGTAACCCAAAGGGGTCAGAGTGCAGGTTGTAACCGGTGAGGCAAATGATCTGATCTTAATTGGAGGGTAAAGGTTACAGCTAGGTAGATTTGTTCACATGACGAGGAGATGCTGCTGATTCCCACAGATAAGGTAGTGTCATTTCTGCTGGGGCAAAACCTTTAATTATAGCCACTGCTTAGAGATCAGAATGGCCCAAATTATTAATTTTAATAGCTATATATTATGTAGTTTGGTAAGGCTATGGTTCTGTAGCTGCTGGTAGCCTGTCCATACTTGGTTCAAATGTGCACCTGATTTTCTCTAGCCCAAGTGCACAGATTGGGGGTTGTCAAGCTATCAGAATTATCCTGGATTCTCTGGGAATTAAAGATTAGATTGATCTCCTGGACACTGCTGCTAGCAACCCAGGTGAAAAATCATAGGGGCCTTCAAAAAATTGTGGTTCTTTTTTTCATTTTCTTTGAGCACTTTTGGTTATCAATCACAAAAATATTGGCGAGGTGAAGAAAGACTGTTTGACATAACAGGGCTGTTGGAGGTGGGAGGCTATGTGATGAAGCCTCCTGGACCAAACCAGAGTTGACAACCCTAACAATGAGGCTAATTCCGGTCCATCTAATTGTGACCCTGGCTGAGATTTGCCAACTCATCACAGATCAGGGTTCAAACATAGGACCCTCGTGTTCTGTTAATCTCTGTCAGACTGAGAAGCGCAGTTAGTGACAGGTTTGGCTCAGTGCTAAATCTATCTTTACTGTCAGCCCCTCGAAATGAGGATGTTGTCTGCCAGGCTTCATGATTTGTGTGTCATTAGATGGTTCAGTATCCCAATTCTGGAGCCACAACTCTGCCCACAACTCTTTGGGCAGAGAGGACAAGAGTTGCCCTGAGTAGAGGGGGTTCTCATCCAGGGTTCTGCTCTCTCTCCTTCTGCTTTCCTTGCCTCTCCACACCAGAGTTTATGCAGTCAGTTTCTGACTGTGTTGTGGCTTGTTATGAGACACTGCCATATGTTTGTGACAAGTCCCTACTGCACACCGATGTCAATTTGTCTCTTTTTCAGTAAGGCCTCCAGGGTGTCCTTAAAACATTTTCTCTATCCTCCTTGAGATTGGGCAACATCCTTAAATTGTGAAAAGAGGATCTGCTTCAGAAGCCGATTATTTGGCATGTCCAGGCCACTGGAGCGGATTGTGGTTGTGATGCTGGATGAACTGGCTTCGGTGAAGATGCTGGAGGTTGTTTGGCTGTCTTCCCATTTGACTTTGAGTATTCTGCAGAGGCATCGCTGGTGGAACTTCTCCAACGCCCAGAGGTGGGTGACCCAAGTCTCACTGCCATATAGAAGGGTGGTGACAACAACAGTGTTGTAAACTACATCCAGCAGCGTGCTTAACAACAGCAATTCATCTTTTGGATATGACTGAAAAATTCAATCATCTTTCCCCAACTAATCCACCAGCACAATTTCTGTGTCATGTGGAATCTCTTGGAACATTGCAAAGAATTAAAGCTGCGGTCTGAGAGGAAGTATTGTCACAGGACTCGTAATCCAGAGACCCAGGGTAATGAGTTGGGAGACCCGGGTTCAAATCTCACCACGGCAGGTGGTGGAATTTGACTTCAATAAAAATCTGGAATTAAGAGTCTAATGATGACCATGAAACCATTGTCATAAAAACAAAAAACTACTGCGGATGCTGGAAATCCAAAACAAAAACAGAATTACCTGGAAAAACTCAGCAGGTCTGGTAGCATCGGTGGAGAAGAAAAGAGTCGACGTTTCGAGTCCACATGACCCTTCAACAGAACTGAGTATAGTTAGGAGAGGGGTGAAATATAAGCTGGTTTAAGGTGGGGGGGCGGGGGGAGAGAAGTTGAGGGTGGGGTGGTTCTAGGGACAAGCAAGCAGTGATAGGAGCAGATAATCAAAAGATGTCACAGACAACACCTGCGGTCTGTCCACAAGAAAGACCCAAACCTCCCTGTCACTTGCCATTTTAACACTCCACCCTGTTCTCTTGCCCACATGTCTGTCCTTGGCTTGCTGCATTGTTCCAGTGAAGCCCAACGCAAACTAGAGGAACAGCACCTCATCTTCCGACTAGGCACTTTACAGCCTTCCGGGCTGAATATTGAATTCAACAACTTTAGATCTTAAACTCCCTCCCCCCATCCCCACCCCGTTTCTTCCCCCTCCCTTTTGTTTTTTTCAATAATTTATATAGATTTTTCTTTTCCCACCTATTTCCATTATTTTTAAATCTACAACTAATACCTTGTCAGTCTTTCCACCCCACCCCCACTAGAGCTGTACCTTGAGTGTCCTGCCATCCATTCTTAATTAGCACTTTTCTTAGATAATATCACCACCTTCAACACCTCTTTGATCCTTTTGTCTGTGACATCTTTTGATTATCTGCTCCTATCACTGCTTGCTTGTCCCTACAACCACCCCACCCTCAACTTCTCTCTCCCCCCGCCCCCCCACCTTAAACCAGCTTATATTTCACCCCTCTCCTGACTATACTCAGTTCTGTTGAAGGGTCATGTGGACTCGAAACGTCGACTCTTTTCTTCTCCACCGATGCTGCCAGACCTGCTGAGTTTTTCCAGGTAATTCTGTTTTTGTTATGAAACCATTGTCGATTGTTGTAAAAACCCATCTGGTTCACTAATGTCTTTTAGGGAAGGAAATCTGCTGTCCTTACCTGGTCTGGCCTACATGTGACTCCAGACCCACAGCAATGTGGTTGGCTCTTAAATGCCCTCAAAACTAGGGATGGGTAATAAATGCTGGCCTGGCTGGCGATGCCCCCAAAAAATAAATAAATAAATGGCACTGAGAGTTCCTTTCGATCTTATTCATGAGTCGGTGTATAACAATGCCTTTTACATTTGAGTTTGTTGCAATGACATAGATTTTACTGAAACAAGGTTGCCAGGAATATCCTCATGATCTTTGTGGTAACTGGATGTATAGTCACTCCCTCCTGTCAACCATGGGTCAGGTGATGTACTGGCGGGGCTTTTCCAGTGAGATCTGGTCGCGCGTGCAAGCGCTAAAAATGTCTCTGTAATAAAGTTTAACTGTTTATTGACAAAACCAGTCTGCTCCAGAGTCATCGCATTTGGCGACGAGGTCAAATCAACTTCGACTCTGCACCTTGCCCTGTTACTGTGGGTAAATCGAATTTAATAAAAACTACTCACCAGCCATGCCGCTGTTTGGAAGAATTGACTCATGTGATGTTAATATTGAATATTGGAGCCAGTATGTTGATCACCTCGGGTTTTACTTTGTAGTGAATGAAATAACTGAAGAAAAGCTGAAAGCAATCCTCTTAAGCGTATGCAGCAGTAAAACATATCACTTGATTCGTAACCTGACTGCCAGGAGCACATCCAATTCCAAGTCATATAGCGAATTAGTGGACCTGGTGAAAGTGCACTTTCAGCCAAAGCCATCCGTGTTAATGCAGGGCTTTAAATTCAGTTCAAGAGATCGGGCCCTGGGAAAGTCCCTTGCAACCTATGCAGCAAACCTCAAGCAGTTAACAGAATACTGCGATTTCGGAGGCGTTTTGAACAATATGCTGTGGAACCCATTGGTATGTGGAGTCAAGGATGACGCCATTCAGCGCCAATTGCTAACCGAGGTCAATATTGATTTTAAACGTGCCCTAGAAATCTCCCTCGCCATAGAAAGTGTCATGAGAGACTTGCAGGCTTTGTGACACATGGCAATAAATGCTGGCCTAGCCAGCGACGCCCACATCCCATGAACGATAAAAAAAATAATAGCACCATACTTCCATGTTGGGTGGGAACCTGCCACTGAGTGTGGCACGAAAGCCAGATCTGCAGAATTAAAGCATGATTCAATGGCCACTCTGAGAAATATTAAGAAGCCTAACAGAAATGCTTCATCACCGGTTTTAAGACCAAAGTGCTATAGATGTGGAGGTGAACACAGAGCAGATACCAATAAATTCAAAGAGGCAGAATGCCATTACTGTCATAAGAAGGGTCACGTGGTTAGGCAATGCCGGACAAAGTTGAAGTAGTCTGCAAAACAGCAAACAAACATGATAGAAGTAATGGGTACAACAAAGACTGAAGCTGCTGCTCCTGACGCTTACTCCTTATATAATATGACTGTTGTGAAGACTGAACCTATTACGGTGACACTACAAGCAAATGAGATGCCACTGACAATGGAAGTGGATACTGGTGCCTCAACTACAGTGGTAGGAGAGCATACTTTCAGATACCTTAATGAAGGAAGATGGCCAATAAACTTGGAGCGGACAACCGCTAAATTAAGAATTTACACAGGAGAATCTATTCAAGTAAAGGGCATCGCCACTGTCCCAGTCTCTTACAAGTGACAGACAGCCCAACTGCTGTAATAATAGTGAAAGGAGAGGGACCCAGTCTTTTAGTTGGGATTGGCTACAGAGGTCAAACACGACTGGTCGGAGGTATTTCACCTAAAATCAGATGGAATCCCAGAACTTCTACAGAAATACAGCATGGTTTTTTGTGATGAATTAGGGAAGTTAAAAGGCATGCACGACAAGGTATATGTTGATCCTCAGGTGACACCATGTTTCTTTAAGGTCAGACCTATGCCTTATACTTTGAAAGAAAAGGTGGATGCAGAGCTGTGCAGGTTAGAAAAACTGGGCAGCATCCAACCTGTCCAATTCTGAGTGGGTCGTACACATAGTTCCAGTGGTTAAGCCTGATCACACCATACGCATCTCTGGAGATTATAAATTGACTGTAAATAAGGCAGCAAAACTAGACAAGTACCCCAGTCCAAGGACAGGCGACTTATATGCCAAGTTGGCTGGAGGCAAGACCTACACAAAACTGGATATGAGCCACGCCTATCAACAATTAGAACTGGATATCATGTCAAGAAAAAAATGTGACCATTAATACACACAAGGGTCTCTCTCAGTACACTTATCTATCCTTTGGAGTCTCGTTAGCATGCACTATTTTCCAGAGAACAATGGAGAGCCTTTTGCAAAGACTCCCACGAGTGGTAGATGAAAATGCTTGCATGAAGCTATGTATGGTGGCCAGGTATTGACAGTGACATTGAGAGCATGGTCAAGCACTGTCTCCACTGTCAGCAGCAACAGGAGTTGCCTGTTTCAGCTCCCCTGCATCTGTGGGAGTGGCCTGGTTGACCCTGGGCTCGACTACATGCCGAATATGTAGAACCATTCTTAGGTACCATGTTCTTGTTAATTGTAGATGCACATTCAAAATGGGTGGATGTATATGAAGTCAAATTGCTAACGTTAAAACGCAACTATTGAGAAGCTACGTCACTGTTTTAGCATACATTGCCTACCCAAAATTGTCATTTCTGATAAAGCCTTTACCAGCACCAAATTTCAGAAATTTATGGATCTGAACGGAATCTGACATATTAAAATTAGCATCCCTCATCGAATGATCCAGCAGCGAGGGCTGTACAAACTTTTAAGTCTGGTATGCAAAAACTTTTGGAAGGCGCTCTGGAATCTCGACTTTCCCGGTTTCTATTTCAGTTATTGTACAACACCACATTCATCTACGGGTTCAGCACCATCGGAGTTATTAATGAAACGCTGTTTGTGTACACATTTACACTCGGTGTTTCCAGGTTTAGAGGCGAAGGTAGCGCAAAACCAGAGTAATCAGATATTTAACCATGACATTCACGGTATAGCTCACAGTGTAGGTGACATGGTTTACGTGTGAAATTTCGACAGCGGGGGCCCTGCTGGGCTCCGGGAGCCATTGTTTCAGAGACTGGTCCATTATCTTTCCAAGTACAAGTGGGAGATAGAATCGTCCATAAGCACGTAGATCATATCCATGCCAGAGAGACACCCCAACAATTAACTGATCAACCTGTGATTAACGTTGTACTGTCGACTTCTGAGGTGTGTAATCGACCTAGAACAGACATTCCAGATGTTTCAGAAGAGTTGACAAATCCTGAACTGCCTAGTTCCAATGATAAGTCTCAAAGTGCAGCTCCAGATCCTGTCGATCCTGTTCAGGAATCTCCAGTGGTAGAACTACGCTGCTCTAGCTGTATAAAAAGAGCACCTCAGAGGCTTGATTTATAATCACCTGAAATTATAGGTATGTTTGTTGGATTGTTTGGACTGTTTAAATGTTTTTCTGTAAAGAGTAATTGTGAAAAACTAAAGGGGGAGGAAATGTGGTAACTGGATGTATAGTCACTCCCTCCTGTCAATCACGGGTCATGTGATGTACTGTGGACGCTCCAGCTAGTGAACTCAGTGCGGGCAATCTGCGGGGCGGGGCTTTTCCAATGAAAGATCTGTGAGCATGAAAGCACTCAAAATGTCTCTGTAATAAAGTTTAACTGTTTCTTGATGAAACCAGTCTGCTCTAGAGTCACCATAATCTATCCGGATTCCTTCCTCCCCAAAAACATTTTCCAAGCACTTTATCACGATGATGCTGCCCTTTTAAGTGCAGTTTCCTCCGTTAGTATTAGACTTTGAGGGCAAGGGGTACTGACAGTATTACTGAGGTCATGCCTCATGCCACAGTGCCTCTGGGTCCTTATCAATCAGTCTGAGACACAGGCAGCTATTGAAGTAAACAGGCTACATTCCTACAGGCTGCCCTTTGAGTTTTCAGATCAGATATCTCAAGCAGTCTATGAAAATATTTGGACGATTCACCTCTGTTTAAGCAAAAGTAACAGATTTTAGGTAAAACCCTGTTTCTCCCTCCTCTCCTGAAGTCATAGCTCTTGCTGAAGTTCAATTACATGGGCAAAAAGTCACCTCCTCCAACACTTAACCTCCAAGTAGCCATTCTTTATTTCTCGGCAAGGGAGTGCTGCTAAGTTATTTGCCTATGAGGAGTCTCCCCTATCCTATCCTGATGTACACACATGCACACTTTCCAATGAAGCCACTAATTGACAATCAGCAGTAGGAGTCCTGGCTGATTGGACCCTCGTGAGCCCAAGGTTGCATAGGCGAATTATAGCACCTCTACAATCAGGAATGAATCCGATGTGTGCTTTGGTACCATGTCAGGAAATGAAACTTCATGAAAGCTGCTTTCCTGGCGCATTGACAGCAGAAGAGACACCTTCACGTTCCTGTCCCTGTGAATGTGGCAGTGCAGAAGGTCAAACCTGACCTCTCAGGGAAATGAAGTCCCATCAAGTTCTTCCACTCCAACTCCTACTACAAACATTTATGGAGCTTTACGAAAATTTTGCTACACTTAGAAAATATATTAAAAAAAGACTTTTTATTAAAATTGCATTATTATTAAATGGTATAGTTTGTAATCCAATCAGAAGGAATCTGATTGTGCTTAAATAGTGGATGTAGATCAAATAATTTCAAGATGCTCTAGTCTATTTGAACTTCAGAGCCTTTTGGGTCAAGAAATGTTGGGGAGATTAAACCACTCTCCCAGCTCCTATGTTCCATGGCTGAATATCACACATGAAGAGTTCCTACTTGTAGAGTTACCAGAACATCCCCAGTGCCCGTTGAACCTATACCTCAGTGAGAGTTGGGGCGGAATGTTCTGCTCTCACTTGGAAATGGGAAGGATATTTAATTCGGCGGGCTGATGGCCTACCTGAACCCTGCTGTGTTTCTGCCTCCACCAGAATTAAATTCTGGGCGGGAGGCCCATGGTCGACCTTCCTGCCCCGCTGCCAATTAATCGCCGCTTAAGGGCCTCAACCCAGCTGCAGGCGGGCAGGCCTGTCACCATGCAGCGTGCACAAACGGTGTGGGATGCTTGTCACCTTGGCTGGTGAGGGTTGTCCCTTGATTAAAGACACTTAGTGCCTGATCAAGAGACTGGACATCAGGAAGGGGTGGGGGCGGGAGCTGAGAGCCACACCCCTGCCCTTGCTTCCGACCCCCCCATCCCCTTCTCCCCACAACCCCCATCCCATAAAACTCCACCCCCATTACTTAACTGTAGTCTGGGTCCTCCACAATCCTGGGTCTCTGGGGGTGTCCTTCCAGCAGCAACCACAGCCTTCCCAGTGGTGCTGCTGAGCGCAAGAGCTGCCGGCCTCTGAATGGTTCGCAGCTCTCGCTAAGCAGGATTTCCAGCCCCGGGGTTTCATTTCAGGGGAAGGCTCACTGGCAGCCTCGCCACTGCCTGATTCATGGCTTGTAGTTCGGCGGGCCTTCCCAACTCTTCTTGCCTTCTCGCCAGCTCTCCTGCCGGTGGGCAGGACTTGTCGACACCTCAGCAAGATTCCGCCCCAGTGTTGGTGGAATTGGGAAGCAGGTTGTTGGGAAGAAAAACCGCAGTTTGTTTGTGTTACAGAGCTCAATGTGACAGTCATAGGGTGATAACAACACAGGAGGCCATTCGGCCCTTTAAGTCCATATGGTGGCTCATTGTAGAACAGTTTAGCCAGTCCCTTTCCCCTGCTTCATGGCATCAAATGCCCATCCAATTTCCTTTTGAAATCATCGATTATCCACGCTTCCATCATCTTCGTAGTCAGTGAGTTCCAGGAAATTATGACTTGCTGCATATCAGTGTCCCTTAGTCCTTACACGATCAGCTATTGGGAACAGCTTTGTCTTCCCAACCTGAACCTATCATATTCTTGCACACCTCTATCGAATCTGCCCTCAATCTCCTTTGCTGCAAGGAGAACAAACCCAGCTTCTCTAATTTAGTCTTCTAGCTCAATCTGTCGGCCCTGGAACCATTCTGGCAAACCTCTGCACACTCTCAAATCCTTCCTAAGGTATGGTGAGTAGAACTGGGTGCAATACACTGGCGATTTAGAAAGGTTCAGTATAACTTGGCTGCTTTGGCTGAGCCTTTATAAAGCTCCAGTTAGGCCACAACTTCCCTCTGAACTCTGCCTAGCAGATCTTGACGATAACTGGGGTGTCCAACTCAGGATACCATTTCTTCTCAAGTATGGACAAGATCAACCAGGAACCACCCACCAGCCCCCAAACTCAGGGGATGACAATGAAATGGGAATCGCTTTCTCCTCACTCGCACCATGTCCATGACCTTGAAACAAGATGTTTGTTATCTGATTGTCAATCACCTGCCTCCAACATCTCTTGCTCTCATTCTATTCTTAACTTTCAGAAAAACAAAGTACCGTGGATGCTAGAAATCTGAAATAAAAACCGAACATTTTGGAAACATTCAGTAGGTCTGACAGAACAGATTCTGATGAAAGGGCACAGACCTCAAACGTTAACTCTGTTGCTCTCCCCACAGATGCTGCCAGATCTGCTGAGCGTTTCCAACACCTTCTGTTTTTATTTCTTATCTTCCACTCTTTAATGATATTACATTGAGGATTGTCTCTCTGAACTGTCTTCTTTGGCTCCTCTTAAGCTCTGGCCCCAATGGTAGATGAATTCTTCCTCTTCCTTGTTTCCACACCATGTTGAAACCGCAGCTTGGTGGGGCATTCATCCAAAGGACTTCAAAACTGTAGAACTCCTTTAGCTCCCCTTTCCTCCTACAAATACAGTCTTAGAAAAGCTGAGCATAGTGTCATATGATCACCACTTCTTGAGTGAACCACTTCACTCCCTCTCTTACTCTTTTCTTTCCACATTGGTGAGACTTAGCCCTTCCCTGGGGCTTCTCATCAAAAATAAAAATGAATAAATACAATCAAGAGGTAATGAAAATTCCTCAGCAAATAATTTAGATTTAGATTGTAAATCTCCCTGCTTAGCACCCTCAGGAAAAGAGGGGAGGGAAGGGAAGGGAACTGTTTGAATAAATAAACTGACTGAAACTTGCAGTTGAAAGATAAATGTTCCAAGAGCCTTCAGCACTAACCATCTCCTTGCAGGAAAAACACTGGAACTTATTTGTGAAGCTTCAATGTTGTCCAGGAAATGGACTGACACATTGCTGATCCTCAGATCTCAGGCTGTATTGTGCTTCTTTCCTCTGGCTGGTTGTATTTTGCTAATACTCTGATTTCCCTTCACCCGCCCCCTCCTCCCCGGGTCTAATGGCAGCTGTTTCCAGCCATTCTTCACCAGCGGAGCTCAGGTGCAGGGGGAGGAAGAGCCTCTGTTCCCAGTGATGCTGTGAGGAAACAAGAGCTTGACTGGGGTCAACACAAAGCTGGTAGCCAAAGTGTAAATTTGTAGACCCCTACCCTTCCTCTCTCTTCCCTTCAGTCATCCTGTCTCAGCTTCTTGCTTAATGAAAAAACATCCAACAGTTTTTTTTTTATATTCCACATCCAAAGGCACCAGAAAATACTTTAGCTAGCCAAGCATCAACTAACACAATGAACCATGTTTTTTAATTTTGTTATTCTTTTTCACACATTTGTTCCCTCTCTCCCCAATGTGGCCAATTCATTCACCTCAGGAAGCATCTATTGGCCTTAAAGGGAGTGCAGTGCAGATTCAGCAGAATGATGCTTCAACATGGAAGGTAAAATTAGGACGACAGGTTGCATAAACTTGATTTGTATTCCCTTTAAGCAGAGAAGATTGAGGGGTAATCTGATCAAGGAATGTACAATGTTAAACAGTTTCAATAGGCTGGATACAGGGAAATTATTTCCACTGATGTCTGAATCATACAAACAAGGAGCATGAGTAGGCCATTCAGCCCTTCGAGCCTGCTCCGCTATTTAATAAGATCATGGCTGATCAGATAGTAACCTCAAATCTGCATCCCACCTATTCCTGATAACCTATCACCCCCTTGCTTACCAAGAATCTATCCACCTCTGCCTTAAAAATATTCAAAGACTCTGCCGCCACTGGCTTTTCAGGAAGAGAGTTCCAAAGACTCACGACCCTCTGAGAGAAAAAGTTTCACCTCATCTCCGTTTTAAATGGGCAACCCCTTATTTTTAAACAGTGACCCCTAGTTTTAGATTCTCCTACAAGAGGAAACATCCTCTCCACATTCACCCTGTCAAGTCCCCTCAGGTTCTTATATGTTTCAATCAAGTTGCCTTTTACTCTTCTAAACTCCAGTGGATACAAGCCTAGCCTGTACAACCTTTCCTCATAAGACAACTCACCCATTCCAGGTATTAGTCTGGTAATTTCTGAACTGCTTCCAACGCATTTACATCCTTCCTTAAATAAGATGACCAATACTGTACACAGTACTCCAGATGTGGTCTCACTAGTGCTCTGTACAACTGAAGCATAACCTCCATACTTTTGTGTTCAATTCCCCTCGCAATAAATGATAACATTCTATTATCTTTGCTAATCATTTGCTGTACCTGCATACAAGCCTTTTAAGATTCATGCGCTAAGACACCCAGATCCCTCTGCGTCTCAGTGCTCTGCAATCTCTCACCATTTTGATAAATGCCTCTCTTTTATTCTTCCTGCCAAAATGGACAATTTCATATTTTTCCACATTATACTCCATTTGCCAGATCTTTGCCCACTCACTTAACCTATCTATATCTTTGTGTAGCCTCCTTGTGTCCTCTTCACAACTTACTTTTCTACCTATCTTTGTGTCACCAGTAAATTTGTCAGCCATCCCTTCATCCAAGTAAACAGTTGAAGTCCCAGCACTGACTCCTGTGGCACACAACTTGTTACATCTTCCCAACCTGAAAAAGACTCATTTATGCCTACTCTCTGCTTCTCGTTAGCCAGCCAATCTTCTATCCATGCCAATATGTTACCCCCTATACCATGAGCTTTTATTTACTGCAATAGCCTTTGATGTGGCACTTTATCAAATGCCTTCTGGAAATCTAAGTACAGTATATCTACCAGTTCCCCTTCATCCACAGCACATGTGCCTTCTTCAAAGAACTCCAATAAATTGGTTAAACATGATTTCCCTTTCACAAAATCATGTTGATTCTGCCTGATTACCTTTAACTTATCCAAGTTAAAGCTTCTTTAATAATAGCTTCTAATATTTTCCCTATTACAGACGTTAAGTTAACTGGCCTGTAGTTTCCTGCTTTCGGTCTTTCTCCCTTTTTGAATCATGGAGTTATATTTGCTATCTTCCAATCTAATGGAACCTTTCCCAAATCTAGGGAGTTTCAGAAAATTAATACCAATGCATCAACTATCTCACCAGCCACTTCTTTTAAGACCCTAGGATGAAGTCCATCAGGACCTGGGCACTTGTCATCCCGCAGCTCCAGCAATTTACTCAGCACCAATTCTCTGGTGATTGTAATTTTCCTGAGTTCTCCCCTTCCTCCCATTTCTTGATTTATAGCTGCTTCTGGGATGTTACTTGTATCCTCTATAGTGAAGCCTGATGCAAAATACCTGTTCAATTCATCTGCCATTTCCTTGTTTTCCATTATCAATTCTCCAGACTCACTTTCTATAGGACAATTCTTACTTTGTTAACTTGATTTTTTTTCAAAATATTTATAGAAACTATCTGTTTTTATGTTTCTGGCTAGCTTTCTCTCATACTCTAATTTTTCTCTCCTTATTAACCTTTAAATCGTCCTTTGCTGTTTCTTATATTCTGTCCAATCCTCTGGCCTTCTACCTTTCTTTGCACATTTGTATACTTTTTCTTTAAGTTTGATACTATCTTTAACTTTTCTAGTTAACCACAGATGGTGTGTGCGTCCCTTAGACTTTTTCTTACTTGTTGGAATGTATCTATTCTGTGTATTCTGAAATATCCCCTTAAATGTTTCCATTGCACCTCTATCCCTTAACCTAATTTGCCAATTCACTTTAACCAGTTCTGCTTTCATGCCATCATAATTGCCCTTATTTAAGTTTAAAAATATCATCTCAGACCCACTCCTCTCTCCCTCAAACTGAATGCAAAATTCAGGCATATTATGGTCGCTGCTACTTAGAGGTGCCTTTACTATGAGATCATTAATTAATCCCATCTCATTGCACAATACCAGCTCTAGTATAGCCTGCTCTTTGCTTGGCTCCAGAACATGCTGTGCTAAGAAACTATCCCAGAAACATTCTATGAACTCCTCACCTAGGTTACCTTTGCCCATTTGACTTTTCCAGTCTACATGTAGATTAAAATCTCCCATGATTATTGCCGTGCCTTTCTGACAAGCTCCCTTTATTTCTTCCTTATGCTCCATTCTACCATGTGGTTACTATTAGGGGGCCTGCACACAACTCCCACAAGTGACTTCTTGCCTTGATCATTTCTCAGCTTATCCAAACCATTTCCACATCATGGTTTCCTGAACTTAGGTCATCCCTCTCTATTGTGCTAATACCATAATTAACTAATAGGGCCACCCCTCCATCTTTTCCACACTTCCTAAATGTCCTATACCCTTTAATATTCAGGTCCCAATCCATGTCTTCCTTCAACCATTTGTCTGTAATGGCTATCAAATCATACTTATTTATTTCTATGTGCACTCTCAGTTGTTTTGAATGCTTCATGCATTCAGATACAGAACTTTTAGTTTTATCCTTTTATAACCTCTAGTCTCATCTGTTGATTTACTGTTAGATTTGTGCTCTCTATCCCTTCCTGTCACGGTCTGTTTTTCATTTCTTGTAAAAATACCTTTCTCTTTTGCCTTGTCTCTACTCGAAGATTTACCATGTCTATCTTACCTGGATGAGTGCAGCTCTAACAACACTCAAGAAGCTCAGCACCATCTAGAGCAAAGCAGCTTGCTTGATCGACACCCCATCCACCACCTTAAACATTCACTCCCTCCACCATCGATGCACAGTGCAGCAATTGTACCATCTGCAAGATGCACTGCAGTAACTTGCCAAGCCTCCTTCGACAGCCCCTTCCAAACCTAAAACTCTGCTATCTAGGACAAGGGCAGCTGGGAACACCATCATGTGCAAGTTCAAGCCACACACTATCCTGACTTGGAACTATATTGCCATTCCTTCACTGTCTATGGATCAAAATCCTGGGACTCCCTTCCTAACAACAGTTGGGTGCACCTACGTCATGTGGATTGCAGCGGTTCAAGAAGGTGGCTCACCATCACCTTCTCAAGGGCAATTATGAAAGGTTAAAAATGCTGGCCTTGTCAGCGAAGCCCAAATTGCATGAAAGAATTTAATTTAAAAAATAGAATTAGAGCTAGACTGTTTAAGAGGAAATCAGGAATCAGCCTTTCACACCAAGAGTGGTAAAAGTCTGGAATTCTCAAACCCAATTGACAGGGAATGGGTCAATTGGAGTTTTCAAGTCTGAGATCGATAGATTTTTCTGAGATGAGGGTATCAATATATGCTGAGCTAAGCTGGGTAACTGATTGGAGGTAAGGATCAGCCCTAATCTAATTGGATGGCAGAGCAGCCTCAATGGGCTGAACGACCAACTCCTATTACTAATGTTCCTAAGGATTTTTCACTGACTCACTGTCCCAAAGGGTGAATCTTTGGTGGGTTTATTGTTTCATTGGTAACTGGTCAGCTTCTGTTCCCTTAGCTAAGTGGCCTTTCTTTGTGAATTTATAGCAAGTGACAACGTATCCACCCACAGGGCGATGCCATCAAAGCCAAACTCAATCTGTCCTCATCTAGTTTACACATGCACATTTCCAGCACTGACTACACCGACTGGATAGGGATCAGTCACAAGAATCTTACTTATGGACTTATGTTCCACACAGGATTTGAGTTTATAATCTTAGCTGGCATTCCAATGCAGTGCCAATGGAAAACGGCATCGCTGGAGGGGGAACAGAAAGGTGTGGCCTCATCTGATTCCACTGATGGTTTAGGTGGTAGATAAAGATCCATGAAAGAAGAAAAAACCTTGCATTTATATAACACTTTTCATGGCCACTGGACATCTCAAAAACACTTTACTGCCACCAAAGTATTTCTGAACTGCAGTTGTTGTACAGTAGGAAACACAGCAAATAATTTGCAGGCAGCAAACTTTTGCAAGCAGCAATAACCAGGCAATCTCTTTTTGAAGGATAAATATTGGTCAGGACATCAGGGATAACTCCCTTAGTCTTCTTCAAAATAGTGCTACAGGATCTCTTACATCCACCTAAGCAGGCAGATGGGGCCTTGGTTTAATGCCTCGTCTGAAATACAGCACCTCCAACAGTGCAGCACTGGAGTGTCAGCTTTGAATTTTTGCCCTTAAGCCCTGGAGTGGGACTTGAACCCAAAACCTTGTGTCTCAGAGGTGAGGGTACCACCAACTGAGTCACAGTTGTAACTGAAAGAGAGAAAGGAGTTTACCTGGTGAACTGTCCAACATTCTTCAACCAACAAATGGCAGATTAACCAGACATTCTTATTGATACGTGTGACTATTTTGCGAGCAAAATGGCTATATGAAAGTAAATATATTTCAAAATTGTGACTGTATGTGAAAAGCTTTAAAAGGTACTTCTGAGAAATACAAGATGCTGTAAAATATATTTTCCTCAGCTGAGACACTCCTCATTCCTGGCCTGACCCTAAAGCTCTGATTCTCACTTGCTTCCCTGATTTTCATGGTAATCATTGTTCATTGCAGTGGTGGAATTCTATCAAACGTTGGCAAAGAAATAGCCAAAATGATCATCTAACCAGCCACGAACCCTTTGTGTGACTGCTTTCCCAATTCTCGCCGCAGCACAAAAAGGGATTGAGTCTTCATGGCTGCTTGTTTGTGTTATTCACTACCTGAGTGTTACAGACATCGGGGACAATCAGTGCTTTGACTTCAGCAGGAGGAAATGGCTGGTGTTGGAAATTCAAACTGAATATTGCCATCCTTGGAAGTTCATAGCAGGCAGTCACTGGAGCACAGAGGTAGGTTATTTTGAGCAGGAAACTTGGGTAGAAACTGAAAGAAAACACAGAGTAGCTAGAAAGGATCAATTCAATTCAACTCCCACCCAATACTTTTAATATTATGATTTATATATTTCTAAATAAAAGAAACAGTTTTTGGGTGTGGAATTGCCACACAGAATCCAGGCATTCTAATGGAATTTTATGCAGCGCCTATTGACTAAGAGATAACTCTGTCTTTACTTCACATATCTTGCTGTACAGACAGGTTGTTTTATCAGGTTAAAGTTGAAGGTGTTAGCAGGAACAACTGTGTTAGACATGGAATAGCAGTTTGTGTAACCCTCTCTCCCTTCCCCCTCCACCTCTTCCCCAACACAGTTCATTTTCTGAAGATATTTAAGCAGTTTCATCTGTCCTGCTTCATCTCTTTTCATATAAATACATAAATCAGGTCATTAGTAGTATTGGGCCAGGAGTTAAACATATAGAAGCTTCTGATCCAGCAGCTTAAGCTCTCTCAAAATAACATTGCCCTTGGGAACTTGCAGTGCCCCAACCAGGGCAGATACTGGCAAATAGGCACTTGGCAGAAGTCCGGTATTTCTCTTTCTCAGCCAAGATTATGTCTGTACCTCTTTAACTGAGCGGAGACGCAGTGTTCAAATACTTCAATTAATTGACACATAAATATTAGGCCATTGTTCAAAGGTCATACACAGTCACAAAGAATCGAGGCAAGTTTTAACTTGCATCCAACTCAATGCTCAGGACGGTTCCGGCTCTGTACGTATCTAACCTGTGGCATGGTGGTGTTGCTGAGAAAGGGTAGAAGGACCTCTATACTCTGCATCTAATATCAGACTGTATTTGAGTTGGGAATGCTTAATGCAAAAGAGGGGCTGGTTTTTCCACTTTTACCTCCTGGTGGAAAATGGGCATTAGAGGATTGATGCTTGTTTGACATAAACCCACCTCTCATGTTCGTTAGTCAATGAAAATTGTGGGGGTTGGAAAACAGCAGACTGATTCACCACTGGTTTTCTGCTTGGTGGGAAAATTGATGATTCACCCCGTGTGCCTTAAAATGAACAGCGTTCCATTCCTAGAATCCTTTGCATCGATTAAAATCAACAAAAATAATATACAAACATTAAAAAATTCCTTTGAAACTCCAATAAAAACAAATCCTTGCCAAGCATCAAAATCCTAAATTTCCTCAGTATTAAAGTTTTCAAGCTGTTGGTATTTTTGTTTTTTGGTCTCCAGGTTTTGCATACTGAACCACAAACAGCCCCTCAGAACTGAAGGAGAAAGGAAGGTGGCACTAGCAGGATCCCAAAAGCTGGAGCAAAATGCTGCAGATGCTGGAAATCAGAAATAAAAACAGAAAATGCTGATCAACAGTTCTGATGAAGGGTCATCGACCTGAAATTCCCCTTTCCACAGATGCTACCTGACCTGTTGAGCGTTTGCAGCATTTTCTGTTTATCTCAAAAACTGGAGATCAGGACAGGCTATCATACTGAAAAGGTGATTGGAGTTATTTGAAGAAAGGAGTTGGGTCAATGATAAACAGATACATCACTGAGGCGGTGCTGATAACTTGCACAGTGACCCAGTTCCCCCACAAAGTTTGTTTGCGTTATTCCGTCAGATAGGACAGGAAGGCTCGAGGTTCAATTCCCAGGTAGTTAGTCAAGTTGGCCAATCTCAGCCAGAGTGACAGATGGGAAATAAAACAATTGGTCTCAATGCCCCTGGGCTGGGGTTGGGGTGGGGTGGGGGGGGATAATCATCAGACAATTTCACTGTTCCCAATTACAATACAGTGAATCATGTTGCTTTGAAAGAGGAGGGAGTGAGGTAACTTTTGCAGGTCACAAAAGAATGATGATTTTGAACAAACTCAATCCAGCGTCACTGACGGGATTAATTTTTCTTCCCCGCTTAGTTTTCTCCTTTGTTCCTGAAATCATTAACTCCCATTTATTCAGGCACTAGCTGGTCTCTGGCACTTCATCCTTTGATTATCTAATCAATATTCTACTAGCCTCACGCAATGTGGGATTGGGAGACAACTGGGGAAGTTGCACATAACCCCAACCTTAACCTCACCTGAGGGAGTTATTAGAAATTGATCAGGGGCAGGGACTCTGTCTAAATTTCCTAGCCCCTATACTGGGGTATAATTCCAATTACTCCCCAACTGACTCAGAGATTGGCATTCAAGGCTTGAGGCCTTGTTGTATAACTCAAACACTTAGTCTGTACTAGAGGCCATCAAGAAAAGAACAATATGAAAGTCAATAGACAAATTGGAAGAAATGTATTTACCCTACAAAGAAACTTCATGGGGGGTGGGGCCAGCATTTGGTAGGAGGTAACGGTGGTAGGAGGCGATGGTGGTGTCGTGGTAATGTCACTGAATTAGTAATGCTCAGAGTCACAGGTTCAAATCCCACCATGACAGTTGGTGGAATTTAAATTCAACCAATGAATCTAGAATTGAAAGCTAGTCTCAGTAATGGTGACTGCAAAACTATCATAGATTGTCATAAAAACCCATCAGGTTCATTGCCCTCACCTGGTCTGGCCTACATGTAACTCCAAACCCACAGTAATGTGGTTGACTCTTAACTGCCCTCTGAAATTCCTAGCAAGCCACTCAGTTCAAGGGCAATGCTGGCCTTGCCAGGAACATCCACAACCCATGATAGAATAAAAAAACACCCAAAAAGTAGCGAGAATGTGGAACTTGCAATCACATGGAATGTTTGAAACAGATAATATCGATGCATTTAAGGGGAAACTCGATAAACATGAGGGAGAAATATCCTGGTGAAGGAGAACAGCTGGAACACCAGCACCATCTTCATTCCAATATCACAGAACACTGCATTTTGTGCCAACTATTTTGTAAAATAAAAGGTTTCCAAATAAAAGGAGTACCCCTTTAAACTGACTGTTGTTTTGCAGGTCTGACCCACAGCTCAGAAGTACTACAGCATTTATTTCCATGTAGCTAGCCAAGCGCTTTATGCAATGAGCACTCAGCAACTTTTCCAAAAACAAATCAAGTGTTTATTCAAATTTAAGTGAGCTGCACATAGGTGTAACTAGTTCTAGTGATACAGTAGAGAGGATTTGTTTACTATAGTTTTCCCACTGACTTTCCCTGAATTTTTTTGCCCATCCTGAAGGGATGCCTTTGTGAGTATTGGCTCATAGCCTCTATTATCTCACCTAAGCAGCCAGCCAGAATGAGCCCAGTCAATGATTCTTTGTAACCTGGCCAATCATAGGAATGGTCACAGCTGAATATGATCCTGTTCTCACCCAGCACAGGGAGTAGCAGCAATGATGAGTAGGATCCAAAGCTGATTTTTACCGTAGGCCTTCAACACACAAATTGTTTTAGCCTCATTGTCTTGGTGAGAACAGCTATCATTTCGAACAAGGATAAAGCCTCAGACCAGACTACTCTGTATTGGTTACTGTCATATGTGGAGCCTGTCCACCACATCGCCTCCATCAGAAACCAAACAGATCGGGTTATTTAGAACTATTTAGCTAGAAATAAATTCCTGATGAAAGATACTTCTCTGGCACACTCCTATCCACCATGACTGTGACGACAATTTGCTGACAAAATTAAAACTCATCATCTTCTTGTGCTGGCATTACAGTAACTGTCCATTAAAACAGCACAAGGAAACTGCTGAATGACCGGGTGTTTGCAGATGATACCAAACCATTACTTCCTCCTCCTCCCAATGTTCCATGTCCTGTCAATAAACTATTTAGTCCCCTCCAGTAAAAAAAACATTTTAAAAGGTGGACTTCCTTACCAATTCTAACATAGAATCTGTCTTCAGCTAATTTCCTTCCCTCCTCATAGTATCTACAGCATGGAGACAGACCATTTGGCCCATTTACCTGTGTATTTATTAGTGACCATCTTATATTGATGGTCACTAATGCTGGTCTCTGCTGCAAGTGAAATCATCTCAATATCCACCCTATCAAATCCTTTCATAATCTTAAAAGCTTACAACTCCACACTGGTAACAATCACCCATGAGTATTCTTCATGCATGGTTCTAAACAGTGATCGTTCCTGTGCAACAGGGGTTACTGGATAATTAGAAGCTGGAACTCTTGCTAAATATTTCCTCTCTGGAATGCTGCGACCAATCGAGGGCAGCAAGAGTTCAGCTAACACAAGTCAAAATCAGGAAGTGATTTAAAAAAAAAAAGATTGATATAAAAATCTGTTTTTTAAAAAACATTCCAGTTGGAGATATAACTTAACCATTAAGCACGTGCTGCACGAAATGCAAAAGCCCAGATAGGCAAAGGTCTGATTGCCATTAAAACTAAACAAAGTATGCCCCCTAGAGGACAACCAGAGGAAGAATCCAATTAAGGCAAAGTGCTGTCTTCCCTTACATCGCAATCAGATTGACAATTTATTTTCTTTCAAGCTCAGACCCCTCACTGCTGTCTGACATTACTGGCATCTCAAATGCTAAAAATAGTGACACTGTGATAAACTGACAGGACCAGTGACAAAAGCAATCAATACATCCTCCCTGCTGATTCCCACGCCTCACTTCAAGAACCTATGAACACGATATAGGGTCACATGAAAAACAGCTTCCTGGGTGAAATTTTGAGAAGCCACCAATAATTGTGGAACAGTAAACTGGACGAATCAGAACCTTCAAAGGAGGCATGAAGAAAATCTGAAAATAAAACTAACAAAAACACTGGCTGAATTATCTATTTCAATCTGATTGCAGCTATCAAGTATGTAGAACAGTAAAACTAACCTAAATCCTTCTAATTGTCAGGATAAAAAACAAACAGGCATTACGTACATAAACTTAAGAGAGAGTGGCTTCTGATGTACGGAGGAAGTTTAAACAATTTCAATTAGGTATGGGGGACATCTGCTGGTATATTCAAGAACGACATGTGGAGCTGCACCACACTGATCTCGTTATAGCAATCCTTAGTGTGAACTACACAACAGCCACTTACATAGACCTAGCTGACTAGTATTGAACAACAGGAACAGAAAATACTGCAAATACACCGAAGGTGCAGGGAGAGAGAAAAAAAACCCAATTAACATTTCAAGTTCAGGCCCAATGTCAGATGTAGGGTTTCAGCCAAAAATGCTAATTTATTTCTTTAGATGTCAATGGGTAGAACAAAAATACCTCAGGCAGAGATGTTTCAGCAATGAAAATTCTCAACTGAATAGTTTGACTTTTGCTTCCATTCCATCTGTTGTAGATCAACATTTAATAAATGTACATGTTCTAAGAGACATTCAGTACTCAAAAGGGTTAAAAGCCGTGTGTTCCAATGCCATACCTTTTTTTTTATATATAACTGAGTTCACTGCTGTTGCAACTAATTTACTTAGACTATTCTCCCTTGTGATCCTACCTCATTCTGCTCTCAAATAACGAGTACACCATAGACTTAAGGAACTGAATTGCATGCATCCATCTTGTAAAGTACGCAAACTCTTGAGCATGTATCTTCAAATGGATATTAGCACACCACAAAGAATTCAGTGGTGTAACAGTAGCTTTGGTGCCTGAATAATCGCATGAATTGATGGAAGCCTGGGAAGGGAAGTGTAGTCTACCAATGCATTCTCTCAACCTGAGCAGTGGGACCCACTAAAAATCAACTTTTTAATTCTTGAAGGGTTTATCCTCAGATCTACCTTTTTGCAATGGTTACTGTGATCTCAAATCCCGAGAGCACATTCCCAGAAGAGACAATTTACTAAAACAGAGAAAGTTAATGGATCTGACAAAGTGTTATAAATTGGTGAGGGATTTTGATAAGGTAAATCAGGGAAAACTATTTCCAGTGGTCAGCAAGTTGATAACTGGATAACATAGTTGAAGAAAATCACCAAAAGAACAAAGATGGTGGGAGTTTATTTTTATTAGACAAGAGGGTTGTTGGAACATGGGATGCTCTATCAGTACCTGTGGTAGATACAGAATCCATAATAACTAAGAAAAGTGAGCAAGTCTAGAAAAATAAACAGCAAGGGAATGGAACTATGTGGATAGCTTTTTCAGTGACACAATGGCTGCTCTCTTCTATGCTGTTCTGTGATCCTAATATGGACCTATACAAATGGAAGTTTTTTTTCTTATCCTTCATGGAGGAAAATAAAAATATCCAAATGCTGCAAATCTGAAATGAAAACAGAAAATTCTGAATGCACATAAAAGGTGGATCAGCACTTGAAACGTCAGGTTCATTTGCTTCAATGCACCTTCAGCAGGACAGCATTGAAACAGTTTAATATACGGCATAATATCTACAAACTGCATCTTTTTGTAATATACTTTCTGTACACAGTGATAAATTCACAATTTTACCAAACAACTGTACAAAATGTTTAACAGCTTTAATTTAAAAAACACTTTACATAATTTTACACCCCGCCCCCAAGTTTGTAACACTTTATACACAATTTACTATTTAATAAAATCTGAAACATTACCTGGTGATCTGCATTGAACATGCATTCAGGCCACATTCCCTCCCATATGGGCCCAAGCGTTATCTTTATCTTTTCAGGTAGTCTAAAACAAATCTAAAAGCCAGCAAAAAGACTAGTGCCCTTCTGTAAAATGTATTTAAAATTAAAAATGACAAATGTCAACGGTCAATTGAGGCCATTTAAAAACTAACTGAAGTACTTAAAGGACCTGCCGGTCCAACCTTAAGGTTGGCGGGCAGGCCAGGAGCCCTGGTGGGCTTTAGAAAAAGCATGAAATCTCATCCATGGGCGGGATGAGGTTTCATGTGGGTTTTTAAAAATTTAATAAAAGTTTAATTAAAAGTGATGGACATGTCCCAACTCATGTGGCAGTGTCACATGAGGAGGCATGTCACAGAAATTTTATTTTTCTATATTTCACAATTTTGAATTTGGCGCCGATCTCCGAGGCAGCGCTTAGCCTCAGGGAGATGAGTGTGCTCTTTCGAGCGTATGCATGAAAGAGTGCACTCTCGGCTTAGGGAATTCCCCCCCTCCGCCCGCACAGGGAGCACACAATGCTTCCTGGTGGATGTCACGATGGGTGGGCCTTAATTGGCCCGCCCACGTAAAATGGCAGCGCGCTCCCAATCGGGGGTGCACCCGCTCTTGAACTTCCCCCACAACGGGGGGAAAATTCTTCCCCATTATATGGAAAAAAAAAGTCAAAAGCATTCGTAAAAAGCAACATGAAATTTGAAGGTTCAATCCACCATAACATGTGAACACAAGATTACAATTTAGAATGTAGTGTTGCACCCTCTTGCGTTCATTCCATTGCAAGTGCCATTTTACAGTCATGATGAACACAATAAAGAATTCCATTGTTCAAAATATTTGCTGCATTTCATACCCTACATCCTGCAATAAAAACAGAAACAAAGCCAGCAGGGGATGAAGCCAAGGTTGAGGTGTTCTAGTTAACTGACTAACTTTTTTCTAGAGTAGGTTTTTGTGATGCAACGGCGAACAGGCACTTTGGGGAAAGGGGAATAATCCTGGTCAATGTCACCAGCTATCGCCATTCTCTTGCTAGCAGAAGCATCTGTCTGCATATCTTCATACACAGTATCTGTAAAAAGATTCAGCACAATCAAGAACTTAGCTCTTTGCTCACAAAACTCTTAAGCTTAGTGGCCAAATGTGTGGTGTGGTATGGAACCCAAATCCCAGGTTCAAGTCCCAACTTGTATCAAGTGATCCAAATTCAGGTAGCTCTCAATCCTGGGCTAAAGACAGAATGGACAGACAGCCATGGAGGCAGGTTCGCTCCTAATTACCACCTGATGACTTCTCCAAAGTACTTGTGGTTGTCCAATGAGGGCAGGAATGCTCTGATCATGCTTCATAACATTCGGCTGAGATAAAAACAAGAACAATGTGGTAGCTGTGTTGGTCTGCCAGCGCAAGTTCAGCTGTACAATGCAGCTTACATCAATAGGAACCATGAGCAAGAACAAAGGTTTAAATTTATTTCAATAGTTTAGATTTGCCATGTTTACAGCACTAAGTGGGAACTGAACCATCCAAATTTCCATACCCTGATTCAGTCCCCGTTTGATGTGTTAATATTTGTCCACACCCAGATCCAAAAAACCTACCAGCCAGACCTAGCCAATTAAAGGTTGGTACATAAATCTTAAATAATGACATAAAACTGACAACAGAGAAGAGGGGAGGAAGAAAGCAAGATTTCCCTCTCCCCACCTTTCCATTAGCTTGGGATAACTTTGATTATAACTTCTGTAATAGCTTATGGATCAGTCATAACACTTGGATATTATAGGAAGTTTGAACTTTACCTCTGGTACCAGGTCTTTTCTTAGCAGGTGTTCTCCCAGCATATAACAAAGGTGACTGAGTGAGTGCCAGCAAGCCACTAGCTGACAGGGTCGATTTAACTTTACAGCTTGGTGATGCTCCTGCTACAGAACACAAACAAAAGCATTACAATCACAGGTAGAAAGCAGCTGCTATACCCAGTCTGCCCAAAGGGTATATTTTTTGTCAAAAGTTTCTTTGGTACGCCTCTGTACAAACTATTTTATCCCCAACCTCCAAACAGCAAAAAAAGATTGTCTTTTGGGCATGTCACTCTACTCACTCCATCCACATGCTTTGACATAGTAATAGGACCTTCCACAAGATGCACTGCAGCCACTTTGGCTGCACCTTTCAAACCCATGAACTCTACCACCTAGAAGAACAAAGGCAGCAGACGCATGGAAACGCCATCAGCTGTAAGTTCCCCTCCAAGTCATACATCATACTAACTTGGAACTATATCATCATTCCTTTACTGTCACTGGGTCAAAACCCTGGAACTCCCTAACAGCACATGGGTGTATCTACACCACATGGACTGCAATGGTTCGAGAGACGCCTTGTCACCACTTTCTTAAGGGCAATTAGGGATGGGGAATAAATACTGCCTTGCCAGCAATGCTCACATCCCATGAATGAATAAAGAAAGACAGCTGCATTACTGTAAATGATCCATCTCTCCATTTAATCGATTATGAGACCTTCAGTTGTGACTACTGGTCATCCCTGGGTTTGATGGTGGAGATCTGACTCAGGAGTTACCAAGGCTCACTGAAATAGCTGAATTGTAAACAGTGCCCTTACACCCAGAGTACACTTTTCTTGTACTGCACTTTTCTCTGGAGCTTTGTTTCCTTTCTCTGTGCACACACCAATGTAAGTGAAGAAAAATAAAAGCATAGAAACAAATAATTTTCATTTACTTGCTTGCTAGAATTTGGTTTCAAATTTAAGTACAGTTTGTAATTTTCTGTTCATCACCACATTGCTTTTAATTTTATAAGCTCAGTTTTATTTCCTTAATGTTAATCTGGCTTTCTTCTGCCATTTTGTGTTTGTCTCCCCTCCAATTTTCAACTTCTACTTGCTCAGTCCCTGCTGCTTGGGACTTGAGGTTAACTACAACTGATGGGACCTTATTCCACGTATATACCTGCAATTCTCTCTTTTTCACAACCCATCCAATCTCTAAATGGCCTATTTCCATCTCCCACCCAGTTTGTCTCTGAACAGATTTTCTTGCAAGGACATCAGAATGCTCAATGACTCAATGCAAAAACAGAAATAAGGAGACAGATATGGAAAGACAGTGCAAGACAACCATTTTTCAAATGGTTTTAGCAGTTTTTTAAACTATTCATTTCAGCAACACCTTGCCTCCAAACTTTGCAATAAACTGCAAAAGATTAATGTGTAATGAAAACAGAAAATGCTGGAAAAACTCAGCATCTGCAGAGAGAAAAACAAAGTTAACGTTTCGGTCAGTATGACCCTTCTTCAGAGCTGAAGGAGGGTCATACGGACTTGAAACGTTAACTTTGTTTTTCTCTCCACAGATGCTCAGATCTGCTGAGATTTTCCAGCATTTTCTGCTTTTGTTTCAGATTTCCAGCATTTGCAATATTTTGCTTTTATCTAAAGATTGTGTTTTTAATAAGTTAATGTTAACTAACACCCAAATCAGCAATTGTTTTCTCTTTGGGTTGCTATAGTGATCTTGCAGATTGGACTCCAGTTTAACTATGTCAGCTTTAGCAATATTTTAAACTTCAAAATGAGTTTCATGCAACTACATTATAGCCAATTTAAGTGTGATCATACAGAACTTTTAGGAAGGGACTAGATATATTGTCATTTTACTGATTTTCAGTTAAAGGAAGTTGCATTTCAATCCAGCCACCAGCTTCAACAAGCAAATTCACATCAACATAATTGACAGTTGTGGATTTGCTTGTTTCAGAGCATCTTGAGCCACATTTCCATAAATCTCCCTTCTCAAAAGAAGCTCATTCTGTAACAGCTGAGTTAAGGTACAATATTTGCTGAATTACAATTTTGGGAGAGGTAAGTGAAGTAGGAGAATCACCTGGGCTATCGAAAACCATCTCATCTTCAACTGAACGCTGGCATGTAAAGGTCTTACAAAAAGGGGAGAAAGAACAGGGTGGAGACTGCTCCTTTCGCACCTCTTTCACTGCAAACTCCGTATCTGAAAAGGGAGCAGCAAAATTTGCTTTCCTCTGCTTTTTAGATTCTTTTGCCTCTTCTGATGTGGGAGAGATAAAACCACGCCCACGTTTTCTAGACCGAAGGCCAAACTTTTCCTCTGGACTACCTGGAAATCTTTGGTCCCATTCAATAGTAGGGGAATGATCTTGTAACCTGCTCACTCCTTCCATACAAATTTCCTCCAAAGGCACGGCTTTGTTGCTATAGTGCTCTGTATGAAAGTTATCCTCCTTTTGCATGGCTGTAGGCTCGCCCTTCTGCCACTTCCCACCAAGTGGAGTTGTGGCTGCTTTCTTCTTCCGTGGCCAGTTTTTGATGGCATCTGGTGTTTGGGAGGGTCTGATCTTGTGTGTGGGAGAAGGAGTCCAGGGGGCCAATCCCAAATCTGCTTGTGACGGAGAGGATGTGTTAGAGGAGCATTGGGTTGGAGTATATGACTGGCAGATATAAGTCTGGACCCCACCTTTTCTGGGTGTAGCCTTTGCTGGAGTGTTGTGGGAGGAATGGAAACAAAATGATGGGGATATATGGCCTCCTTCCGTTTTTCCTGAATGCTTAACACACCACTGTGCATTTCTCTCACCCAACGGGCTTTCACATCCACTCTTTACACACACTGAGGAGGGATTACCATTGATTTTGTTGACAGAGTGCTCCAGCTGTGGGCTAACAACTGCACTAGACTTGGTCCGTTTGAATCGGAGTTTGGGAAGCCCAGAGTCTTGCATTTCCAGCTCAACCTCATAGGTTGGCATTGGTGGCCAATTCCGACCCTTTGGAGTTGAGATTTTCCTGGGAAATTCAGGTATCTGTTGCCGTGCGGCTGCTAGTCTCTGCCTCCTGTCTGGAGTCCAGCGGAATTCATAAGATGTGGAGTTCTTTTGAAGCAAGGGGAATTGAGCAGTAACGACAGAATTAGAAACACTGGAATTGGACTCTTTCCTCAGCACAGCAAATTTCATTTTCAATCCAGAGCTTTCACTTTGTACAAGTCTGACTTGAGATAGGTCTCTTCTCTCTTCTGCTTGAGAGTTAGCTGCACCAGCATCTGGTGAACTAGCCAAACGCAAATCCAGTCTCTCAGTTATCAAACCGACATTGGAAACAAGCTCAGAAGCTGTGCTCTGAGAAGAGCGAGAGAGAGAATCTGAAGCATTTAATCCTAGAACAACATTAAAACAGTCCTCTCCAAGATTCCCTAAGTTATCACTGGTTGCTGCTGACCAACTGTCAGATCTATTATGGTTGGTCACAGAGCTTGCATTAGTGTCAGGAGTCGCAAAGTTTATTTGTGGTATGCTCACCCACAAATTGGATTCTTGCAATGCATGTTCTCCCTTAAGATTGGATTTACTGAATGCCTTGTGGTTCTTCGAAGACTTCCTCTGTACATTGTAAATTGTGCTTTTATTTTTCTCTGGGGTTTTTAATATTTGGTCCAATCTGATTGTTGAGGTGGTACAATTTCCTGGCATTTTCATTGATACTACATCTGCTTCATTGGACATTGGTCTAAGTGGTGTGCACAGCATTGGTCTAGATTTAGACAGCATACTCACATCATGTTTAGCGGGTGTCATGTTAAGCCCAGGCTTTGTCTTTAATGGAGTTTTGAGATGTGGAGGTGTTGAATTAGATGTGGCTGGTGACCGAATCATTCGTGGGCTTTTGGGTGGTGTTGAGTTATATTTAGACAGCATCTTTTGATCAACCTTTGAGAGTGAAACATCAAGCAGAGTTCCTATTCTTGGGGATTTGAGGTCTGGAGATGTTGCAGTATATTTAGATAGATCTGTCACCTCAACCTTTGATGGAGTTACACTGAACATTGATCGTGTCCTTACCGGGCTTTTGGGTGAGGTTGCAGTAAATTTTGATGGTGTCTTCAACTCTGATTTTAAGGGTGTTACACTAAGCATTGATTGTGTCCTTACTGGGTTTTTGGGTGAGGTTGCAGTATATTTTGATGGTGTCTTCAATTCTGATTTTAAGGGTGTTACACTAAGCATTGACCGCGTCCTTACTAGGTTTTTGGGTGGTGATGTTGTAGATTTTGATGGTGTCTTCAATTCTGATTTTAAGGATGTCACATTAAACATTGATCGTGTCCTTACTGGGCTTTTAGGTGGTGTTGCAGTATATTTTGATGGTGTCTGCATCTCAGATTTTAACGGTGTAACATGAAGCTCAACCCTTGTTCTTGCTGAGCTTTTATACTGCATTGCACCAAGTCTATCTGGTGTAGGCACATTATACATCGATCTGGTCATCACTGAAGTTTTCAGAGGTGTTTGAAAACTGGCTTTCCAGATACTCCTTGGCGTACAAGGGGTGCTTGCATTTGATTTCTGAGATTTGCCCTGATCTGATGAGCATGAACTATCAGCAGTCTTTTTCAAAGATTTCAGCGTGCAAATTTTTGCGGGCGAAACTACAAAACATTTCATTGGAGCTTGAGAGATGACTGACTCATCAGATTTACATCTCCTCAACTCTACGTTTCGCACTGCATAAGGCATTGATTTATTTTTTGACAAATTATTGATCAAAAAAGATGGAGATAGCTTTTTGGATGCTCTTACTGGACTATTCATTACAGATAAACTTTTCCTTGATGATTTCACTTGGGAGGCAGACTGTACAGACTTTGAAGGCATAGCAGAAACATTTACTGTTGAGCCATTTCTACAAGGAGATGCTAAGCGCACACTCCGTCTGGGAGATGGCTTGACTGGCAGATGGTTCTTGTAAGGTGGTGTCAGAATTGGATGCCCACTCATCATGAAAGGGGATTGAGCTTCCATTTTCTGAGCTGGAGTACTTTTGTTAGGTGTTTCTTTGTTTAGACGTTCACTTCGTCTAGGTGACTGAAATTGTGAATCGGTTGCCATTTTCCATGGTGAAGACTCCTTACGTAAATAATCGTTGATGCCGTTTCTTGTTGTTGGGCTCTTGGATCTCTTTGTTTTCTTCTTTGGTGTCAAATAGTGGGATGTTCCTGGAGATTTTTGGGTGGCTCTGTTCTTGTTCTGAGAACTCAGAGGTTTATTGGGAGTAGGCTTTGGACTCTGATGGTATTAAAGAGACAAAGTTATTAAACTGGAGTTCCTAAATTCCAACAGTTCATTAGTCCCAAACTTTCACAAAATGTTGACATGATTAAAAATGCCAGCTAATAAGCAGAATGCTGACGAACTAAAAGCTTCTTATTCAACATCTCATTGCCAATAATGTGCAAACTAAGCTAGCAACCCAAAAGCTTATTCGCCATATAGTCAGTCTTTGCATTTTAAGTGGAGTTAGGTATACTAGTGGAATGAAACACTTAGTACAATTTTCAACAGTTACTTTTAAATAACATTTTATGCTCAGGTCAAAGGGTGTTAATATAGAGCAATGGGACACCTTCCATTCAAGCACCCTGTTATAAGTATTTGCACTACTTTTCCAGTATTAAGTTTCAAAACTTTCACATTTATAAAAAGGACATAATGATCTTCTGAATCAAATGTTTAGCATAGCTTTAAAAAGAAAATAATCAATCTGCACTGTAAGACAAAAGTATGTGTGAGAGGAGAAAGAGGGGAAAAGCCCATTTCATTCATTTTTTTTTCTTTCAATAGTACATCTGATTTTATTTTGTTTGCCTCACTTAACATTTTTAAGTTCCATCATACCTGAACCACAGATAAGCTCTCAGGGTCTGAACAGTAGCCCTTTGATGACTGCTTCTCTTTAGGACTGACAAGTCCAAGTACAGCACCAAAAAGCAGTTGATTTGGAGACCCGATGATCTGATTGTCTAAAGAGAAGGAACTAAGTTAATTAAGTGCAGTAGAAATATTCACTTTTAGCAGATGCAAAGTCTGAACACCAATTATACACCACTAAAGATTTTGCCTTGTCTCAATACATACATTGATCTACTTCAAAACACAAGTAATATTTATTTTATAGTTGAAAGCTATGCCATTTTCAGTTATGTGGCTAGTTTGACTAGTTACCAGCTTGTATTCTGGTAGTCCTGGCTCAGAGGCAAATTCTGACCAACACACTGGAAATTTGATGCTTTTTGAATGTTCACATGTTATTTCTGTCATCCAGCTGAACAACTGGATGGACCCTCCCTTTCACAAATTGATGGATGACACTAATTATAATAGAGAACTTTTTCAGGATTGCATTAGTCTGTCAGCCTAGACTGGGCCTAAAGATCCAGCTTTCTGAGTCAGACAGGAACATTATCAACTAAACTAAGCCAATACTGTGTACCGAGCTTCTTTACCACATACCAGTGCATGTTTTTTTTAAAAATGCAGATGCCTATATGCTCAATCACAACGATTTTCTATGATGTACCATTAGAAAGTAGTAAAAAACTGTTCTTGAAAAATTAAACATAATGAATGATCTCTGGCAGCTTGACAGGTAAAAGCAATTGCCAGAGATCAGAAAGCCTTGGGTTCAATCTCGTTATGTCCCGAGTTAACTTGATAGGCATTTTGATTAGTGGGATAGAGTTATCTTTAGGAGCCCTGAACTAGGCACTGCAATGATCAACCTGGGTCCCCACTTGATCCAGTGACCCTTGCTTGAAATGTTTACATTGATGTCAGGTCAGAAACAGGTTCAGATCCCAATTATTAAATTGCCACCAACATGCACAGTCTAGGTTGACAGAAGGAGAATATCTATGCACAACTGTATCAAAGGAGAGGGAGAGAAAATTGCAAAATACACAACCAATTGTTTGATAATGGTCTTTTAGAATGTTTTTAAACCAAAACTTGAAAGAGAGACTTCTCATTAAGGCCTCTTATATAAAAAAATCAGCAAACCCAAAGTTTTCTGAATTTTTGATCTGGGGATGAACTAAAACAACTCATCCACTTTTCAAAAGCCACATGAATTAAATTGAGATAAAGTGATTGCAACTTGGAAGTAATTGGTAACTTTGTTTACCTGCTCTTTTAGCTTGTCCTGCCTGTATACGTGACAATGACTGGACTCGCTCCAAACTCCGAGACATTGAACATGAACCAGAGTAAAACGAACTAGAATGACACCTGGCAAGAGATACTTTCCTGATGCGTGGGCTCCTCCTCATATTTGAGTCTGCATACAAAAAATTACTATAAGGAAGGGAGAACTCTTGCAAGTAATTTCATATTTAATGTATGGTCAGATACTTAACTCATAGGATTGCTGATGCCAAACACATGAAATAAAAGCTACACTGTGAACTCCCCTACTGTCTAGAATAATCCATCAGGCAAGTAGTGCATTCACCTTGTTTTTATATATCTTTGTCACTAATTGCAAATTGTGCCCTCTTGGTCACTTGGTTGATTGACCTTGAATTAATATTCTGGGTGCACGAGACCAGTAATATGGTTTCTCTTAACTGGATCACTTGAGAACCCCTTCCGATCTAAATTCAGTTGATAGCCTCAAGATAACTATTCAGTAGAAAATCATTTGCCTTAATTATATTTCATAAAAATCATAAATACAGCACCATTTGGCCCAACATGCAGGAGCTGGCTCTTTGAAGAGTTATTCAGTTAGGTTGACACCCCTGTTCTTCCCCCACAGATCTGCAAATCTTTCCTGTTCAAATATTTATCCAACACCTTTTTATTACTGAATCTGCTTCCACCACTCTTTCAGGCAGTGCATTCCAGATCATAACTTGATTTGTAAAGATAATTTTCCTCACCCCACATATTTTGTCCCATTTTCCACTTTAATGAAAGGGCTTAACACTGGAAATTTGTGAAATTCAATTTGGTGAATGTGAAGTGCATTAACAGTACATGAAATAATTGATCCATCAGCCAAAGACTTACCAACAGATAGAGCTCTCTCTGGAGATTCTTTTACAATACTAACATCAGAACCAGACTCTGAGCACCTGCAGGAAAACAGACATGAATCTTAATTTTTATACAAGGTTGCTGATATATCTGAAGAACATCTAGTCCTTATTATATATTTTAATACTAAAGATTCCAATGACGTATTCTAACAGGGAATAGAAAGATAATTACATTTCATCTGTATATGGTCACATACCTCCCTCTAATCTGCTTGTCCAGGAGCCGGTGTGACACCTGTTTGTGAAGTGGCGTTTCAGTCACCTTCCTAGTCAGTAACTTCCGATGACCTAAAAAGGTGAAATATATTCAATTTATATAACTTTCCTAATTTAGATGAGATCCTTTGTAAAACTAACCAAAATGACTGAACAATCTTACGTAAAATGAGTTTTATCTTATGCCTGTTATAGCAATCTGCAAATAAATTTATGAAATTAACTTGATTTCATGTCTGTGTGGAGATTGCTCATCTCATCCAGCATATTGTCTAGACTTTGAGGATGGGGAAATGAGTAAGCCTGGTAGATATCTAGTGACTCCTGCTGGAAAATGCGTATACAGATATCAAACTTAGAAGCAATAAACCCATTGTCAAACAGCCTGCTGTTGGCTGCATCAAAGGTTTGACAGAGGTACCAGAGGGTTAAAGATGATTCTGCAATTGTACCCAAATAAAAATCAGCACAAAAGGGAAGGAGAAAAAACTCAAGTGAGTAGCCCAAAATCTCCATTACACCAGTGACTTCACATCTAGGGTGCCACAAGGTCAAATAGCAGGCCATTAAGTCTGTTCTGCATAAGAGTGTCTCAAACAGACACCACCAAATTGAGGCAGTAGACAATGTTCCAAATCTTCTGGTCTCCAGATCGTAGGTGTATGACAGAAGATGCACGTCAGGACCCTGGGGAAGTCCTGATACGTGGACCTATGTGGGAATTGCCCAGGAAGTTTAAACTTTTGAGGGTAATTCCCTGCTCAGCTAGAATCGGAGAATTAGGACAGACACGTGCAACTTACTTGGATAATTACCCAGGAAATGTTCGACAGATTAAAACCTGGTCTAACACCTGATTAACACCACAGCCGAACCACACCCCATCACCCCCTGACCCAATCGCCACCCTCGACCCAACCACCCACCTCATCCATTCACTAACCCACACTCAAAGACTGGACCTTTAAACTTACCAGACAGAATATGACAGCTAGTGCCATAAAAAAGGGGCAAGTCCTCTCTTTCCCCAACTCTACTCTACTCTGACAGAGTTCCCCCAAGGGACGCTGCACTGAGCATTTCTTTGACAGCCGGAAGAAATGCGTAAAAGCATCTGGTTGGGAGAATCCTCCCAGCAAGATTCAGGCCAGGATATTTAAAAGTGGTCACTCAACAACTTAACTGCATGCATTCACATATAACAATGTAAAAACCTTTATTAGCTTTTTCTTCACCGTGCAGGTGTCTCACTCCCTCCACAACTGACTCGGAGTAGCTTTTTGGCATCTTCGATTTTTTCCTCGGAGACAAGATTTCTTGATTAAATAGATTCCTTCTCACTTTAGTAACCTCTAAGATGGTGAAAAACAGAGGGACAAGGTCATTTGAGTGGTAGCCAACAAAGGAGATTTGACAGAGTAACTCATGCAATTTATTTTATACACCAGGGACAGGCACTATAGTATTCATTATTGCCAGTTTTCTTCTCTCCCTGAAAGCATCAGTTCCTTTTGGGATACATTTCCATTGGCACAAATAGTGCTCAAACACCTGACGACAAATCTAGACAATAACCACCAGTAGAATACTCCATTCTAGAGGCATGACACACTAGCCAGGTCCTAGACATAATCAACATTAACACGCAGGCACATTGCAACAAGGGTTACTGGATAGCAATTTGAAGCATAAACCATAGTCAATTTTTTTTCTAAACTCTCCTAGCCCAGGGACTGAGATCAGTCAATTCAGCAGACCAGGAATTGAACATAGGAGCCTCTGTGTTGGGTCAAACAAATTTCCAAGTGAGCTTTCAATATTACTGCCTTCCTTCCAGCCACTGTGGTTGCTAAACTAGAATGTCAAGCACTACCAACAGCAAACCCCACAGCACAACAGCCATATGATTAAGTCGAACTTTGCAATTTTAAAAGCCAGCTAAAGTAAGTGTTCAGCCCCTACCAATTATCTTACCGTGAAGTGTGCAGGATTTTGTTGCATCACTGTCAATCCAACCCCAACTTTTACTGAAGTAATTGTCTAAGACAAAAGCATCTATCCAAATTAATACCAACATTTACCAGTAAAAAGTTCAGAGCCTGAACAGGGCAGTCTCTGAATCACTTCTATCATTCATTAACAAAATAATATTGTCGATGGCAAAAGATGTCAGCTGTGGCTCAGTGGGTAGCACATCTGCCTGAGTCAAAAGGTTGTGGGTTCAAGCCCAACTCGAGACTAGAGTACAAAATTCTAGGTTAAGATTCCTGTGCAGTACTGAGAATGCGCTGCACTGTCAGAGATGCCATCATTCAGATAAGATTTTAAACCTACTCTCTCAAGCAGATGCAAAAGATCCCATGGCACTATTTTGACGAAGTGGAGTTATCCCCATTGTCTTAGCTAATATTTATTCCTCAATTAACTTGACTAAGATAATTTGGTCGTCACCACATTGCTGCATGTGGGAGAAAATTCGCTACAGCATTTCCTGCATTACAATAGTAACGACACTTCAAAAATACTTCATTTGACTATAAAGCACATTGGGACATCCTGAGGTTACAAGAGTGCTTTAGAAATACAGTTTCTTTTCTTTTAATGGCCTTCTTTAGTGCACTGTCTGCTATACTCAGAAGCACTTGTTTATGGCAGATGAATACATCAAGATTTGTTGAATTACATTGCATTTCAGAATTTTTACTGGACATTTTGGGGATGCCCACATCCTGTGAATTAATTGAAAAAAATTACAATCACATGACAAGGCATCAATACTCTATACATCTTAAACTTACAACATCAGGTACCAGCTATTTTTCTATAAATATAAAGCAACACCTCAAAAAATTCCAGTCGCTTCTTTAAGATGTGTTTCTACACTGTGTCTAACAATAAAAAGGTTCATTTTCACCCCCATTTTTCACTGTCTCAAAAAAATGCCAGCTATGAAAAATGCAAATTTGTAAAATTTTCTATACTGAAATGTCATTTTAGCAGGAGGAAAATGAATAATGCACCAGTTTACAGCCAACCTAAATTCTCTCGGGATATAAAGAAAAACCCAGTTAAGTGTAATTACCTGTAGCTAGCTTATTTTAAAAAGCTATGCCTTTTAGTATACATTTTGCCCCTCTATTAGACTCCTATAGTTTTCTTCCTCTATAAAAGGTGGAGATAATTAAGTCTTCCCCTCAACAACTTGCTTTTATATAGCATCTGTAACATAGAAAAATGTCTTAGTGCTTCACACAGGTGTATTTTTTTTTAAAAAAAGGGCATTGAGGAAAAGATATTACGAGACTAACCAAAATCTTGCTCAAAGATTGGGTTTTAAGGAGGATTTTAAAGGTGGCAACAGAGGTATAATTGTTGACCAGGATACTGGGAGAGCCTCCCTTGCCCTTGCACAATTTTTTTTAAAATGTCCACCTGAGCAGACAGATGAAGCCTCAATTTAACAGCTCAGGCGACTAAGGCGCCCTTAATAATGCCAGTGTTCCATGAGTATCATTCCATGAGATTGGTATCTCTGCCATTAGACTCAATTTCCACTCCTTCTATAATCTGGCCGCAGTATGTATGATTTACAGGCTGCACTGAAACAACTCATCAAGCTTATGTAAAACAGTTCCTCCTGCCCCTATGGCTCTCCAAGATACATGGCACCCTGATTTGGACATACATCGACACTGGGTCAGAATACTGAAATTCCCATCTAGCATTACCACCACAGAGTGTAGTGTGATGGTACAATGGAGCAAGGGGCAGATGCAAAAAAAAGTCAGACATATAGAGGTAAGGTAAAGTAAGTCTATGATAGACTTTTAAGCAAGGACACTGAGCCAAGAGATCAGCATGCTACGGTTGGCTGGCAAAATGCCAATTTTAGAGTACTGAAGCTGCATAACAGGAAAAGGAAAATAAACAACAGGAACCTAACAGCAACAAACTTTGAATTCACCTGCAGTAAATGCTGATATATTTGCCTCACACATATTAGATTAATGAACATTACAACTGTTCACAAGAGAGGGTATCACCCAAATGACCAGACTGTGATCTATTCAAGAATTAGTTGTTCTGTGACCACCCACATGGGTCCCAGCACTCAGTGACACAACATTAAATATATATTTCAATCATAAATGCTACAGCACAATATAAACATGACCAATTTGTACCTTGAACTTCTTTTTGTGAAGGAGGTGGAAGTACTGCCTGCTCAATAGCAATCGGAAGGTGAGACTGAAAGTTTTCCTGCTACAATAAACACTTTTGATTAGTACAATTTCCAGCTACACAGATTTTCATGTTGGAAATTTTCAAACTTCCATACAAGTTAAGTGCTCATATATTTTACATTTGTCAAGTTAATGTGGGGTTTTTCAATCATTCCTTTCAAGTCAAAAACGAATCTGGATAGATGTTTTAAATAAAACTGGAAGTTTGAAAATTGTATTAACAGAAGTGAACACAAATGAAGAATGGACCATATGAAATACTTCTCCCAGACAAATGCAGCACAGGATAAGTGCAACTTATAGCCCCACAATGTATCTAAACAATGGAGGATAATAAACTTTAGCAAGACATGCAGACTAGTGAAATTGGCAAATTTGGCAAACAAAATTTAACATAAAAGTGAGAGCTGATCCATTTTGGTAGGAAAAAATTAGAAGTGGCAATATAAACTAAAGAAAACAATTTTAAAGGAGTGCAGGAAGAGTGAGAGATCTAGGTGTGTATGTACACACATCATTGGGTATGACAGGACAAGTTTAAAGCTGTTAAAAAGCATATGGGGTTCTTGGTTTTATTAATAGAGAGTACAAAAGGAAGGAAGTTATGCTAAAATAAAATATTAGTTAGGCATCTGCTAGAATATTGTTTAAATCTGGGCACCACACCAGGAAGAATGCAAAGGGCTTAAGAGAGGGTACGAAAGAGTTGTACTAGAATGGTGCCAGGGATGAGAAACTTTGGTTATCTGGATACTGAAGTAGCTGTGGTAGCCCTCCTCAAAAGCAGAGAAGGTAGAGGAAATTTGAAAGTAGTGTTCAAAATCATGAATGATTTGATACTGTAAATAAGAACCAATTGTTCTTGGTGGCAGAAGAGTCAGAGGAAACAAATTTAAGGTGATTGGCAAAAGAACCAGAGGTGACATGGGGAAACATTTTTTAAATGCACAGTGAGTTGTAGTGATCTGGAGTGCACTTCCCGAAAGGATGGCGGAAGTAGATTCAATAGTAATTTGCAAAAGGAAATTGGATAAATGCTTATTGGGAAAGAATTTGTATGAGTTTGGGAAAAAGCAGGGGAATGGGACTAGTTGAATACTCTTTCAAAGAGCCAGCGCAGGCTCAATGGACAGAATGGTGTCTTTCTATGCTGCATCTTTCTATGATAAACCTAACCTATTGTTGAAAACTGACTTTTACAGTTTTATGCAGACATCTTGGGATGGTAACATTGCATTAAAGTACAAAAACATTTCACTTTCTTCTTGGTGTGCCAAGGTATTCATCGCTTAGCTACAGAAAAGAAGGGAATATCATTAAATTAGCCTGGCTCTGGCCGTCAAGGCTGTTTGAAAAGTAAATATTTTCTTAAAAGAAGATATATTGGAGTTATCACACACCAAGTTCTACAACTTCAGCTTCATCTATTCTTTTTTGTACCCACTGCTCCATCCTCAATCCCGATCAGAAATTCCAGCAGGCTTTAGCAGCTACAGATTCACAAATAAATAGTTATTTCCTCCCAAGCAACTTACCCGTTTCACAGCCTTTTTTGGTATTTGAATTTGTCGCAAATTATGGGACACCTCAGACATGGTCCGATGTCTCGTCAGTGGAAGGCTCCTAAAATAAGAGTATCGTATTGAGCAGGGCTTTGAATGCTCACATTTAGGATAGCTATGTTTACTGGAGGAACACCAATTTTACACCTTTAACCCATGTATTTCAATCCTTAGAGTGTGTAGCTAATCTAATTTGTAATAAGCAGCTCTAATTTCCTCCAGCGAGCTGCACTGTTAACCTGCAAACTTTCATGTCTGACCCAGGATATCCAAGCTGACAGCAGCACTGTTCAGGAAAATAAAATATGCATACAAGGCTGTGATTCTGGTTGAATCAGCTGATCTGTCAATTCTATAGAAAACAGAGCAATTGCTCTCAGTATCAACCAAAATGTCACCCTTTCAACACGCTACAAAGTGTGGCTGTGAGGGCATGAAGGGACTTTTAAATTCTAGGTTGGACAAAGTAGATGTACACCCCATACTGTCAAATACTTTTAAGTGCTTTTCTGATCTACAGAGCACAATTTAAATTTTAAAATGTGTGTTTCATGACCTTTTTATGTCCTCAAGACATCCCAAAAATGCTCCATAGTCCGTTATTTACTTGTGAAATTTGGTACCTATTAGTATTACATTGAAATGTCAGCCAATATTATCTTCAAATCTACTGTGTTATGGCAGTCATGCCTCATTCACACCATGGGTCTATTTTTTATATTCATTCAATACTATACTGAAAATACAGCTTTAGACCTTTACACATCTCTCCTCAATGCTGTTTATTAGAATTTTAGTAGTGTACAATGGATCTGAAAGGTTTTCATGATGTAGACTTAAATTATGGAGGAGGCTAAAAAAACAGGCACTCAGTTGTAAGCTGTCTTTTTAAACCTGGATTGCATATGGAGTAGGCTACAGAATACTAGAGAAAAGCAGTTCTCAAAAGCAAAATACTGTGGCAGCTGGAAATCTGAAATAAAAACAGAAAATTTTGGAAACTCTGGTGAGAGGTCATTGAACTGAAATGTTAACTCTTCTCTCTCTCTACAGATGCTACCTAACCTGCTGACTATTCCAGCATGATCCCTTGCTGTTGTTACAAGCCTGTAATTGGTGGAAGTCAATTTGAGATGACAAATTAAGAGCATCACAATGGTGAAGGCTCTTGGCTCAAGTGTCCCTCCTTCGATCCCGGAATACTGAATTCAATGTTCTATATAAGCCAAGTAACAGCAGCGCATCCCACATAGTGCAGGAAGCTAAAACTTATATTGCAAAATAGACAGGGCTCCAGTACCCAGTACCTTCTCTTTCGAGATGATCTGGTGCGTAGTTCTTCCAACTGTTCTCCTTCACAGCCTGCAAAGCTTGTACTGGTGGCCAGTGAAGCCAGCTGGGAGGCATCAGGTGATTCAGTCTTCTGGCTCATGGATTCATCACTTAAGAAGTCAGCAGGAAGCACTGAGGCCAGACGTGCTGGGACATTCTGTCCTAATCCAAAGTATAGCTCACCCAATATCTTTGGTACTGTGAGCAAATATCTAAAACACAAGATGGTGAATAACCAACTGAATCAATTTCATTGAATATTTTATGAGTAACTGGAATGAGAGGGAGGAAAAAGAGAGAAGACCTGATGCTATTAGCCCCACCCACCATATTAATCATATGCAATTTTCTGCAAAGTAAAACCCAAGTACAGTTTGCAAGGCTAAAACCAAATATCCAGCAATATGTATTTAAAATTAATCTCTTATTAACTTCTCCACTAAATCACAATTGTATACTCAATGTCTGCTCAGCATCATGCCTAGCATACCTCAGAGCAGGCTTGATGTGCTGACAGTGAACTGAAGTACTTCGTAAAAACAGTGGCCTCAGGGTTTGAATCCCAGCAGTGCCTCTTCCATACCCACAAAGTTATATCCACTTATTGAATAGAAAAGTTAACATTTTAAAATTTACTGTTAAAGTGTCTAGTGGGAAACCAGTGAAGTGCAAATAGTCTGCTCTTATACTACTCGATCCAGTAACAGAGCCACTAGCAAACTCAATGGAAGAAATGAGAAATAAACTAACCAATAATCTTCTAAAACTTGCCAAATTTGTATAAATTATCGTACACAATACAGATTATTTTCTTCAAGTTGCAATACTTTCTATGACACTAAAACCAGTCTTTTAATGCTTTATTCTTTCCAAACATAGATTAAAAAAATGCAAATAATAAATTGCAGCTGCTTCATGTATCCCTTACATCCTTTCCCAAGCCTATTATAGAACATATGGATCAGGATTTTACTTTTGATTTAAAAATTCAAATTTGCTGTTGAGGTACTTTCCTTACCTCCACTGACCTCATGGGTAAAGGTACAGTCTGGCAACGTACCAGACCATAGAGATCTCAAACCCTTTTGTTTTTTTTCAAAGCCAGTGGTAGTTGGTTAATCTCAGCAGGGGTATGAGTGGGCCACTGCATCCTATGGCTAAGAATGGGGGGGGTAGTGGTGGAGAGAGAGAGCATCAGTGCTCTCACTCCTGATCATTATCTAGTGATCCCAACCAGAAAGTGCAAGTAAGTAGACGTCAGGAGAACAGGATGAGTCTCCAGTATGAAGTTATACATGAGAAACAGTTTGCCTAAGTTCACTGAAAAATAGGGAAGGTACCAGACAAATATCAATAGCCCCGGGAGCATACTGCAGCATAATTCCTTTCTCCAGAGAAGAAAATGGACTCAAGAGACGATCCCCATCAACTGCAGTGGTATGCAGGACAATTACAGTATATATGCAGATCTGAACTGACACGTTCAAGCTTAGATTGCTTTGAACTTACGTGTTTAGGATCTCTTCTTCTAGAAACTTTGCAAGGAATGTAGTGTCCTTTGTTAGAGAAATGATGCGCAGTAAATTTGTCATCTGTAAATTTGTCAAAAACAAGTGATCAGCTTTGGAAAAAAATATTTGACTTCCTAACATGGGTACCAAAATACATTTAAAATCCTATTACGAACCAGTACTTAATGGCAGAACAGGCAAAGATAGTCTCTCCAGCTGTGATGGCGGAAGGTGGTCCCATTGTGGTGGCTTGACACATCACTGAAATCTGATGATCAACCCAGCAAGATCGTGTGGACAATGTCAGTGCCCCAAGGTCCCCACGTCAAACAAAGCCACGCTCAGACTTCTACCACGGTTAATTTGCCAAGTCCTGTGGCAACGGAAAATTGGCAATGGGGACAGGGCTGTGAACCTGGAAGTCCCTAGTCAAGAACCTGCACGCAGAGCACAGATGCATGAAGGTCTTGTTCACTTGTGTTGAGACGGAGGTGTATTTGGGCAGCTGCATCTGTGACTGAGCAGTCCTCTTCAGGATACCTTCTGCTCACCCCAAATCGGGTAGGGGCTAGAAAAGGTGTCCTAAAATTAGGCTGTCCCACTTTCTCCTGGCTGGGGAACCACACTTAGTGTGATCACCATTTTCGTGGTCAACCTCTAAATTTTGCAACTTGGAATGTTAGAACACTCATGGATAATCTCAAAAACACCCGTCTGGGAAGAAGAACTGCAACGTATCACATGAACTATCAAGACTCCAAATTGACATCGCCTCCCTCAGTGAGACCTGCCTTCCTGGGAAGGGGAATCTGGAGAAACAAGCAGGGGGATATGCTTTCTACTGGAAAGGAAAGACTGTTAGCGACCCTCATGTCCATAGAGTTAGCTTTGCCACCCGGAATAGGAGCTCCCCAATTGTATAAAGGCTCATAACACTTCACCTTCAGCTCAGCCGTAAGCAATATGCCACCGTCATCAGCACTTATGCCCCAACCCTTGACTTCAATGATGATGTTAAGGAAAAGTTCTACTCTGACCTTGATGAAATCTCCTCACTGCCATCCCAAAAGAAGAAAAGATCATCCTTCTGGGGGGGCTTTAATGCCAGGGTTGGCCATAACTCATGTCTGGAGAAGAACCATTGGGAAAAAGGGCATGGGAAAAGCCAACAAATTGTGTCCTCCTGCTGACAAAATGCATGGCCTCATTATAACATGACCTCTTCCACCAGGAGGACAAATTCAAAACCACATGGAGGGATCCTAGATCAAAGCATTGGCACCTCCTGGATTATATCATTGTTCGAGTTAAAGATCTAAGTGATGTCCATATTACTTGATTCCATGTGGGGAACTGATGCCTGCTAGACAGATCATCAACTTGTTTGATTGGTGATGAACATCTACCTAGCACCAAGAATCAAAAGTCCAAAAGGAAAATGATCAATGCCTCAGCCATAAAACAGCCCAACCAAAGAAAGGAGTTCCAAGTGCAGCTCACAACCAATCTGAAAAATGTGTGGCTTTAGACATTCCAGGGGAATCTGACAGTCTTTGTTGCCAGACAAAATCAAAAGAAAAATGTTGAGAACACCATTAGGAACTCTTCACAGCATTCAACAACCTGACCAAAGCATTTGACTCTAAATCACAAGGCTCCTTGGATTTTGGCCCAGAGATTTGGATGTTCAAGAAACTTCATCACACTCTTGCAACTAAAGATGTGACTGCAACTGTCTTGGGTGGGAGATCAGACTGGTGTCAAGCAAGGCTGTATGAATATCCCCATATTATTTACAAACTACCCGACAGTGACTATTCACCTCATAAGGTCTGCTACCCTCTGGTGTGAATATTAAATACTGCCTAGATGGAAAACTCTAACCTATCGCCTCCCTGCCAAAACTAAACCGACCACCATAGACATACATGATCTGCAGTTGCGGGTGACTGCAATGTTGTTTCCCAGTCAGCACCAGATTTGCAAGCCACTCTTGATCACTTCAACTTTGCATAAAAGAGACGCAACCTGTCCTTGAATGCTGCCAAAACAAAACTCATATTAACCCAGACTCGGTCAGTCGAATATTCCACTTCCCATATATGTTGAAGGAGACTCTGGAATATGTTGAGCACTTCCCAGACTTTGGCAGCCACCTCTCTCAAAAGGCCACCACTGACAAGGAGATCCAACACTGGATCATCTGTGCCAACTCAGCCTTTTACAAACAACTGCAGTGAGCATTTGACAAGGACCTCCACAAGTCAACAATAGTCCTAGAGTACAAAGCAGTTGTCATCACTACATTCCTGTACCACAGAGACCTGGACTGTGCATCAGTGACACATAAGAGCGCTAGAGAAGTTCCACTAGCAATACCTCCGCCACATTCTCAGAATTCAATGGGAAGACAGTTGAACAAACACTAGTGCCCTTCTTGAAGCCAGCTCCACAAACATTCAGGCAAAACTCGTGCAAAATCAAATACAATGAACTGGGCAATGTCACTGGACAGGATCTTCCCCACTAAGTCCTGTTTACTCAATTCTCAAATGGTCACTGTTCCAGGGTATAACAAAGAAAATGTTACAAAGACACTCTGAAGCTCTCCTTAAAGCACAACAGCATTGACATTAATGACTAGGACGAGCTTGCTACCAATCGTTCAAAATGGCAACCACCTGTCCATCAAACTGCATCATGCTTCGATTCCAAATGCCTTAATGACAAGGCAGAGCAGCAGCAGAGAAGGAAAGAAAAGGAAGCAAATCCTGCATTCCAAATCCCATTACCTCCTGGAACTTCCTGCCCCATGTGCCCAAAGATCTGTGGGTCAAGAATCAGCCTGTTCAGTCACGAAGACACATGGCAGAAACTTTGAGTAGATATCATCCTTGAATCAAGGGACAGCTGACAACGACAAACCAGTCATGCATCACCACATAACAAATGGGCTGTTTCTACAATGCATTTATACTCTACAATGCATTTATACTTTGAATCTAGACCATAAGCTGCAGTATCTGTTCCATGGAGGGAATACATTAATAATATCAAAGAATGCCTATACTCGAGACAATATTCCAGGGGTAATTCTGTGTAATGCATCCTTAATATTTAAGACAGCTTGGAGAAGTTTAAAAAGTGCTCAGGATGTCTAATATATCCCTGAAACCTGTTTTCAAATTATCCTAGACTCTGCAGTTGAGTTACATTTCACATGGCATCAAATCTAAGCAGTATAGGACTGCCTCCTCCAAAAGTACTCTCACTGCTAATGTCTGGAATCAGGATGTGACTCAAGTGTAGGTGCAACTTCACCATTGCTGCGAAGTGGACCCTTTTGCTCCTATGAAAGCATCCCATACTATTGCCTTGTTGCATTTCTTTTAAGGTTGTTAAAAACCACATGCTGCTAGAACAAAAAGCCACTTTTGAAGGCCTTGTTTTGTTAATTGTAAAACAAATCTGCATGCACATAGTATCTTTCACAACTTTAGAACATCCCAAAGTGCTTGAGAGTCAATTAAATAGTTTTGAAGAATAGTCACTGTAGTACACACTACAACCCAATTTCTGCACATGATCCAATGGGATAAACGTCCAGATATCTTAGTGGTGTTAGCTGAGGGATAAAGTTAGGAAAACTTTACTCCTTTTTTGAAATAGTACTATACAAATAGTAACTGCATAATTGTTCAAATCAAAAAGGACAGTGCACATACAACAAGCTCATTCCATGCACTTAATGATGGGATAAAACTCATGCATCAGCCGCAGCACAGAAAGGGTCCACCATGCAGATTAGCCTTCATACAAGAGTAATTAATCTTGTAGGAATAAAGACTTTTACCCTACAGGTTGAAAAATGCAATTTTCTTTGAGATATCCTAGACATTCTATTGGTAACAGAGGAATTATTTTACAATACTTGGATTCTGTGCTTCAATTTGGAACGGAATATTTTTCCATTAATCGAATATGTACTTTTACTTAAAATGGCACTTGTGAATCTTGTGCTCAAGATGAATAATGTTAGTACTAGATAATAGAACACTGTCTAGAGGTGGCACGGTAGTTAGATGTAGACTGAAGTGCCTCATACTTTGTTCCAAAATGCTTCAAAGACCACATCTTACTGCAACAAAGAGGCGCTTTTCCATTACCCAGTGCAGCAACTTTGTGGCCTTCGAGTGGGATTACAAATTCGGTTTCAGGAGCAGCTATACACTTAGTTTCAAGCCAAAAAGGAAATGGATTAAATCTAATAAATTCATTTCACAACACCCTTAGAAAACTTACATCCCATCATTCTAAACCAGATTTGAAGAGGTCCCAGACCAAGTGCACAGTTTCATATCTAACATTATACTCACTTCTTCCACAAGCTGTTCCAACTGTTCATGGTTACTTTGCAATGATGGAAACTGCTGGAACATCTCCAAGCGTAATAAGACCTGGAGCTGGCAACTGCAACAAGACCAATCACAAAAATTAACACAAGGATGATCCTCAAACAGATAAAGCATAAATGCAGCTAACATAGATCTTTCTTTTCTTAAATTTACCCTACTGCACCCCCAACATTATCTCAGGAATAATTTTGTTCAGTGTTCAAAGAACAAATATTTTGTTCTTTGGTTATCTGGCGTTAGCAGAGTCAGATGCACAAAGGCAAGTCAGCAGGTTAAAATTTGCGTGACTTTTCCTCCCCCAAGTAGTGCCTTAAGCTAGCTCAATCAGCGTACAGGTATCCTCTATTTAAAGTGCATTCTAATAGTGCATTTTTGTTTTAGCGCTGTTTGTAAATTAGGAAAGTTTCCAGAATAGCGTTGCCTCCATTTTGATTTCAGCAGTTACTGCACATGTGCCGAGAACCACAATGTAACTTCACATGCTCAGTCAGTTTATCTTAAACACAACTGCACCTCTCCCAACCCCCTTGCTCCCTCCAGTTTGTCACTTCCCTCTTTCAACATTCCCATTCTCCACTTTGCTCTCCCGACACCTCCACTCGCCACTTCCTTCTTACAGTTTTGCTCCCAGTTGCGGTGAGCAGCAATGAGGGAGAAGGGCGGGTGGCACAAAGTGGCGAGCTGGAGGGTCAGGAGGGGGAAGCAGTGAGTGGGAGAGGTGTTGAGCGTAAGTAGAAAGAGAGTTAGTAAGTTATTAAAAGTAAATTAGTAAAAGGATTTTTGGGAGATGGTAATGTCGCTGGATTGGTAATCCAGAGGCCCAGGCTAATGCTCTGAAGACATGGGATTTGAACCCAACACAGCAACTGGTGGAATTTGAATTCAATCAACAAATCTGAAATTGAAAGCTAGACTCAGTAATAGTGACCATGAAACTATTATTGATTGTTGTAAAAACCCATCAGGTTCACCAACGTCCTTTAGGGGAGAAAATCTGCTGACCTTACCTGGTCTGGCCCACATGTGACTCCAGGCAAACAGCAATGCGGTTGACTCTTAAATACCCTCTGAAATGGCCTAGCAAACCACTCAGTTCAAGGGCAATTAGAGATGGGCAACAAATGCTGGCTTTGGCAGTGATGCTCACATCCCATTAATGAATTGGAAGTTGGGTTCAAGGCAGCCAAATAGGTTTTAAATGTAAAATTTATAGGTCAGGAACTTAGCCCACCCTTAATACATGTTTTCTTATGGGAAAGTGATTTTCACTTAGGGCGTTTTCATTTAGCACGCTGTTTTATTTTAAGAACATATTATTTCTTTTTCATGGGATGTGGGCGTCACTGGCATGGCCAGCACTTGTTGCCCATCCCATTAGTGGTGTAAAACGAGGGATAGCTATATTTTAATACAGCAGTGACATTCTCAAATCCACATTACACACCAGAGGATAGCTTGAATTGAAAAGACAATTTATTGGTGCAGGCAATTTTTTCATTGTGGACAGTTCAGTGCAATTCTGTTAGAATGTTCAAACTTGGCAAAATATTAAATTTTTTTTGCTTTCGAAATTATAGGCACAAAATCCTGCATGTCACCAAGATGGTGGATACTCCTGGAGTCTCCAATTTAAATATGATCTTACTCACTCTCTGACTTTGAGTTCCTTATTCTCCTGGTTTCCGTACTGCTGCCGAATGGATTTACTGCTCTTCAGTAATTGCATTTGAATCAGATTTATACACGTGGCCTTTAAAGATAAGTAAAATAATCAATGTTGAAATTGTGCTGCATTCAAAATTGCAAAAGACATCCAGCAGTATGACTACATATTTGTCCTTTCAAATTTGGGGTGCACCTTGAGCCAAGATTGCTAGGGGCACGGATGGAAGGGGAATGTCTGGTGGACTTAGCAGTGGAACTTAATTTTACGGTATTGCATAGAATCTGCAGCAGAGGAGCTGGCCATTTGGTCCAACAAGTAATGCTGATGTTTCTGTTCTATACATGCCTCTTTCCATCCTTCATCTCACTCTATAAAGATAGCCCTCTATTTCTTTCTTTCTCGTGTGCATATCGAGCTTCTCCATAAATGCACTATGCTAACGGTCATGATCCCAGCTGCTATTACAATTGGACAAGCCTAATCCCAGGGCAGAACCCAACTTGATAGATCCTAACTTTTAATTGTTTGTTTAAATATGTGGAGAGGGGCTACTGAACAGTCACTGGAGTCAGCTAATAAACCTTTAACCAAAAAGCATAAAACATTTATTAAACAAGAAAAGATTAACCATATTACAATGCTCCTTCACCCACAACTATGCCTTTTTAGATATATACAAATTTGTAAGGATAACACAAGTTACAAAAGCTATCTTATACTCATGCTCACAGTAAGTACAGTCCAAGTAAACCAACTGGTGACCTCTGAAACCAAGTGACAGGTGCCGCCTTAACCAGATGCTATGGGTCTCTCCTCAACTCCCCCCAGACTCGTCATACCGTGAGCCAATCAATCAGTCTCACTGAACTCCGTCCTTCACATGAGGGTTTCCAATCTCCAAGAACTCTCCTTGGAATCTTCTCCCAAACCGACACTTTCTTTCAGATGCCTTCCGCAAGGGTTCACCCTCCAGGGTTTCAAACTCTCCTCCCAATGTTGCTCTACCCAGGTCACCACATGCATGCAGGCTTTCTTCCATGCACTCTCTCTCACCAACTCAGCCATCAACAGAATACCACTGCGTCACAAGCCCAAATCAATAGTTACAGGCCTTCAGTTGTTGCTCTGGAGCTTCTGGCCTCTCGCTTTAAACCTGCTTCCTTTAAGCTTGAAGCTTTCCTCTCGGCTCCTTATTTTCGCTTCCACAGAACAAAACCTTTCCCAGGTTCCTGTCCTTCCTTTGGCTAGAAGGTCTTCTTGGGACTTTCTCTCGTTCCGCTCCCCTGGATTTGGGGACTTTTCTTTAGCTTGGGTCTTGCTATCTATCCCCTTTGCTCCAGTCTCTCTCTCTGGCAGCTACTTTCAACCAACTTTAGCTTGGGACAGGCTGTCTACCCCTACTAGGCTGCTTCTGCCTGGCAGCTGTCTTCAAAACTGAACTCAAACAGCTTCCAAATCAAACTGCTGTTTCTAGTTTCTTGTCTGTGCGTCTACAGTGGTGGGGGAGTGAACCTGCCTCTCTGGAGCCCTGTTGCTAGACAACAGCCCAGTTTTTTCTACTCTTGTTTGCTTAACTTTTCTTTCAGTCATAAACTCTCATTAGAAATGCAGGCACCTTTTAAAGTGAAACTAAAACACAACTTGACCTTTTCTTAAACAGATACAGAAATACAAATCAAACTTAAACATTAAAGCTAAAACTCATTCCCAACACCTGCAAATACCAATATAACTTACTTAAACTCTCTCTATTTCCTAACATATCCAAATGAACTCCTTGTGGTAGCGTAGCACATTCTCACCACTCCCTGGGAAAAATTTCTCTGAACTCCCTATCGCATTAGTGACTATCTTATATGTTATGCCCCTAGTACTGGCCTTTCCTATTTTCTCTATCTCAACCGTGTCAAACCCCTTTATAAGCTTAAAGGACTTTATCTGGTCACCTTTCGGTCTCATCTTCAATGGAGAAGAAAGAGACCCAGCCTGCTCAGCCTTCCCCAGTAGGTATAACCTCCAATTCTGGTGTAATGACAATTTTTTTTACGTCATATCCTTTTTACAATATAGAGGCCAGAACTCCCAAGTGTGGTCTAACCAATGTTCTATAGAAGTTTAATGTAATTTTTCTGCTGTACAATTCTATTCTGCTAGAAATGAACCCCAGTGATTTGTTTACTTTTTAAAAATGGCCTTATTATCCTGCATCACTACTTTGTGATTTGTGTATCTATACCCCCAAATCACTCTGCTCCTCTATCCCATTTAGACACTAAGTATTCTAAGACACTAAGTGACACCTCCTCATTCTTCCTAATAAAAAATGTATCATCTCACGCTTATCTATACTGAAATTCATTTGCAAATTATATGTCCTGTACCTAGTTGAAGCCCTTCTCAGTATTATACACACCCACCAAATTTGGTGCTGCCCTCAATTTTGAAATTGTACTTCTGATTCCAGAGTAAATTGTTTATGCTGATGGCAAACAACACAGATCTCAACACTGATCCTTGTGAACACCACCTTCCATCTTTTGCCAGTCTGATAACAAAATATTAAAACATTTTTTATATTCCTTCTTGGGATGAGTGTGTTGCTGGCAATGCCAGCATTTTATGCCTATCCCTAACTGTTCTTAAGATGGTGGTAATCCAGCTTCTTGAACCACTGCAGTCCATCTAGTGTTAGTACACCCACAGAGCTGTTAGGGAGGGAGTTCCAGGTTCTTGATCCAGTGACACTGAAGGAATGGTGATATAGTTCCAAGTCAGGAGAACTTGCAGGTGGTGGTGTTCCCATGAGTTTGCTACCCTTGTCCTTCATGATGGTAGAGATCATGGGCAGAATTTCCTGCCTGTCGGGCGGGCGGGTTCGACCCAATCTCCAGTGGGCATGGAGCCAGTCCCCGCCAGCGAAGCAGGACGTGCCGCCATTTTACATGGGTGGGCCAATTAAGGCCCGCCCAGCGTGACGTCCAGCGGGAAGCGCTATGTGCTCCCTGTGTGGGCGGGGGGGGGGGGGAATTCCCCAAAAGCGAGTGCGCGCTCTTTCACGCATGCGCACGAAAGAGCGCACATCTCCCTGAGGCTAAGTGCAGCCTCAGGGAGATCGCCTGGACTTTGAAAAATATTAAAAATAGAAAAAAAAAATCCCTTACATTTCCCCCTCATGTCCCAACTCATGTGACGTCGTCACATGTTCATAATTTACAGAATAACTTTATTAAAATTTTTAAAACCCTGCATGAAACCTTATCCTGCTGCTGGATGAGGTTTCATGTTTTCTCTATTTGCCGCCGGGGCTCGTGGCCTGCCCTCCAACCTTAAGGTTGGATGGGCAGGTCCTTTAATTGGTTAAATGATCCTGTCAATGGCCTCAATTGGCCATTGACAGGTCGGCGGGCCTGCAGCTGATTTTGCTGCACCTCCGCCTTCCTGAAAATTTAAATGGGGTGGGATGACGTCGGGGGTTCCGCCTGAGGTTATCCCCTGTCATTTTACATGTCGGCGAGCAGGGCACTGTTCTGTTGAAGGGTCATGAGGACTCGAAACGTCGACTCTTTTCTTCTCCGCCAATGCTGCCAGACCTGCTGAGTTTTTCCAGGTAATTCTGTTTTTGTTTTGGATTTCCAGCAACTAAGATTAAGTGTGCTCTTCAACAGATAAGGGAAGGACAGATGGTCCCAGCTTAGATAGGAGTAAAGGTCTCTGCCTGGGTGATAATAGGGACATACAGTGCACGTACCTGTTACCAGAGATGTCTGTTTAATGTAAACTTATATGTTGACGAGATCGGAATCTGGAGAATGTTCTTGTACAAATGTATAAAAATGCTGAACACTTGTAACTTAGCAGAGTGCTATCTCAAGCTGCCTTGAGATGGTTCTCTCCTTGCAATTGCTCGAATAAACGATCATGACCTGTACCTGAGACTCCTGTGGTCTGTTTGTTAAAGCTACAATATTTATATGTCCAGTTAAGTTTCTGCTCAATGGTAACCCCAGGATGTTGATGGTGGTGGATTCAGCGATTGTAATGCCGTTGAATGTCTAGTGGAGATGGTTAGATTCTCTCTTATTGGTTAAAGTCTAATAATTCCTGTAATGTTATATCAATGGACCAAGTCAAAGTGACAATACTGCAATAATGTGTACTAATAGCAATAGATGAAATCAACAGAGTTTGTTTTTTTCGTAGTACGAACTTAAGAATTGCTGAAAAGAGACATGCCTAAGCTTTTAGTCTTGCATTCATCAGGTCACTTGCAAGAATGCCAATAAGGGGGAAAACAACAAATTATACTGTATGTGAAGAGAGTGCTGATTGGTTGGCAAGTGGCATTGCCTTGGTGGGATACCTTGACCAATCAGGGTCAAGCTGCCTGGTTTAAATTTCAAACAATGCTTAGCAGTTAACTGCCATTCCCATCTGTGGTGCATTCTCCACGACAGTACCACTTGCCAATCAATCAGCACTCTCTTCATACACAGTATAAATTGTTGTTTTCCCCCTTAAATTGCTATTCTTGCGAGTGCCCTGATGAGTGCAAGGCAAAAAGCTTAGGCATCTCTTTTTTTAGCAATACAGTTAGTTTACTTCCTCTTAATAATAACCCATGAAAGTGAGATCATTAAATTCCTTTAGAATTATCAAACCAAATTAGAAACTGATATTACCTCAAAAACTTCAGTGTTGCCAGATTTTAGGTACATTTTAATGACTTCGACTGCATTCTGTATGAAACTGAACTGCGACAATTCATCATCTACAACATGTTTCTGGTAATTCTCTTTCAAACTGGACACCATCTCCTCGTCACTTTTAAAATCTATAATACAAAGACAGAATGAAAAGTCAAATTTAAAAGCTGCAAATAAGTAATATATGAATAATGGTAGAGTAGTGAAAGATGTACTACATGATTTAACTTTTTTTCCAATCAGACCATTAATATACCCATCACAAAAGTATGCATAAAATATAGTGTTGTATAGCACTGGATACATTTTTAAAAAAATGTAATATCCTGTTTTTTAAATGAGAAAACTACAGGAATCTTCCCGAGACTTCAGCATTTCTTGTGTTACGGTTCCACAAACAATCACCCATCAACTATTCAATACTGTAGTCTTGACACAGTCCCTAGTGAACACCAGTCCACAGTACAATCATTCCTCGCCCTTTAATCTAATAATGATCAACAAAACAACTCCACTGCTTTCACAGACTGCAAACTCTTCTCTTTCTTGTACTGGTTCGCATTGTCATATGCTCAATAATAAAAAGCAAGTGACTGGGCAATCAGGGTTTTAGCATTCCCCAACTAAGCCATTAAAACTTAAACCACGATGACTATACTTGCTATTCTGAAAGGAATCCAAACATCTGAAAGGAAGTTTCCTCTAAAATAATCAAGACAATGACAAATCTGATCTACAATTTCAGTAAAAGCAGCAATAAGACATACCTACTGTACTCTTCCTCACTCTTTTAGATTTCTGTTCGCTCCCCAAACGTTTCTTGGACTGATGGGTGGACTCATCTCCAATGGGAAGCTGCATCCCATCTGGCTGGCTTTTTTGTGCTTTCAGGTTTAGCCTAGCAACATTCAACATCTGAAGAGAGCGGCTCATCGATCTCATCTTCTGTCGGATGGGGGTCCGAGGACCACCTGAAATTAATTGATAAAGCAACAAGAGAAATGCTCAGGATAGGAAGAAAATCAGAAGGTGGCCAATCAGTAAGCAAGCTGACCTGAGTGGCTCAGTTGCTAAATGTAGTACCATCTGGGCCACAAAGTTTGAGCAGAATGATCTCAGCCAAATTAGCACTTGAGTGCTATGATTTATCTTAGACCAGAATTTCTCTTATCCTGCAGAGATAAACAGCAGGCTGATACTCACCATCCAAGCTCACGAGATTGCTCAATTAAAGCATGTTACCACAGAACCATATCACAATTAAGAGTCCTCTCATTCAGAACAGGAACTGTATGTAGGGAAAAAAACGCTACGAGGCAAATCCCCCTGTAACTATGCTTTAAATTCCAAGCAATTTATACTATACTTACATCGTCTCCTTTTTACCCCCTGCTCTACAGCTGCTCCAGCTTCGTCTGCAGATTTCCTCTGGTAGAACTCTGCTAACTGACCAGTTAGGGCAAGTTCAGAATCCATGTTAGCTTTCTCATCTTCTCCCTGCATTGATCTAATGCACAAACAACAATTTTAGTTTTTGGGATACAGTTACTTTACCATTTCAGAGGTTAGAAATATCTTATAACAATCCACATCTTACCTGAATGATTGCATTAGAGCAGAGCTTGCTCCTGACAATTCAGATAATGGAAACCAGCCTTCACCAAAGGAAATTCTTTGTTGGGAAGTCTCGGCCAACTCTAGTTGTACCCAATCCGGAACAGTAAGCTCTTGTGGAAAAAAAGACAAATTCAATTCACCCGTTTATTCTACATCATTAGGCAGGTTTGAGAGCCTGAAAGTGACCACCTTGGAAAATAGAAGGCTCATGCTATTTAAGGCTTCAAGATTAAGAAAGTAGACAAATCAAACTTCACTGACATATTTGAAACTTCTACAAAATCTAGAGGCAGAGGGCATGGGTTTCAAGTATGCATTGGATTCATGGAACAGATTTCCTGAAGATAGGCAGATAGTGTGGAAATTCAAGGCACTGTTAAGTATATTTGAGGAACTGGGTAACTGAAATTTTTTGGACCAGTCAAATGGATGCAAACTTGTTCTTTCCTAGATTCCATGACTGTAATGTATCTTACATCTAGTCAGGTCCATGAGTTGTTCAAAGGTCATGACTCCTTCATGTTTAGTACTTTATCTTAAAAAATTGTTGTTCAAATTTGACAATCGTTAGAAAAGAAAAATTGCAATCAATTGATTAGTTTTGTGTTTGTGCACATTACAACAGCATTTGTAATCTCATGTGGTTCTTTGGTATATTAGCAGATGGGACCAGATTTCCATTGTGTTAATAATTCATAAGCTCTGCTTTGAAAAATTTGTTCAACTTCATTTAAAAATGTTTCTTTGTTGGCATACTGTACATTTTCCCCTTTCTCTACTGGAGTTTGATTCTATTATTGAATGGTACTGCTTTAAATAGTCATCATGATCTCAGACAAGACTGGCTGTATTCCATTGCTAGAGAAATCACAGCTGTTCTATATTAAGTTTTTAGGCTGTTTAAATAGTAATTGACATTCATACAGCAGGGTAAAACTTACTGTTATTGAAAACTTCTATGCAATGGGAAATAATACAACATTCAGACGTTGCTAATCCATTGTCGTTACAATCAACCACTTACTGTCAAATCTTCATAATTCAAAATTGCTTTTGCACTGAAATTATTAATAAATTATAATAAGACAAAGTCAATAACAGAGCAAAATGGGAATTGATTTTTAATTTCAATACATTGGCCTAAACAGTTCAACACTTTTTTAAAGAAAAAAGATTCTAATTCACTATGACTTTAGCAGGTTAATGTTTATTGAATTTCAGGATAGAGCTCAAAAGGAAAGAATTAACTACATTTTTCCAAATGTGGTTTGCTTTGTTGCAATGCTGTCTATTTAAATACATTTTATTTAGTGAATAAATAATCTGGAACGATTGATCATCATTGTCTCAATGAGAGGAGAAATCGAGATTATGGGGCAAATTTGAGGAATTATTCTGCTAAACTAAAGGTGCAGAGCTAAAATTACAAAATTCAGCAAGATTCATATAAATCGTCTTTTGTGTATAGTGGGTAATCATGTCAGCATCAATATGTCCACTATAAACACTGGGGAATTGCAATCATAATTTTAATTTAGTTATGTTAATCGGACAATAGTGTGGATTTTGAGAGGATTACCAACAATCCATGGAATAATAACTCACCATAAGGCAGTTCAAGGAGAAAAGTGGCCAATACTTTTAAAATTAAACTAACAATTAACTTTATTACATTCAGTATCTACACAGATACTGTGCTGCAAATGTGAGCGTGCAGCATTTCAGGAAACTTAGTTCATAAACGCTATTTAATATAACATTACATAAACCAGCCAACAAGTCTATCTCATCGTTAAAATATTTTCCTGTACAGCAGACAGCACATTCAACAGGCCTTTGGTTAGAGTTCTTGTTATCCACAGAACCAAAAGCAAGCTCTGGCTTGCTCAGTTCTGAAAAAGTTCTGAGCAATACTCCAAGACCTAGTAACAAGAATACAGCAGCAGGCTGTCAAGCTTGTAACTTCCATTCTGAAAATTTCCAATATCTTATCAGTGGCCAGAGCACTCTTAAGTTCCTCTGATTCCCCTGTTACAATACTTAACTGTTCCTATATCTTGTCACACATCAAAGTTCACATTCAAAGAAATCAATATCACGAATAAGCATTATACACAAATTAAATTTCACACCTCCTCAAGTTTAAGAAGCCCTATTCTTTATCTAAATGTAACAATGCTGAGTCCAAAGGAATAACAAACAACTGAAAAGTACGGGGCACAGGTGGAGATAGGCAACTATGCCGGAGTAACACAGAGACTGAGTGCGTAGCGAACTAGGTCCACATGGGAATTTGGTGCACAGGGGCAAGAGGTGTAGTATACATTGGAATTAAGTGAGTAATTAACTTAATTTAACTAAATAAGATAAGTAATAATGATGGGACAGGAGTTATGTTGCAGCTGTGAACATGAGAGTTTTTAGACGCCAAGGCGATCCATGACAAACCTGTCTGCAGGAAGTGTAAGCAGCTAGAGGAATTCCAGGTCAGGATTATTGATCTGGAAGCCGAGCTGCAGACACCGTGCAACATAAGGGAGGGCGAGAAATACTTGGGCACTTTGTTCCAGAAGACGGTCACGCCTCTTAGAATAGGGTCATTTGTTTTGGTCAGCAGTGAGGGACAGGAGGATGTGACCATGAGTAAGGCAAGTAATGTGTCCAAGACGACAGTAGTGGAGGAGCCTTAGAGTTTGCAATTGTCAAACAGGTTGGTATGCTCACAAACTGTGTGGACGAAAGCGAGGCCTGCAAGGTGGATGAGCAGGTTGGCTGTGGCACCATGGTACAGGAAGCCGTTCAAGCAGGGGGAGCAAACAGGAATGTGGTGGTAGTAGAGAATAGTATAGTGAGGGGAATTGGCACTGTTCTCTGCAGCAAACAGCGAGAGTCCAGTCATCTGTGGTCCATCTACGGCGATGGGGTGGCATAGTGGGATTGTTACTGGACTAGTATTCCAGAGAGCCAGGGTAATCCTCTGGGTACCCAGGTTCGAATCCCATGGCAGATGGTGAAATTTGAATCCAACAAAAATCTGAAAAGTCTGGTGATGACTATGAAACCATTGCCGTAAAACCCCATCTGGTTCACTAATGCCCTTTAGGGAAGTAAATCTGCCATCCTTACCTGGTCTGGCCTACATGTGACTTCAGACCCACAGCAATACGGTTGGCTCTTAAATGCTCCCTGAATGAGGGCAATTAAGGATGGGCAATAAACACTGGTCTAGCCAGCAACATCCACATCCCATGAACAATTTTTTTAAAACGTAGGTACCAATGACATAGGGAGGACAAGGAAGGAGGTTCTGCACAGTCAATATGAGAAGCTAGGTACCAAATTAAGAAGCAGAACTTCAAAGGTAATAATGTCTGGATTATTACCTGAGCCACATGCAAGTTGGCAGAGGAAATTAGGGAGATGAAAGCGTGGCTCAAAGACTGGTGCGGGAGAAGTGGGTTCCGGTTCCTGGGGCACTGGCACCAGTACTGAAAAAGTGGGGGCTGTACTGTTGGGACAGTCTACACCTGAACCATGCTGGAACGTGTGTCCTTACGAATCATATAACTAAGGAAATAGAGAGGGCTTTAAACTAAACAAGGGGAGGAGAGGGTCAAGCTTGGGTAGATGTGGCAAATCAAGGGGTAGATTCAAGGCAGGAGACATTAATAGTAATATGGGAAACGAGGGTCATAGGTTTTATCTTCTGTCCCTTGCTGCTATTCTAAGAACACACCAATAGACAAGGCTAGATGTTACAAAGATAACAAAAAGACAAAACTAAAGCCTCTATGTGAATGAGCATAGCTTTCATAAGAGTGAATGAATTGATAGCACACACTGAAGTAAATAAATATGATCTGATAGCCATTATGGAGATGTGGCTGCAGAATGGGTCCTAAATATTGAGGGGCATAGGATATTCAAGAAGAATAGGAAGCTAGGTGAAGGTGGAGGGGTAACACTGTTGATCAAGGTTGGCACTGATGCAATAGTTAGAGATGACCTTAGTTCAGATCGTCAGGATGTAGAATCAGTTTGGGTGGAGATGAAGAATAGCAGGGAAAAGAAGCCACAAGTGGGAGTGGTCTACAGGCCCCCTAACAGTAACAATAATGCAGGACAAAGTATACAAGAAATATTGAGTGCTTGTGATAAACGGACAGCAATAATCATGGGTGAGTTTAATCTATATATAAACTGGAAAAATCAAATTGGCAGTAGTAGTCTGAATGAGGGGTTCGTAGATAGTTTTTTTTAGAGCAGCACATTCTGGACCCAACCAGGCAGCAGATTATATTATACCTGGTATTGTATAATGTGACAAGATTAATTAATTACCTCAAAGTGAAGGCAACCCTAGGTAACAGTGACCACAATCCAATTGAATTTTATATCCAGTTTGAAAGGGAGAAGAGTAGGTCTAAGATTAGTATTTTAAACTTAAATAAGGGCAATTATGTGGACATAAAGGCTAAGCTAGCTGAAGTGAACTGGGGTAAGAGGCTAGGGTATAGATCAATATAGAAGCAGTGGCAGACATTTAAGGGGATTTTTCAGAAAACTCAGGATAAGCATATTCCTACGATAAAGAAAAATTCTAAGAGGAGGACCCACCATCTTGGTTAACTGAACAAGTTAAGGAGAGCATCAAACTTAAGGAAAAAGCATGTAATTGCGCAAAGATGAATAGCAAGTCAGATGATTGGTCAGAATATAAAGAACGGTAGAGAATAACTAAAAGGTTAATCAGGAGTAAGAAATTAGAATATGAGAGGAAGCTGCCTAGAAATGTAAAAATGGATAGCAAGAGTTTCCACAGGTGTTTAAAAACAAAAAAAGTAGTGAGTATTTGTCCTCTAGAGTGACAGTAGGGAGTTAATAGTAGATAAGGAAATGGCAGATGAAATGAACAAATATTGTGCTTCTGTCTTCACTACAGAGGATACAAAAAACATTCCATTAATAGCTGCAAATCAGGGGATGGACAGGAAGAGGGGAACTTGGAATTACACTCACTAGGGAAGCAATGCAGAGCAAAGTGATGGAGCTGCAGGCTGACAAGTCTCCAAGTCCCGATGGACTTCATCCTAGGGTCTTAAAAGAGGTGGCTAATGCCATGAAACTAACATAGGTTTCCACATTATTGTGATTTATTGTAAAGTAGGTTTGTGGGTCTGAGTGTCAATGGGTATGATTTAATTGAATTAGATTCAGGTAGACTGCAAGCTTGAAATTATCAAAAAAAGTTAGGAGTAAAAGGCATTTGAAATGCTAATGAGAAAATATGGATGAGGTCTTAGCATATAAGGTGTGAAGGAAATTTGCATTTTTAGATAAGTAAAGAATTGTTTGGGTTTCAAAGGGATGATAGGATGTTTACAACTAACAAGATAAGCAAGGCCAAGCAATGTGTTTATTTTTCCCCCAAAGGTACTGACCATATTGGCAACATGAAAGATTTTTATATTATGCGAAAAGTAAATTTCCAAAGACATAGAACAATAGAATTTACAGACTAAAGAGGGAGAAACATATATAAAGAGGAATGGAAGGCTATGTTGGGTGGCCATGTAAAATCCTGAACGTTACACCATGTGACAGACTTGGATGAAGCCTCCAGCCTCTTTTGCAGAAGTCAGGTGTGTCCAGTAACCAAAGGAAAGCCTTTCGAATTCCATTGTCGAGTGGTGGCTATGGTAAGCTTGCTTGCCATTTAAATTAAAAATCTATTTTGGACTGTTGCCTTAAAAGGGAGCATGTAGTTGAGAGTCAGGTTAATTAGGAATTTGTTATTACAGTTACTTAATACAATCTTATGTATGGGCTTGAAATTATTTTTGTTAATAAATGTTTTAATTTAGTTTTAAAATCACTATAGGGGTTAGTGGACTCTACTTCTGAATTCAATACATAAATCTTCTCGTAATAAATACAAGTTGCAAAACTGTTGCGATAGCATTGCCAAGTTTCCTTGCCTGGCACACATCATCTGCCATGTCATAACATTAATGAGGTAGTAAATGCGTTGGCATTAATTTTCCAAAATTCCCTAGATTCTGGTAAGGTTCCATCAGACTGGAAAGTAGCAAATATAACCCCTCTATTCAAGAAGGTGAGGGGGGATTGCGGCAGGAAACAGAAAACTATAGGGCCAGTTAGCTTGACATCTATCGTGGGGAAGGTGGTGTTAGAATCGATCATTGAGGAGGTTATAGCTGGGCACTTAAAGAAATGCAAGATAATCGGGAAGAGTCAGCATGGATATGTAAAAGGGAAATAATGTTTAATCAATTTATTGTAGCTCTTAGGAGTAACATGCGCTGTGGATAAAGAGGAGCATGTAGACGTGCTATACTTGGATTTCTAGAAAGCATTTGATAAGGTGCCAAATCAAACGTTATTGTGGAAAATAAAAGCTCATGGTGCAGGGGTTAACATATTAGCAGGGATAGAAGATTGGCTGGCTGGCAGAAAACAGAGTATGTATAAATGGGTCTTCTTCTGATTGGCAGCATGTAGCGAGTGGAGTCCCACAGGGGTCTGTGCTGGGGCCTCAACTTTTTACAATTTATCAATGTAAAATTATGACTTAAGATGATAGTTAAATTTGCAGATGACAAAGATACTTGGAAAGTATGTTGATGATGAAGACATAAGGAGATTGCAGACTGATATAGATAGGTTGAGTGAATGAGTAAAAATCTGGCAGATGTAGCATAATGTAAGAAAATGTGAAGTTGCTCACTTTGGCAGGAAGAATAAAAAAGCAAAGCATTATGTAAACAGAGAACAGCTATAGAATTCCTAGGTACAGACCAATCTGGGTGTTCTTGTGCATGAGTCACAAAAAGTTAACATGCAGGTGCAGGTAATTAAGGCAGCTAACGAATGCTATCCTTTACAATGAGAGGAGGTGTCAGCTGTGGCTCAGTCCACAGCACCCTCGCCTTTGAATCAGAAGGTTGTGAGTTCATGTCCCACTCCCGGAAACCAAGAACTGTGATTGTACTCAAAAGAGTTGCAATCTGTGACTGTTGATAACTCGAAAGAATTTTTACAATGAGAGGAATTAAACATAAAAGTAAGGATGTTGTGCTTCAGTTATACAGGGCATTGGTGAGACCACATCTCGAATACTGTGTGCAGTTTTAGTCTCCTTATGTAAGAAAGGATTTAAACCGTGTTGGAGGTGGTACGCTAGATTGATACCTGGAATGAGCAGGTTGACTTATGAGGAAAGGTTAGACAGACTGGGCTTGTTTCCACTGGAGTTTAGAAGAGTGAGGGGTGACTTGACTGAAGTATATAAGATCCTGAGCAGTTTTGACAAGGTGGATGTGGAAAGGATGTTTCATCTGGTGGGTCAGTTCAGAACTAGGGGGCACTGTTTTAAAATTAGGGGTCGCCCTATTAGGACAGCGATGAGGAGACTTTTTTCCTCCGAGGGTTGTGCGGCTTTGGAACTCTCTGCCTCTGGATATTTTAAAGGTGGAGGCAGATAGATTCTTGTTAGGCAAGGTTATCAGAGGTAGATGGGAATGTGGAATTGAAACACAAACAGGTCATCCATTATCTTATCGAATGGCAGAGCAGGCTCGAGGGCCAAATGGTCTACTTTTGCTCCTATTTTCTATGTTCATATATCCAAGAAGAGGAATGAAATAAATTTCCAAATTAATGCCCAAACTATGCTTCGTTTTCCTTACCTGAACATTCATCAGTGATATCAGAGAAAAGATTTAATGCTCTGCCTACAACATCCGGGGCCCCTGAAGACATCGCTTGGTTATTCTCAGTTAACTCTGTCTTCAAGAGAAGCTCCTCAAACTCTGGTTCTTGTTCCCAGGAGATCAGTGTGAGCACTGCTGTGCCACTAAGCAAGGGAGACAGTACTCCTGTACACGGCGGCAGGTAATTATTCAACTCCATATCAACAACCTAGAAAAATATGAACAACAAATACCACATTGATCTCTTTCAAGATTCTTAAATGTTTTTCCTATCAATTTTCCAAATAAGCAGGTTCCTATATGACTAACTGCTAACCAGAACAATTTGAATAATCAAAACCTGTTATGTTGGAAGAGATGTTACCAAATATCAGTGCAAAATACATCACATCTCTACTTCTCTTTAGCTCTGAAGTCATACGGACTCAAAATGTTAACTGTTTCTCTCCCCACAGATGCTGCCAGACCTGCTGAGCTTTTCCAGCATTTTCTGTTTTTATCCAGCATCCACAGTATTTTGCATTTATCATTAATCTTTTGTTCAACAAGTGACAATTAAAATCCCAGGTGAATAGATGGGAACACAACATACAATTAATACACATCTTGAAAAACTAATTTAAATGAAAATACCCACCAAATATATGTTTTTGCAGGCCATTTCCTCTAGAAGTCGTTGAAGAAAGTAGGTCTCTTTAGTTTCCTTCTGTCTGGCTCGTTGTAAGATCCAAGCATGTGTTGACAACCGGTCAGTCCTTTGCAGATCCCAATCTTTTACAGCTCCTTTTACTATAATACTCGCTGGCGCAGTCAGGTGTTTCTGACTACAGGAAACTGGCTCCAAAGTGATAGGGCAGCACACCTCCTGCTCTCCTGCTCAAGGAGGAACAACAAAATAATTTTACAAATTTCCAACACACAAAATAATAAAGTGGAGCCTCAAATGGAAGAGTTTGCATTTAAATAGTACCTTTTTTATACCTCTCAGAAATGCCCCAGAGCTCTTCACATTCAACGAATTATGTTGAAGGACAGTCACTTATGTACATAAGCTCAGCAACCATTTGGCGCACAGCAAGAGGCCAAAAACAGCATATCAGATAGCCAGCTGACACGCTTTGGTGGTGTTGGTTGCAGGAGAAATGTTTCCCTAAACAGTGGGAGAACTATCTGCACTTCTCCAAATAGTAAAACAGGTTCTTAGAACTCCTTAAAAATATGAGAACCAGATTTGACATGACATTGGATTTACATTCTGTGTGGTGTCAACTGAAACAGTGCTGAGTGTTTTATATTGGAAATTTGACTCAGATTGATTCCCGACTATAGATTTACACTGCAAGTTAGCTTTGATAAAAGTGGAAATTGCTCTGCGCCATGAATACTTTTATTGCAACTGCAGCCCAAGTAGCGTTAAAATGTCTCAACTACCGATTTGTCAGGTTAACAATATAAGCTGAATTTAAGATAGGAAATGCTAAACCGGAATCAAAAAAGCATACTATTCTAAAGGACCATTATGTACAGAAAGCACACTTTCAAATTTGACAACGGTAGGAAAAGGGGTGATAATTACCTTGTGTGATAGTCAGTAATCCTTGCTGAAGAGGAAACATCTTTCGATAGGAACTTTCAACATTCACAATATAATTCATGCTGCAATCGAATGGAAAGAAAGCACCCACTGTTTTCCTCTGTTTCGCGTACTCCTTTGCATCTATTCCATTCTTCTCAAAAGCAATCTTCTTCAGGCCAACTTGGGAAGTTTTGCCCAATAGTACAGCAGAGTCATTAAGCGTAAGTTCCATTAAAGCAGCAAATGGAATTAAACTTCCACCAACCAAGCGCATCACTTCAGAGACCATCTTATAGCCAATATGATCAGAAGCTCCAATGAACTAGAGAGGAAAAGAAATCAAATCTAAGTTCTTTCATAAAACCTAGCATACAAAGTGTAAAAGCACAATTTGTTCACAGCAAGATCCAGTAAACAGCAATGGGGTATAATGGGATAATGATTGGACAAACTGTTTTATAAATGTTGGTCGAGGGATAAACATTGGCCAGGCCAAAAGAGCTTCCTCTCCCCACCCACACCCCACTGGTGTTTAAAATACTACCCTAGGATCTTTTACATTCACCTGGGTGGGCAAACAGAGCATCAGTTTAATGTTTGCCAAACCGTCAAATTTAAATAAGACCAAGTGGAAAGTAAGAGATAGAATTGTATATAGGATGAAGTTGCTAGGGTTTTGAAAGTTAGATTGGCTTGGACCGTCAGCCCCAGGGATCCACAGCATGGACATGTCCTTTAAGGCTACAGTGCTGTGCATTCCTGGGGTGAATTAGAGGCCAATTTCTCTTAGGCAGTTCCTAGTCAATTAGAAATCAAGGAAATCAACAGGAAATAATTGATGCTGTGACTGTATTTTGCATGCGTGACAAAATGCAAAATCCAATGTAACATAAATATTAGCCAATCTCCAATAGTGCTCTAAGTGAGAATGCACCACTCTGCAGCAACACAAGTGTGATGGGGAACATGAATAAGAATTGCACTGCACGGAAGACCTATTATAAATGTTGCTTCATCGCATTCTCAGAACACCCTAAAGCATTTCATATGCAATGAATTACTCCTTGAGATGCAGTAGCTGTCACTTAGGTAAATACAGCAACTTATACGCACATAGCAATATCTTAAATAGCAATGACCACCAATTGGTTTTTACATCTGTTGGTCGAGGAAAAATGTTGGCAAGGATACTCTGCTCTATTTTCCAATTGCCAAGAACTCTTCAACATTCATTTGAACAAGGAGCAGGTATCTTCAGTTTAATGTTTCACCTGGAAAGATACACCTCATACATATGCTGCAGCTGTAAATGTTACACTGGCTGTTGTAACACATTCCTCATTACATTTTGATTTGATAGAACAGAATCTGGCCAATGCAGTTACCATAAGTTAGTAGTCCTAATAGTCTGTATTAAAGAACAAATTACTTTGTAAAGGAAGTTATTTGTTTTGTAGGCAAACATGGCAGCCATATTGTGCACATCAAGATCCCCAACAGTCACAAGATCAACATGCAAATAGAACTTTGACAGTATTATAGTTGAGGGGGAGAAGTTTGGCTGGGACAACAGAACTCAGTGCACTTCCACGAATGGTGCCACAGGAATATTATTTTTCATGTTAACCTGAATTGGCAGATACAGCTGTGATTTAACCTCTTATCTGAAAGAGGGCATCTCCAACAGTACAACATTCCCACAATACAGCACTGGAATGTCAACCTAAATTATGTCAAGGCTTGGAGTAGGACCTGGACCATGCCTGGGGTGGCTTTGGAAAGGGTGCATACAATAACTGCCTGTACGCTTGAGACTTTCTACGACCAGCAGGCACTGCAGGGAATAGCGTGTCTTATAGACGTTGAAAATACGATCAGTTAGTTAGATTCTTTTTGGTTTTGCTAGAACTTTGTTGCATATTTTAGTTTAATTCAACCATGTGTTTATTTCTTGTACATCAGTGGTTACACTTGTACTGATTCTCGTTTGGTGACACTAAAGCATCTCAGGCCTCCCTTATTGGCCCACAAATTTGATTAGGACAAGAATGCTGCCAACTATCAATTCTTGTTGTTTTAAAGTTACTGCATTCTGCTGCTCAGGTCCAGTCAGGTCAAGGGATCAATAACTTGCATTTATACAACACCTTTAATTAGTGAAACATCTGACAGGACTTAAATAAAAGCAAAATACTGTGGATGCTGGAAATGTGAAATATTATCCAAGTGCTGGAAAAATTCAGCAGGTCTGACATCTGTGAAGAGAGAATCAGAGTTAGTGAGTCAAATATCACTCTTCAGAACACAAGAAGCCATACTCGACTCAAACCATTCACTCTCTTTCTCTCTTCACAGACCTGCTGAGTTTTGCCCAGCACTTTCCCAAGTGCCCACAGTTGGGGCACCAAGCCACAAAGGATATTTTTTTTAAAAAGTGACCAATAGCTTGGCCAAAGAGGTGGGTATTAAGGAGGCGAGGGGGTTTAGGGAGGGAATTGTAGGCCTTGTGGTTTGGGCAGTTGACAGCACAGCGCCAATGGTGAAGTGATTAAAATCGGGGATGCGCAAGGGGTCAGGGTTGGCAGAGATCGCCCAGGGCTGTCGATTGCAGAGAGAGAGAGAGAGGGTGAGCCATGGAGGGGTTTAAAACAAGGATGAAACATTTTAAAACGGACCCGCCAAGAGGAGTTAAAATCGGGCGCCCTGTACGCCCGCAGCGCGCTCTTTACCTGTTGCAGCTGCTGGGTGTCCACCCAATGCAGGGCGATACAGTGGCTGGAGAGCAGGGCCCGGACTGGAGCCGGGATGATTTTCTCCGCCAGTTGCTGGCAGCTGTGGGTCGCGGGAAGCTGCAGGAAGCCGAGTAACTGAGCCCGGGAGTGCGGGCAGGGGGCGAAGAGGAAGAGGGAGCTCCGAGGCCGGGGCTGCGGGGCCTCCGTTCCCGACCCCCGGCGGCATTTGGCGGGGGAGGTGATGTCCGGCCGGTCCCACTGATAGTCCGACAAGGCCTCGATCAGCGCCGTCTGAGTGGTGGTGGCGGCGGCGGAGGAGGAGGAGGCGGCGCTCCCCCGCTCCCGGCCCGGCTCCACCTCCCGGCAGAGGGCTTCCTCCAGCTCCTCCAGGTGTCGGAGCCGCAGCTCCCTGAAGCCGCGGCCCCGGCCCCCGCCGCGGCCCCTGGCCCTCGCCGCCGCCGAGTCGAAGAGTTTAAAGGCCCAGCGGACATTGTGGAAGCCGGAGCCATGGGCCGAATGCAGCAGCACCCGCAGCGCGGCCAGCCGGACCAGCCCGGCCTCCGAGGCCGCCGTGTCCACCAGGAAGGCGATGTAGTGAGAAGCCATGGCCGCTGCCGGAGCCCGGGGGTGGGGGGGGGGGGCCTCTCTCACTGCCTCCGGCTCCGCCGCTCTCTCCGAGCCGCCGCCATTCTCCACATCTTCAACCGACAATTCTTGGCGCCCTTTTCATCTCTCAAAGCTGATTGGTTCCAGTTCCTTCGTCCTGTTCGCTCATTGGATAATGTTCCGAACGCTTCGCTCTCCTTATTGGTCCAATATCCGCACTTGCCTCTCGGTGATTCGCTGAAAGACACACAGACCCCCGTCGCTGATTGGCCACATAGCTGCGCAACTGCATATATGGATAACTGATTGGATAATGTACTTCGACGGTTATCCAATAGCCATCGAAGTAGCTCTTCTTGATTTCCGATTGGAAGACCCGACTGTAAACAACAAGGCCGGGCCAATGGGATAGCCACGTTTAAAATGCACTGTAGATTGTCCTTTTAAAAAACATTTAAACTTTGATGAAATATTGCACACGGGGCGGGGGAAGACACAGAAACTCATTTGTACAGAGCAAGATCCCAAACAGTTGATAATGTTGTGATGTTGATTGAGAAATGAATATTGACCAGGACTTGACGCTGCTTTTCTTTGAAATATTAGGACCCTTTACCTCCACTTAGAGGGCAGATTGGCGTCAGTTTAACATTATCCAAAGATGGCACCTCTGACAAAGCAGCATTCCCACAGCAAGTGGGATTTGAACTCACAACCTTCTGACTCAGCAGGAAGAGCACAGTCAACTTAGCCACTGCTGACACTTTCCCATTTGATCAGCACCAGAGGCATAAAATACAACTGGCTTCTGAGCCTGAATTGGGGGTGAAAACATAGAAACATGATCTTAATCCAGAATGTTGTTAGCTATGCTTTTCATCATTTTAATCACAATTTCTTGTGCTTTCTCTGTATATCCTCGGCACCTAACCTTTCACATATGTATCCAGTATCATACATATCAGTTGTTTTATGGCAATCTGGAGCAGTGTATTCTTCATTCTTGCGGCCTTTTGGGGGGAAGATATTTCCTCTGGATTCACTTTGAACAGGCTTAGTTCAAATTCTAAGATGGCATCTCCTCATTTGAGATTCCCCTACAGAGGCAAGAGTCATTCCCCATCTACCCTTCCAATTTCTTTCATTATATTGTACACCGCAATCATGTCACCCATTTCATTATCAGGGGTATAAAATTCTCAACTGGCTGAAAACTCTGGCACAAAGAAAAATGGTTATGATAGTTAGAGACCAAACACTCAGCCCCAGGACATCGCTGCAGGGGTTCCCCATTGCCATATCCTTACAATCAACATCTGGCAGCCACCATTAACCAGAAATTGAACTGGACCAGCTACTAAAATGGTACAGCTACTAAAGCAAGTCAGAGGCTGGGTATTCTGCTGCAAGTGGCTCACTTCTTGATTTCCCAAAGCCTCTCTACCACCTAAAAGACACATATCAGTAGTATGATGGAATACTTTCCACTTGCCTAGATTGGTGCAGCTCCAACAACACCCAAGAAGCTTGACACCATCCAGGAGGAACTAGTGTACTTGATTAGTGCTTCATCCAGTGGCTTAAACATCCAATCCCTCCACCACTAGTGCACTGTGGCCACACTGTGCACTTTCTACAGTAACTCCCCAGAGTTTCTTCAGCAGCACTCTATAAACTTAAAACCTCCACCACCTAGAAGGACAAGGGCAGCAGATGTATGGGAACACCATCACCTCCAAGTTCCCCTCAAAGTTACACACCTTGGACTTGGAAACCTAGAGCTTTCCTTCATTGTCACCAGGTCAAATTCCTGGAACTCCCAAAGAGCAATGTGGAAGCATCTTCACCACACAGACTGCAGCTTTTCAAGAAGAAGGCCCACCACTGCCTTCTCAAGGGCAACTAGAGGTGAGCAACAAATACCAAACTTACCAGCGATGTCCTCTTCCTGAAAATAAATTAAAATAATAAACCTTTCAAAGTCCAGGCATGTTTTCAAGAATTATTTTATTAATCAATGTCGCAGAAATATTTAACATGCAACATTTAAATGTTTAGTAAATATATATTTTTATACATATTACATTTGAACTTTTATTTGTAAATTTAAAATAAACTTTTTCTATCATTATCTGGACTGAAACCCTATATAAGGCTACACCAATCCATTGTTTCTGAACCAATAATCACTCCGCACATGCTTCCCAAGAGTACTCGGGTATTAATTCCAGCTCAGGCTGTCACAGTTATTTAGTGAAGCAGTCTATTCTATTCATCCTCAGGCTGCATGATCATTCAGCCTGTTAAAAAGATGGAGCCAGACAAGGGAAGTGTTTGTAAGGAACTTGTGCAGAGGTTGTGCTCACTGGCTGGCTCCCTGGCTACTCCCACTCTCAATCCCACTGATTTTCCATTCTTTTCCTGTGAATTAGTGTTATGGCATCATTGCCTCGTACATGCAGGCATTGCACCTCATCTGTGTCCCAAAGACAACAAAATGATCTTCTGTAGTATTTTACTGAGCTGGCACCACTCCTTTAATTCTTTCCTGACATCTGTTTATAGATGGTGAAGCATGGCAGACCTGAAGCTATAATGGCTGAATTATTGCCCCAAAATGGGATCATGTGACATCATCCCAGTGAGTTCCAACGGTTCAGCCTCCAATAGAAAAGCAATACAAAAGCACGGTGTCTCTTTTGGAGGGCCACATTTCCGTTAACCCTTTCTTTTCTGTACCTGGCATGTAGGTGTTTAAAGTCTCTGATAATTTAATCTGAATGAAACAGTGGCAAATTGGTCTGGTGCTACAGGGCATTTGTCTTATTAATGACTAATTGGATTAAAGCCCCTACTTGACATGCACAGAGTGACAGCTCGGATGGGAATGAGGCAACCCCATATGTCAGTGCCCCCAAGGAGAGATCTTACCTGGACAGGATGGGAAATGCTCACTGGAATTAAAAACCCTTTGATAATAAGACACTTCGGTCCAAGTCCATCTGAGCTATTGGCACAAATAGGATTTGACAAGTACACTATCTATTTGGTCAACCTATATGAGTGAAGCTTTCTACTGTACGTCAAACAAATTTCTGTATGGAATCATGTGCATTTTCCTTCCGTAATTAAAGAGACAGTGTGCTTTTTTTTTCCGAGTTGGTGAACAAAGCTGAAGTGCTTTAGGATTAAGGAGAAGCAGGCAGCATACATTGTCAGTCTCTGCAAACTGTCTTTAACTGGAACTTATGCAAGCAATCTCATTCTATTTACCCTCTTCTTAATCATTCTAAACAACACAATTTAATCCTTGCAGCTTGTGTGAACAACCGAGAACCAAATAATCAAGTGATTCTCCACTATACGCCCTACATACTCTTTCTCTTCCATGCATGATAATATTGAAATCATCTCTGACTCTAACTCATTCTTTCATTCTTTCCCTAAGGCCGCAAGATTCTAGAATTCCACAGCTCCTTCAGCCATCGCTCCTGTTGCAATCTAAAAGTCGAGCTTGGCATCATTTAATCACCACTTAATGAACTTCCTCGCCTCTCCTGGATAGTCTCATTTTGGTTCCTGCTGGGCACAAGCCTGCAGAGTCACTCAGAGAGGTCACAAGATGTGCTTGATGTGGAAAATGGGAAAGTGTCAATGTAGCGCAAAGGAATCTTTGCTCCTTATCTGACTTGGGTGTGCTTGAAGAGACCATGTAGAAGGAGCTTTATTTGGGATCCAACCTGTGCTGTACTTGACCTGAGAGTGCTTGATGGGCAGTGCAGAGGGAGCTTTAATCTGAATCACAGTCATGCTGTACCTAACCACTGTACGCTTTATGAGGCAGTGTAGAGTGAGCTTTACTGTACTGTGCTATACCTGATCTGGGAATGCTTGAAGCTAACACTAGGTGCCTGAGAAGGAAAGCGTTCCATTCTTCCACCAAATATTTTTCACTCTCCGTAACAAAGGCATGAGAAAATAAAACAAAACAAATAAACCCAATTGTAGTTTTAGGATGGGCATCTCTTTAATATTGATGTACTTGTTTGAGGAAATGGCCTGCTGCTGATATGGTGGAAGTAATTAGTGATGAGGGGGCCGCCTCGCAAAGATAATGCATTTGCTTGAGTAGCAGATAACCATCAGGCGCAATTAGCATTGGGCACGGATGATGTAAATAAGGGCACCTTGTTATTTTAATTGCTGCATTCAAAAAGACTGTGTATTACACAAACCTACTGTAATTATTTTGATTTCATTAATTTTTGACATGAACACTTCAGAACTGTAAACTTTGAGGCTGTGTTAATTGAAAGGCATGAAAAATTTAAGCTGTTCACTAATGGCAATGCATTTTATATTGGTGAAAAAACAAAAGTTTCTATTAATATTTTAGTCCGGTTTACATTCTGTGGCTGGGAGAGCCTGTATAAAAAGCTCTGTTGGCCGCAGGGTACCATCTGTTCCTGGGCCTTCGGTTGATGTCTGGGTTGCTGTCCCATATTGGATGATGCAGGACAGAAATGAAATGGAGGAGCAGCTGGCATCTGATAAGCCACATTTCTGAGTGTTGAGCTAAAACAATAGAGAGTGCGGCTTAATGGTGGTTGGATGCATACTGTGGTTGAAGTGGATTTAAGCAATGCGAAAATTGGATTGAGAAACTACATATATTTAAACTCGTTCTATCAATTTTTGCGCCCATCAAACTGACAGATGCCAAGTTAGGGCTGAACTAGGGGCAGCCTTGCTGCTTGGCCCAAGTTCACTTGAGACTCATTTGAGATTACTAAAACTCATCTCGTATTGGACTATTGTGGGCAGCGGACAAAGAAAACATGTATCCTATCAAACTGGGCATGATTTGAACCCAGGTCTCAAAGGTGAAAGGGCACTGCATCAACTTTTTACAATATATTTATTCTTCTACTTGTGAAATCAAAAATAAATCGGAGTTTAAATGGATTTTTCTTTTGGCCTGCTGTTTTTTCTTTCTTCTCTTTCTAATCCACTCCCTTTAACTTCTCAGACTCTCGATAAAATCCAATCCCGTGCTTTTCAGCAGTTTTAAATTGCCCCATTCAAATGACAATTCTTCAATGTAAGCCCAAACAATAATTGTCAGTAGAATAGTCAAGCATAAGCAGGCATCACACCAGGATCTTGCCCTCAGCTCATGTCTATACTAATACAGCTTCCAGAAGATGGTCACTGATGAAGGAACAGGAACCCTGGCGGATCTTTCTCCCCCTTCACCCACCAGTTAATGGCACTGAGGCCAATTGTAGCACCCCTATTGCTATCCTGCCTGAGATGAGATACCAGAACACAAGGGGGGAATTGAACCTGGGACGAGCAGTTGTTTCATTAACAAAATGGGACAACGCATTGAGAAAATCTAATTCGCGCACCTATGGCTCCTCCGAGCAACAATGGGAGATCAGATAAGACGCTGCCTCGTGCAGTTTCATTCTTCAGGTACAAGTGGTGAGCTAAGAGAATAAAATCCTTAAAAAGTTATTTCATTTCCTTGTTCCCAATCTCTTTATGAATGGAACTATGTATTGAGTCAGTAATATAGAGCAACCACCAGGTGGAAGCAGACAGTCACTGCTCCTGTGTTAGCTTCATAACAACGCCCAGGATAAGAAGTAGGTGCAGCTCTGGGTGACAGTCAAAAACACACCCTCCTTCTGATTTGGTATATTATAAAAGTCACTTTATTTGCAAAAAAATCTTAAAACTATACAGCCCAACTACTGCTGACTGAACATAGTATTTTCCTGGTAAGTAGCACACAGAGTGCCAACTTTGATTGGATATCTTCCTGGAGGTTTCATTATGGTTTTGGGCCTCCATCTGGTGAAAAAGAGTCTTTTTAATATTTCCAATATTTTTACAACTCATAAATAAAAGCGTTCCAAGAAAATGACAAAAAAAAACATACAGGGGCCTCCCGGGCTTCACCTGCCATGTGGGGCCTGTCTGTCGCTGCTAAGAGCCTGGCAGCATCCCCAATCTGGTCCCAAGTGGGCAGTTAATTGACACTAATTGGTTACCAGCTGCTGCTGGGTGGGTAGCCACTTCCATTGCTTGCCTGTCTCTGGCCAGATTGGCCGGGGCGAGAACATGTCAGGTGATTGACCCAACCCGCCATTTTCTAAATTTCCTCTTCCACCCACCACCAAGGCTGCCTCCTCATGGCTGGTAAGATTCCACTCTTTGCCTTCATACTGAGAGCGAACAGTTAATGGCAACAGTGAGTAAAATCCACACAGTGCTGAATGCAGAATGTGAGAGAGAACGATCAGAGCACAGTACAGCAAGGATGGCATGGAAGCACAGTACTAGATATATTCATCATTAATCCTTATTTATTATTTCCTATTGCTTGATTTTTGTAAAACTTAGGCCCAGAATTTTCACAGGAATTGTCCTAATTGCCCAGTGTAGATTTAGAGGAAGCTTAGCAGAACTCCTACAGTAAGAACATCAATGAAGAGTCATACCTACTCGAAATGTTGACTCTGTCTTCCTCTCCACAGATGCTGTCAGACCTGCTGAGTTTTTCCAGCTATTTTTGTCTTTGTTTCAGATTTCCAGCATCCGCAGTATTTTGCTTTTATTTTAGCCAAATAATAATAGATGGCTGTTTACACCATTTCTTTGCCCAACTCTCTCCAGTGGAAGATTGGAACATCACATGGAAATTTAGGGCCTTATTTTGTAATGTATTCTTGTGTACAAGGCGAGGAATGTTAATACAAGGGTTTAGAACCTCTACGCGCACACAAACACATGCACACACACACACATTTCAGGCATCCACTGTCAGCATCAAATAGGTCTAAATAGGTAAATTGGAGATTACATTTCACTCTATTGTAACCCAACAACAACCTCAGGGGAGGCCTTAATTTCCACTCCCTGCACCAACCACCTTTATAGCATCTCTGTGAGAGCTCCAATTCATGGTGAGTCAGGGGTCTAGAACAAGGAGACATAGAGCTAGGGTTAATTGTTATAGAATTAGGACAGAGGGCAAGATAAACTCCTTGAACAGCAAGTTGTGAGGCTGTAGAGTGTACTACCAGAGTTAGTTCTTTCTGCTATTGTATTCATGTCACACTTCAAGAATAGATTAAATAGGTGGTTGAGCAAAAAGGGAATGAAGGGATATAGAAACAGAACATAAGAGCATAAGAACTAGAAGCAGGAGTAGGCCATACAGTCTTTCGAGCCCGCTCCACCATTCAATGAGATCATGGTTGATCTTCTACTTCAACACTATTTTCCTGCACAATCTGAACAGACAGCCAAGAGTTCCCTCCAGACATTGAAACACATAATCTCAGCTGTCATTTTCAGTGCAGTACTGAGGGGTGAGATACTAAATTAAGGTCCCAACTGCCCTATCAGTTGACTATAAAAGATGTGAAGAGGAGCAGAGAGTTCTCCCAGCACCTTGACCAACATTTATGCCTCAACCAACATCATTAAAGTAGATTAACTGGCATTTTATCTCATTGTTGTTTGTGGGATCTTGCTGTGCAAAAGTAAGCTGCCCTCTTTCCTTACTTTACAACAGTGACTATGCTTCAAAATGATTTCATTGGCTGTGAAATGCTTCAGGACATTCTGAGGTTGTGAAAAGTGCTATATCACTGCAAATCTTTCTTCTTCTTTCAACCCCCTGTCATGGGGGTGGGATTAAAACTGAACCTGATTTTCCTCTCACCCTCACACTTGCGTCAGGGGCCTGTGGATAAAGATCAGCAGCAAGAACCTGGCAGACTTTCTTTGCCTAGCAAGTTTAGCAAACTCTGAGACTAATTGTAGTGCTTCTACTATGATTTCAGCTGATGCAATTCAGACTAAGGGTGGAGATTCAGCAATGGGTGTTTTCCAAAATTTACTGCTATGTCCTCCTCATGCATTCCTTTTGAAATAGGTAGATGTCTCGCAATATAAGCCTGTTATCTTGGTCTTGGTCTCCATTGGATGCCAGCAGCTTGACAGTTGGGAATTTGAAAGGGCACAGAAGAAAGTACAACAGGGTTGGTGAAGGGTTGTGGTGATGGCTGATAAAAGGAAGTGATCAGAGATGGCCTTATCTGCAATTTGACATGATGGAAATTGCAAGGCCACATGAATGGCAAAGTCAAGCTGGTGACCATGAAGATAAAAGCAAAAAACTGCGGATGCTGGAAATCCAAACCAAAAATAAAAATACCTGGAAAAACTCAACAGGTCTGGCAGCCTCTGCGGAGAGGAACACAGTTAACGTTTCGAGTCCATATGACTCTTCAACAGAACTAAGGAAAAATAGAAAAGAGGTGAAATATAAGCTGGTTTAAGCTGGGGGTTAGAGCTGGATAGAGGACCAGTGATAGGTGGAGGTAGCCAAAAGATGTCATAGACAAAAGGACAAAGAGGTGTTGACGGTGGTGATATTAGCTAAGAAATGTGCTATTAAGGGTAGAAAGCAGGACGAGCAAGGTACAGATGGACCTAGTGGGGGTGGGGTGAAGGGAAGTGATCAAAATAGGCTGAAAGGTAGAGATAAAACAATGGATAGAAATACATTTAAAAATAATGGAAATAGGTGGGAAAAGAAAAATCTATATAAATTATTGGAAAAAAAAGGAGGGGATCGGAAAGGGGGTGGGGATGGAGGAGAGAGTTCATGATCTAAAATTGTTGAACTCAATATTCAGTCCGGAAGGCTGTAAAGTGCCTAGTCGGAAGATGAGGTGCTGTTCCTCTAGTTTGCGTTGAGCTTCACTGGAACAATGCAGCAAGCCAAGGACGGACATGTGGGTATGAGAGCAGGGTGGAGTGTTGAAATGGCAAGCGACAGGGAGGTCTGAGTCATGCTTGTGGACAGACCGAAGGTGTTCTGCAAAGTGGTCACGCAGTCTGCGTTTGGTCTCTCCAATGTAGAGAAAACCACAATGGGAGCAACGAAATTGTAGACTAAATTGAGGGAAGTGCAAGTGAAATGCTGCTTCACTTGAAAGGAGTGTTTGGGCCCTTGAATGGTGAGGAGAGGGGAAGTAAAGGGGCAGGTGTTGCACCTTCTGCGGTTGCATGGGAAGGTACCGTGGGAGGGGGTTGAGGTGTAGGAGGTGATGGAGGAGTGGACCAGGGTGTCCCGGAGGGAATGATCCCTGTGGAATGCCGCCGGGGGGGTGAAGGGAAGATGTGGTTGGTGGTGACATCATGCTGGAGTTGGCGGAAATGGCGGAGGATGGTCCTTTGAATGCGGAGGCTGGTGGGTGATAAGTGAGGACCAGGGGGACCCTATCATGGTTCTGGGAGGGAGAGGAAGGTGTGAGGGCGGATGTGCAGGAGATGGGCCGGACACGGTTGAGGGCCCTGTCAACCACCGTGGGTGGAAAACCTCGGTTAAGGAAGAAGGAAGACATGTCAGAGGAACTGTTTTTGAAAGTGGCATCATCAGAACAGATGCGACGGATGCGAAGGAACTGAGAGAATGGGATGGAGTCCTTACAGGAAGCGGAGTGTGAGGAGCTGTAGTCAAGGTAGCTGTGGGAGTCGGTAGGCTTGTAGTGAATATTGGTGGACAGTCTATCACCAGAAATTGAGACAGAGAGGTCAAGGAAGGGAAGGGAAGTGTCAGAGGTGGACCATATGAAAATGATGGAGGGGTGGAAATTGGAAGCAAAATTAATAAATTTTTCCAGGTCCAGACGAGAGCATGAAGCAGCACTGAGGGAATCATCGATGTACCGGAGAAAGAGTTGTGGGAGGGGGCTGGAGTAGGACTGGAACAAGGAATGTTCCACATACCCCATAAAGAGACAGGCATAACTGGGGCCCACGTGGGTACCCATAGCCACACCTTTTATTTGGAGGAATTGAGAGGAGTTTAAGGAGAAATTGTTCAGTGTGAGAACAAGTTCAGCCAGACGGAGGAGAGTAGTGGTGAATGGGGATTGCAGGGCCTCTGATCGAGGAAGAAGTGGAGAGCCATCAGACCATCCCGGTGGGGGATGGAGGTGCAGAGGGATTGGACGTCCATGGGATGTAGGTAGGAAGGGACTGGACAAGTGGAGAGAGAAGGGAGTCAAGATAGCAAGAAATAAGTTCCGTGGGGCAGGAACAGGCTGACACGATCTGTCTGCTGGGACAGTCCTGCTTGTGGGTTTTGGGTAGGAGGCAGAAGCGGGCCGTCCGAGGTTGGGAGACTATGAGGTTGGAAGCTGTGGAAGGAAGATCTCCAGAGGAGATGAGGTCAGTAACAGTCCTGGAAACAATAGCTTGATGTTCAGTGGTGGGGTCATGGGCAGGGAGAGGTAGGAGGAAGTGTCAGCGAGTTGACGCTCAGCCTCTGTGAGGTAGAGGTCAGTGCGCCAGACGCATCTGTTCTGATGATGCCACTTTCAAAAACAGTTCCTCTGACATGTCTTCCTTCTTCCTTGACCGAGGTTTTCCACCCACGGTGGTTGACAAGGCCCTCAACCATGTCCGGCCCATCTCCCGCGCATCTGCCCTCACACCTTCCTCCCCCTTGATAGGTTCCCCCTTGTCCTCACTTATCACCCCACGAGCCTCCGCATTCAAAGGATCATCCTCCGCCATTTCCGCCAACTCCAGCATGATGCCACCACCAAACACATCTTCCCTTCACCCACCCGGCGGCATTCCGCAGGGATCATTCCCTCCGGGACACCCTGGTCCACTCTTCCATCACCCCCTACACCTCAACCCCCTCCCATGGCACCTTCCCATGCAACCGCAGAAGGTGCAACACCTGCTCCTTTACTTCCCATCTCCTCACCATTCAAGGGTCCAAACACTCCTTTCAAGTGAAGCAGCATTTCACTTGCACTTCCCTCAATTTAGTCTACTGCATTCGTTGCTCCCAATGCGGTTTCCTCTACATTGGAGAGACCAAACGCAGACTGGGTGACTGCTTTGCGGAAAACCTTTGGTCAGTCCACAAGCATGACCCAGACCTCCCTGTCGCTTGCCATTTCAACACTCCACCCTGCTCTCATACCCACATGTCCGTCCTTGGCTTCCTGCATTGTTCCAGTGAAGCTCAACGCAAACTGGAGGAACAGCACCTCATCTTCCGACTATGCACTTTACAGCCTTCCGGACTGAATATTGAGCTCAACAATTTTAGATCATGAACTCTCTCCTCCATCCCCACCCCCTTTCCAATCCCACCCCCCCTTTTTTTTCCAATAATTTATATAGATTTTTCTTTTCCCACCTATTTTCATTATTTTTAAATGTATTTCTATACATTGTTTTATCTCTACCTTTTAGCCTATTTCCATCCCTTCCCTTCACCCCACCCCACCCCCATTAGGGCTATCTGTACCTTGCTTGTCCTGCTTTCTACCCTTAATTAGCACATTCCTTAGATAATTCCTTCAACACCTCTTTGTCCTTTTGACTGTGACATCTTTTGGCTATCTCCACCTATCACTGGCCCTCTATCCAGCTCTATCCCCCACCTTAAACCAGCTTATATTTCACCTCTTTTCTATTTTTCCTTAGTTCTGTTGAAGAGTCATAGGGACTCGAAACGTTAACTGTGTTCCTCTCCACAGATGCTGCCAGACCTGAGTTTTTCCAGGTATTTTTAGTTTTGTTTTGGTGACCATGAACATGAGTTGGGGAGTATGTGTGGAGAGAGATATTGAGGGAGGAAAGGAAGGCAGTGAACTCAGAGGAGAGAGAGCATGATGCATTGAGATGAAGGTTGCAATCACAGGACGAGAAGTTGCTCGGTGCAGAGGCTGCATGTAAGCAACCCCCTCAGAAGACTGGGGAAGTGTGAGAACATTTTCTGTGGTCTACTCCAGCTCCTATTTCTTATGTTCTCATGTTCCAACGCTTCAGCATTCCTTGACCTTTCTACTCTCTTGTAGTCACCCCAGGTTTGAGACCCTCTTAGATAAGCCAATAGCTTCCCCCAGGTTTCTCTCAGCATCCTCCGAAACGCCCTTTGAGACACTTGTTTCTGTCCCCTCACAAGCAGCAACCCCAAAGTCCCATCCTACTTTTTCACTAATGATCTCCTACTTAGAACATCTCAGCTTGTTTCACCCCCTCACCGCTCATTTAAAATGCTCGTTCTCTACCACCCAACCAAGTACCATAAAAGTTTTTCACATTTCCCCACTCTTCCGAGGGGGTTGCTTACATGCAGCCTAATGCTGCAGTTAAATACAGAAATTGGCAAGTTGAATTTAGCTTTCTGATGTGTTGTCAGTATCCCCGGTTTTAACTTCCCAACTCATTCCCAAATGCACATGCTCCTGTGCATTAAAATTCAGCCCTGTATGTCAGATTGTGAGGCGCCTGCGACTGATCTTGTCTACTGAAAATTCCAGCACTTCAGACCATTGTTACAAATGATTCGCAAAGCCGTGAATTGATATGTGACAGGTGCTGGTACCAGGTATCCGTTGTCAGTAACTGGTTATAACCAGTCACCAGTTGTGACTCCGTTTCCTATTTCAAATGTAACATCTATTTATAGTGAACACATTAAAGATTTCTGCACTGTTCTGTGATGCCTCAGCATTTATAAACATTTCTCAACATTTTCCTGATCTCCCAGTGGGGAAAGGCATGTTGTGATACCGAGCCCTTCACATCTGGAAGACCCTAAACTACAGAGCATAAGCAAGACCACATTATGCTTCAGTTGTACAGGGCACTAGTGAGACCACATTTGGGGTATTGTGTAAAGTATTGGTCATCTTATTTAAGGAAGGATCTAAATGCGTTGGAAGCAGTTCAGAGAAGGTTTACCAGTCTAATATCTGGAATGGCTGGGTTGTCTTTTGAGGAAAGGTTGGACAGATTAGGCTTGTATCCGCTGGAGTTTAGAAGAGTAAGATGTGACTTGATTGAAACATTTAAGATCCTGAGGAATCTTGAAAGGGTGGTTGTGGAGAGGATGTTTCCTCTTGTGGAAGAATCTAGAACTAGGGGTCACTATTTAAAAATAAGGGACCGTCCATTTAAACAGATGAGATGAAATTTTTTCACTCAGAGAATTGTGAGTCTTTGGAACTCTGCTCCTGAAAAGGTGGTGGAAGCAGAGTCTTTGAATATTTTTAAGGCAGAGGTGGATAGATTCTTGGTAAGCAAGGGGGTGAATAGGTTATCGGGGGTAGATGGGATGCAGATTTCAGGTTACTATCAGATCAGCCATGATCTTATTAAATGGCAGAGCAAGCTCGAGGGGCTGAATGGCCTACTCTTGCTCCTTGTTCTTTTGTTTGGATCATGAAGTTCCCAGTCTGTATAGAGTTCATTGATTTCAGACAGGGCATTGGAAGAGGGACTGTAACTGACTTCAGCACCCTTGAGTTAGACTGGGAAAATATCGGCTAGGGTGTCCACTCCTGGTCACCGTAGGGTGGCCATTTCTGCAAAGCTCAAATGTGAGTTTAGGAACAGGAGTAGGCTATTGCTCCTTGAGCCTGTTCTGCAGTTCAATGAGATAATGGATGGTCTGTATCTTAAATCCATCCACTTTCTTTGGCTGCATGTCCTTTTATAATGTTTTAAATGTCAGGTAAGGACTGGATCGTGATAAAGGGCATGGAATTCTGGTTGAGGTCAACTATCTGTGCTGGGACCACGGACTGACCCTGACTGAAGCTTCCCTAGCCTGTGTGCAATGGATAGCGCATTTGCTCATTGGACCCTAGCTGATAATCTAGTTTTTTGTACATAAAGATTATTGTGGAAATATATATACACCTGAATTCCTGAACATTGCTCTGTGTGCGTGGGAGGGAAGCAACCATATCTCCTCACACCTGAGTGGGGATGAAGCTACAACCTGGGATCTGGATCTGGTCTATGGCTTTTATTTCACCTAGCTGAAATTGTCGCACCTCCAATTGGAACTGTGATCTATTTGAAAATTTATACTTGATAGCTGGGGACCGTTAATGGATCAGGATTCCAGAGGTACCTGGAGCCAGAACTCTTTATTAGGAAAATGAAATAGTCACTGAAATAACACAGTTAGGCTGATTACTGGAGGGATCATGTTTTTAAATTTTCGTTTATGGGATTTGGGCATCCCTGGTGAAGCCAACATTTATCGTCCATCTTTAATTTCCCTTGAAAAGATGGTGGTCAATCGCCTTCTTGAATTGCTGCAGTCTGTGTGGTGTGGACACACTTACAGTGCTATTAGGGAGGGAATTCTGGGATTTTGACCTAGCAACAATGAGGGAATGGCAGCATAGTTCCAAATCACAGTGGTATGTGACTTGGAGGGAGCTTGCATGTGGTGGTATTTCCATGCGTCTGCTTCCTTTATTCTTCTGGGCAGTAAAAGTCGCAGGTTTGGAAGGTTGGTCAATGTGAATGAAAGAAAGGAAGAAATGAAAGACTGATTGCACTTATAATGCATTTTGCCAAGTCTCTCAGAAACATCTCATCAGAGTTTCACAGACAACTATACAGCTATGTAAGTATATAGGCAACTATGCACATAGCAAGAGTCCACAAACAGCAATGAGATGAATGCTCTGAGGGGAGGAATGGTGGCCTAGATATCAGAACTCCCTGCTTTTCTTCAGATTGGGAATGGGATATTTCATGCATACACTGCTAACCAATCAGGTACTCTGTATCAATCAAGGATGCTCTTCAATGGTAAAAAGTGACCAGTTATTCCTCGATGCTCCTTGCCTGATCACTCATTACTATTAATTGTGTTGATGCAGACATTGGGCTCGGAATTTGTGTTCATTTTTCCTTATGTTTTAAATATATATTTTTAATCAGGCTGTTCCTGCACAGCAGCGCTTGCATAAGCTAGTTTCATGGTTTCGTGCCTGACTGTATTTCACTGGAACTAACAGTAAGTGAATTGTTCGTTGCTAAACTGGTGCATGTTAATTTTAAAAGTACGAACAACTATCAAGTCAAGATTACACTAGATGACTACAGTGACCCCTCCCTCTCCATCCCAAGCCAATAGCATTCACATTAATGTGGTAACATATTTAAAAAGGCCCAGATTTTGCTGCTAAGATAATAATGTGATGTGTCATTGTTAATATGAAACTCGTTCAGCAGCTTGTGGTGAGGAAGGGATATGGCATAAATTGCGAACTGCCACAAGATGCTGTGTCGCGCCGCAGTTAGCCTTGTGAAAATGGTAGCTTACCCTCAACCTGCCCTGAGTGTAAACAAATTGATGCATTTACACATTAATTGCTAATTAAATTAATTATAGTGGCTCTGGCAAAGATTGGAACGTGGCAGCCCAGCACAAGTGAGGCCCAAGTCTTCCTTGTGAGACCTGAAGGAGAACTCCTGGCCTGAAAGGAAACTTAAGATAAAACTTTTAAACTTAACTTCTGGGTCTCTTCTGGCCCATGATCCAACTTGCGACATATTTGCCTGGTGGAGGAGCTGCCACTGCTCCGCAGCTCAGGACTTCAACCAAAATGATTGAAAGGACGAACAGACTGGGTCTTTTTTCTTTTGAGAAGAAAGAAGTTTCCAGTGGGGAAGAGTATAACTAGGGGCAGCCATCAATATAGGATAGTCCCAAGAAATAGGCAATTCAGAAAAAAACTTCTTTATCCAAAGAATGGTAAGAATGTGAAACATGTGATGGGGAATGGTTGAACCAAATAGTATTGGTGCATTTAATGGGGTGGGGGCTAGAAGAGAATACGAGGGAGAAAGGGAATAGAAGTTTAGGCTGATTTAGATGAGGAGGATAAATGCTGACATGAACTAGGTAAGCCGAATAGCCTGTTTCTGTGCCATACATCCTTCGTAATATGCATGTAATCTTACATAAAATTGCAGATTATGTCCTGACATAATTGGACTATATCTGCATATTTAAAATAGGACTCTGCTCCCTTCCAAGAAGTATCACACTCTCCTGCTCAAAAGAACAAGTTAAGATCAAGAAATGGTGAGAAGGCAGTGGGGAGGGAGAGAGTAAGTGTCTGGTCTTATTTTAACATTTCTTCTCTGCAACCTTCCATAACCTCTGCTGCCTGGTTTCCTCTGTGTGGGGGCAGTTACTTTTGCAGCTTAATTGTCTAGGTGCCTAAATGAAAAGTGCCCGCCTGAGGAGGTACTTGAAAAGCAACTGGTGATTATGGTACCATACCATTGCAAGTCATTGCCTTCATGACAGGAACCCTGAGATGTTGGCCTGAATTTTACCGCAGGCATCAGGACTCCAATGTTATGGTAAAAAGATGGTTCCAAGCCCTCACCCAGCAATCTTATCACGCAGGCAGCCTCCTACTTGGCTCTCCATGATGCCTTCCCAATCAGAAGGCTGGCAGCTCTGAAGCCTCTGCAGCACCATTGGAGAGGTGGTCACTGCTGAGGCAGGTAGGAGAGCTCAGGAGCAGAGTCAAGTAGATTTTTTAAAAAAAATTTTAACTCATCAGGCTGAATGTCGGAGGGTATAACCCTCCAGGGAGATCATTGGGGCCGGGGCAGGTGCCATCCCCGCCCATGACTGCATCTTTGTGGCATTGAGCCTGGCCCCACCAGGCTGCCACCTCCATTTAGCTGATGGCCTACCCATTTGGAGGGGAGGATATCACCCTGTCATTGGTAAAAGCACCCTAAAACTGTCTCTAATTAAACCTTTAATTATGATTATCGACTGCCTGCCTCCTCGGTGCACGTAGCCTCTCAGGTCCAGCTGTTGTTAGAATGCGATCCAACATGGCCCTCCCCCACCCCCGCTGCAATGTTGCTGGCTACAACCCCCCCCACCCGCTTCCCAGTCCACCTCCCGGAGGCCAGTAAAATCATGGCCGATATGGTTCATGAACTCCTGCAGATTATGGGAAATATCTAAATCTTCTTGACAGCATCTAGCTTTTACTCAAAGGTCAGCCATAGAAGGAATGTCCATTGCTTTTTCACTGGCCTGGGGCAAGGTGGTGTTGACAATGAAGACTCTATAATTAATGAGATTTCACCATCTATAAATATTTTAAATTCTTTCAAGATTCTCCAAATTAGCAACTATAGAGATGGGAGTTAGCCTGAAGTCGAGTCTTAAAGTAGCCAGAATTGGATCACTTAAAATCAGCTGTAAAACCCCTAAAGCTTCTCCATTCTTGAGGACATCAGATGCAGACCACTTCACAAAATGACATGGTAATTATGGAGGAGCAAGTCCGTTCTGCCATCTTAGTTCATTCATCCAGAACTGTTCTACCGCTCCTTCTTTTGCAGCATCTAATTGTTTCCTAAATGATTCCAAGGTTTCCGCTTTCACATTTGCAAGGTAATCAAGGTAAAGTCAGCAGGAAATTTAATCAGTTGTTTTGCCAGCTTCTTTATTGCTTCTCATTGTAAACTTAGTCTGCCATCACAAAGAGACAACGCAGGGTACTTTGGCAACCACTGATTAATGCATGCTCATTTTCTTCTATTTCACTGTATCAAGAACAAAGCACTGAGTTAGTATATGTTTCCTTATAATTATAAGTTCCCAAACTTATAGAATACAGCTGTTATTTTGGGGATTCTGGTAGGCCTCGAGTGGAATTCTCCCATCCAGGACTAAGTCCCATGGCGGGGGTGGAGACGGGGAGTCTTGCCCGCTGCGGACGCTGACGGGAAGGGAGGGAGCTGGCCCACAGCCCTTCTGGACAACTTGCAGCACAATTATGCCCTGCCACACAATAATGGGCTATCTCATTCGAGGAAGTATGAGAATTGAACCAAATTGCAATGTTCAAATGGATGCAACATGCAACTCCTCTCAAACCCATGTCCTGTTCTCTTTGTGCAGGAGAAGATGAGGCACAACCAGAAAGAATGGGAGAAGATGGGATGGGGGCACCACATCTGAGACATCTGACAGAGTTTGAAGAGAGGGCAGCCCAGCTGGCAGACATGGAGCGGAACCGGGCATCCACCCAGTAAGGATCCAACCATGGTATTGAAGTGAGGGTCAAATGTGCCTCCATGTTGGGGGTAGTTCATGCTGTCATTTGCACACTCCTCTCTCACAGGTGCCATGAGGAAGAGGCCAAGGCCCGAGGAGGACACCTCACTGTCAAGTCTCAGAACCAGCCCCAGCCCAGAGAGGAGGCAGCAGAGAGGAGAAGAGGAGTGATGCAGGCCTGTAGAGGGGTCACAGGAGACACGTGCACCCTCTACCAGCCCAGGGATACACAACCCGGTGGGTATTAGCCGTAGCTTAGGCAGGGTCTCACAATCTAGTGGTCACCATGCGGACATGTGCCTGCAGCAGGAGGCAGCAGGTTCAGCCAAGCTCCCAAGAAGGCTGCTGGGGAAGAGGCACCTGCGTGGTCCGAGTCCGAATATGAGCCTCTCAGAATCGGCCTTCAAACTTATGGTGGAGAGTCAGCAAGAGGCTGAGCTACATCAGGCAAAGGTGTTGGAGGCCCTCAACAGAATGGCACGTAAGTCAGAGAAATCCAACTGCCAGTTGGCTGATGAAGGGGTGCTATCATGTACACATCACCATGGGGAGGGTGCGCACATCACCATGGGGAGGGCGGCAGGTGCCATGGATACCCTGGTCTGGCAGAATGCCCAGTTTCTGCTGGAGGTGTGCGCAGACCTGCATTCCATCACGGTAGCCATAGTTGAGTTCTTGCTATGGCAACACGAGAGGGGGGTGGGGCACCTTGATCTCCCTCCAGGTGCCCCTTCCCCTCAAGGAGTCAGCCCGGGGCCCTCTGGTGCCCAAAGGGAGGAGGAGCAGCAGCTGGACACCCGCTTGGGTCATCCGCTCAGGCATCTCAGAGGTTGTCCGCACCCTCCGAATCCCCTTTGCCTGTGACTCCTTCAACCTCTTCCTCTGTCACTGCAGAGGGAGTATCTGGCCCACAGGAAGCCAGCTAAAGGAAGCTGGGGCCCTCCAGGCCACGGATCTCCAGAGGATGGCCGCTGAAGTCATCGAAGGCAACAGGGCAAAGTGGTCAGCAGGCTGCCTCACCGCCAGCTGCGGATGTTGGGGGAGCACCTAAAAGAAGTGGTAGGCAAGGTAAAATAAAGAAATTTTGATCACAACTCGTTGCGTGCATGAACAAATATTGTCACAAATTTAACCTCTGTAAATATAATCACTTTCACTGCATAATATGTACTGTTTTCTTTTTAGTGTCATTCTTAAGGCTTAGTGAGCGCACCCCCCACTCCCTAACCACCTCTCCTGCAAGCAACTGACCCCACAAGTGATTCTGCAGGGAGCAGGGTATGTGGCAGGGCCTTTCAGAGCCATGTGCAAGCACCTTCCCACTTACGCAGAGCCTTCATCCATCAAACTCATATCACTGGTCCCTAGTCAATCCTGTTTGCTGGCATCCCTTTCAGTTGTCCACCTGATGACCTGCATCTCCACCCACGCACTGATCCAATTCCTATGCAGCATCTATGTCTGTCCAAATCGAGGCTTTGCTCACTTTCAAATTGACCAACATAGTTGTTGTCACGTATTTTCTGCCCTCCCCCACCTTTTTCCCTCCCCCAGTCACCCACACCCTTTCTCCCATCACTACTGACACCCCCGGCCTCACCTTCGACCTCCCTATCCAAACCCTTTTCTTTTGAGAATGTCCAGGTGAATGTGCACATTCCCTTCCTACCCGAAAATCACAATCTCGTGCACACTGACCTAGCCAACCTCCCCTTGTTTACCCTCTGAGTCTGTGGCTACCTTTGTGTCCCCACCAACAACCCTTGCGCCCCTTCACCCAATACCGTCAAACTCTCATCCTCCCACCCTACCGACTCCCTCTACCCCCAGTAACCATAACCATACCTGCCTATCATGCCCACCGTAGTTCGCTCCCCAGGAGTCAATGGCAGTGAGTATCTCCCCTTTATTCATTTTAAACTCTAAATTCAGATAATTAACTCCTTTTTATACTTTCTTAGTTCACTGGCCAAACTCACCTTATGACACCAATGGTGAAACAAACATGGCAGTGACAGTGATATTGAGGGCACTGTCAATTCATTTTGGAGGATGCATTTTCTACGAGCTTACAGTTTAGAAAGAAACATTGTACAATATAAAGCTGTGACACATTATTACTATATTGTGATTTTGTAATGGCTCAATGGGTAAATGCTCTCTCCACACAGTTTCAACAAACAGTGCTCTCTTTATTATTGTTGAGTTAGCCAATTGTTATTGGCCTCCACATCCCTGGAACAGGGAAGAGAAAAATTCAAAGCAAAAGCAAAATACTGCAGATGCTGGAAATCGGAAATAAAAACAGAAAATGTTGGAAATACTCAGCAGATCAGGCAGTATCTGTGGAGAGGGAAACAGGATGATGGCCCTTATCAGAACTCCCTGGCCAAAGAAGTGAGTATAGGGGCGAAGACGATGGAAGAAGAACTCAGTGTCGTGCCAAGCTCCAAATTCATTGAGGTGGGGGTTTAAGGGGATGAAGCTGAGGCCTTTGCTGAGGAAAGATTGTTCAGAGTTGGAGAGGGGAAGGAGAAAAGGAAGGAAGGGAAGTGGAAAGGGAAGGGAAAATTGAGCCAAGATTTTCACACCTGATCTCTATCCCGTGATCCTGTAAAGATTGTGGGTGTCAAATGTTGCGTCCAGGGCTAGTGGCTTATTGACCCTCACAAGTCAGGATCACATCTGAAGAATCATCATTTGGATAAGGCAGCAGAAGGTCTGTACAACTATACCTCAGGAGGATCGCAGCACCTTCAGGAGAGGAGGTGAGAAAAACAAAAAACAAGAATATGTGAAGATTAAATCTACGAAACAATGATTTCTTTTTAGGGTATGATAGCTGTGTTTTTTTTTCCTTTTTTCCAATACTTCACTGTTGTTCCCAGTTCCTTCTAAACTTTGTGCTGTTTGAGACTACGGGATTACAGCAGATGTCCTTCTCTCAGTGCTGTTGGCTAATGTTGGCTATTAGCAGGCATGCAACAGTGACCTGGTGACACTTCCCAATCCACTCTCCCCTCCTTGCTGCAATGACCATGGATCCTATCCCCAAATTACTTATGGCCATATTGAACCTTTAAGTAAGACATGAGTTTTTTAAAAAAGGGCATACAAGTGAAAGCTGGCTGAGGTTGTAAGGTAACCACTTGCTGGAAAATTCCTACGTGGATTACTTGACTAACTAGTTCAGAGAGAACAGTATGTAACACCTTAAATATGTGACACGGTCTACTTCAGACAGGGGCAGATCAAAGAAAAAGATACAATGCAAACTGAACTGTAATCTCCTGTGGAAAATGATTACCATCCCAGCCGAACCACCCCCGCCCCCACACCCGTTGAATGATATTCCAGACAGTGAACACGAACTGAGTTGAAAAGAAAACAGATCTGGGCAAAATACATGTTTGTTTTTCCCTTCCAAGAATACACAAGGAAAGGGGTTTAAAAAGGCTAACTGCAACCCTAGTCTGCATGCTAGTCTGGTGTTCAGTTCAGGTGTGTGTGTGCTATGAAGCTGAAGAACATCAACTGGGCATCCCAGCGCTTGCAGGTAAAAAAAAACATTTTCTCTCTGATTGCTGGAAGCAAGTCATAGGTCAGCAAAGCCACAATTAAAAAGGAGACAGGACAACTCCTTTCAACTAACCTGCAGAACCAAGAATCTCCAACCTAATTGCTCAACTGCCAAAGTCAGTGAAACTGGAATCACCCCAACTTAATGGCCACAACGTTTCACCATCTACTCCTCACGGACAAGCCAAAGGGCTGGTTCATTTATCTCTTTTAACTTTTATTTTTGGACTCAATTTCTCATTTCTAATCTGTGTTGCATTTTTATTATTTTTCCTCGTGTTTAGTAACCAATAAACTCACTCTTTCTTTGACTCAAGACAGCCTGGTTAAATTGGCTCCTTTTAAACAGAAATACATTTGGACTTGGAAAAGGTATCCACAAGGGAAGGGATCCTTTTAAAATTAACCTTGTTGTGACCAACCGAGGGGGTTGAATAAAGAAGGGAAGCCAGTTCATCCCTCCTCATCCGGGAGAATAACAATTTGGAGTTCCTCGTCTGGGATCATAATAAGTCAGGGGAACTTCTCCCGGGGACCAGTCATAACATTGCAAGGAGGCATTCTTCTCAACTTAGCTAACTTAACAGAGTAGGGAAAATCAACATTGGAGATCAGACTGAGAATATAAGGAGTTGGAATCATGAAATATTATGCAGCCCAAGCAGCCCCATCCCTATAACAAACTATGTGTAGTTTACCATGTCATAGTCCCTGCACAATATACTTGTGGAGGGCACTGATAAATTTGACCAATTCACTGCTCTAATGCAGTGTTCATTATTTTTTTCACATTCCTAATAATTTCTCAATATTACTTTGCTGCAGGGTGATGGGGCACAGAGTTTGCAATTCCCCCCATTTTGAGTTCCTGATTTCAGTCATGCTACTGTGGGTAATGCCAAGTTGAGGTTGTTCTGAGATGGGTCCTTCTATCTAGGAATCTAGGCTTGGGTTTTGGTTCTGAGACAGACTGTGGACATACTCTGGTATCTCTTAACACTTGCTTATTGGTACTACATCTAAGCAGGTTACAGAATAGGCATGTTGCTCCTAGGCATGAGCATGATTCCAACCAGTCTCTCGAGAGTCTAACACATGACTGACTGGTGTCAGAAGTACATCATCATCTACGTCGCATATTAGCATATCCCATCTGTTAACCCTTTATACTACACATTTCCACCCCCCCACCCCACAAGCTTTTCAACAACAACATGAAACTATGGCCAGGATTTTTACCTTGTCGTGGGGGTGAGGTGAGTGGGCCCAGGAGCAGTAGCCAAGCCAACCACCATCCGCGATCGGGCCGCAACATTGATTTCATGCTGGCTGGCCAGAATGCGCGCTGCAGCGCTCTGCACTGCCGGCATGGGGGCCAGAGGAGGGCGAGAGCGGACATTTGCGCATACGTGCACGTGGGCACGATGAAAGCTCCCTGAGGCACAGAGCTGCCTCAGGGAGCTGAAGATTTAAAAGCACAAAAATTAAAAATTTACCACTGTTAAAAACATGCCCCCTTATGTGACACTGTCACATGAGCAGGGGCATGTTATGAATGAAATTTTAAAATTTTTCTTTAATTTTTAATTGCCGTTGGAAATCCCATCCTGTCTGTGGATGAGGTTTCTTAAAAAATCTAAAATCTAAAACCCGCTTGGCTTGGATTAAGACTATCTACTTTCCCTAGGAACTCTGTAATTTCATCTTGTTCTTGACTTTCCATTCCTTGGAAGGAATGTGTTTCATAAATACTTTCTGGTCTGCGACTTTGGTTAAAATTGTTGGATTTGGAAAAATGCTTGAAATGTCCAGTTTGCCTCACTGTAAGTATTCCACACCTCCTGCTGGGCAATTCTGGCATCTACACTGGATTTACACCTCACAGCACAAGCATCTCAAAATGGCTGCCAGCGTGGATCTTCCCAGCCTTTCACTTGGTTTGGCGTACTTTTGTATGGGTGAGCCACTGCCCATAGACCTACCCAATCTGTGGAATTATGAGAAGCCTCGGAGTGGCCATGAATTATAGCTCAGTTAAATGCTCTTAGCTCAGCCTGCCTCGCATAATGGACCACTTGATCCAAAGTAAGATTATCTTGGGTCTGAAGGAAGTTAGAGAAATTTCATTCCGGACACCCACAACTATGTGATCATGGATTAATTTGTCCTTCAGCACCCTGTATCTGCAAGAACTAGGTAGGCGATATAGGTTGGTTAGGAATAATTCAATTAATTCCCCAGGTCATTGTGAGCGCTGGTTAAAAGGTGCTTGTTCAATGACTAAACTTTGCTTCAGGCTAAAATAGGCGTCAAAAGCTTTAATAATGGAGGCAAAGTCTGCAGTGGACTCCTGCACACACTGCCTTAGGAGAACATCATCTAGCACTGGACCTACTGCATAAAGAAAGGAACTAACTTGGAGCTTTGGCTCCTTTTCATGAAGACCAGATGCTGCTTGGTACCGGAGAAAATTGCATTTCTGTAACTCCCCCTGCTGACCTCTCTGCAGGCCTTGAAGTAGTACATCATCATCCATGTCATATATTAACGTATCCCATCTGTTAACCCTTTATAATATAGAGAGGAGCCACTTCTACACTGGAAGTGAGTAAAAGGCTATAGGGTCTTTAGCTCAGTTTTAACAGGGCCTTTTAACTTACAATATGGAAGCTGGGACAACCCTTGTTTCTATTTACCACATTTTTCTGCAGAACAAGAAAAGGTGAAAGAACCATCAACAACCCAAAACCAGGCAGGTTATGATTGAAGACCGACAGGTCCATGGAGCAATTGGTCTGTCACATTTGAAGGGATGTAGAACCCAAGTGAACCAGGGCAAACTAGAAATGCCAGAAAAAAGGAACATGCATTTCCAGAGCAGTTAATTACATTCTCTGCTTCACATTAATGAAGTGTGTATATAACAGTTGGTATAGTTCCAGTGCAAACATAAGATTGGAAACTCTCACATCATTTTCAGAAGAAATAGCTACAAAATCATTATGGAGATTTTCTAGAATTGCTAGAATAATCACTGCAAATAGCAAAGAAAGAGCTTACATTTATATAACCCCTTTAATGTCCTCTGCCAATGAGCTGATAATCGACAATTGTAAAGTGCAATTGCTGTTGTTATGTGGATACACAATCCAGCAAATTTGAACAGACCAAGGTCCGACAAACACTAAATGAATGAATGATAAGATCTGATCAATTGTTATTGGTTCAGAAAATAAAGTTGGTTAGGATACTGAGAGAAATCCTGCTTTTCTTTGAATAGCACAATGGGACCTTTTGCATCCACCTGAGCAGATATTGTTAGCACTCTTGCTCTAAGTCAGAAGGCTGAGGGTTCAAGTCCCATTCCAGAGACTTGATCAGAAGAATCCAGGCTTGACACTTTAATGCAGTACTAAGGGAGTGCTACACAGTCAAAGATGTTGTCTTTCAGATAAGATGTTAAAATGAGGCCCTGTCGGATGATATAAAAGATGCCATGGCATTCTTTTGAAGAAGAGCGGGGAAGTTATCCCCAGTGTCCTGGTCAGTCCCTCAATCAATATCACTAAGACAGATTTTCTGGTGACTTTCTTGTTGGGAGCTTGCTTTGTATAAATTGGCTGCCACGTTTCCTACATTACAATTGTGTCTACACTTCAGTAGTGGCTTGTTGGCTGTAAAGTGCTTTGGCACATCTTGAGATTGTGAAAGGCATTAAATAACTGCAATTTTTTTTCATTTATGTGGCTTCAGCTACGCTTTTGGCTAAAAACTGGTACTTCTCATTCAGAACATCGCTGAAGTGTCAACCTGGATTATGTGCTTAAACAGGTCTTGAATCCACAATCTGCAGAGGCAGAGGTGAGAGTACCAGCAACTGAACCAAGCTAAATATCAACTGATGTGGAACTAAACTGTACACACTACAGAGCAAAGGTTTAATTCCTGCAAAGAAGGAAGTCTTACACTTATGTATGGTCTTATCACAGTATTTAGCAACATCTCAAAGTACTTCACACACAACGGGCAGGATTGTCGGGTTGCCAGGCAGGCACGGTGGGCCAATTAACGGCCAGCCAGCCAGCGTGAAAGGCGCGGTGAAAGGCCCAGCGCTGCCAGGGTGGGGGCAGGGAGAGAGTGAGCGCTGAAGTCAGAGCAGGCACGGCGGAGCACGCAATGAAACCTCCCTGAAGGCAGAGAGCTGCCTCAGGAAGCTGAGAATTTTAAAGCCAAAAATAAAATGAAATTCCGAAAAAAATTTCCACCCATAAGAATCACTCACCTAAATACATTGATGATAAAAATTCTGCCCAAACATTTTTAGATTTTTTAACTTAATATCGGAAACCTCATCCCGCCCTTGGATGAGGTTTCCTCAAAAATCAAAAGGCCGTCTGGCCGATTCACCCGCCCACCAACCGTAACGTTAGACAGGCAGCGAAAAATCCAGGTCAATTACTACAATAATGGCCTGAATAGGCCTCTTAATTGTCAGTGGGCGCTCTGCCGACCTTTGCGCATGCTCGCAGACTGAAATATCGTGTGGGTGCGCGATGACATCGGGATGCTCGCCTGACATCATCGTGCGCTATTTCACGCTCAGGTGTGTCGGGTGTGTGCCCGCACGCCAAGCGAAAATTCCTGCCCAATGTATTACTTTGATCTACAGTCACTGCTTCTATGTAGATAAGCGCCAAGGGTGAGAAATTCATCTCTGTCGCAGTGCTTCCAGTGGCATTATGGAGGCCTAGCACCATTTTTCTGGTGTGCTGAGCCACCAAATGCTTCTGGCATGTCCCGCCCTCTTGAGAAGGGCATCCATATTGGCATCCCCAGTCAGCGCTGAAAGGCTGGGATTCAGCACTACCCTGATATCACACAGCCTAGATGGCAGGTGCGACGCTAGGATATTAATTTGGGCCAAGCAGGCCCTGGCAATGTGTTTGTACATCACACTGATGACAACAAACGTTAAGTTGCAAGACTGACTCTGCAATTCCTTAAAAGGCCAGGGACCAAAATTGCAGGTAAGGTTATTTTTGAGGACTTTTTTTTAATCCTTTCATGGGATGTGGGCATCTCTGGCAAGACCAACATTTGTTGCCCATCTCTAATTGCCCTTGAACTAAGTGGCTTGCTAAGCCATTTCAGAGGGGAGTCAGGAGTCAACTACATTGCTGTGGGTCTGGAGTCACATGTAGGCCAGACCAGCAAAGGATTTCCTTTCCTGAAGGGCATTCATGAAGCAGATGGCTTTTTATGACTATCAATAATAGTTTCATGGTCACTATTACTGAGACTAGCTTTTTATTCCATATTTATTACTGAATTTAAATTCCACCGAATGCCATGCTGGAATTGACCCCATGTCCCCAGAGCATTGGCCTGGGCCTGAGGATACCTAGTCCACTGACATTACCACCACACAACGGCCTCCCTGAACTTCTGTTATTATAAGCTGTCTGGAAGTGTCCTGGAGCTTTTCGAAAGGTATTGTGTTGAGTTCCTAGATTTGCCAGAGGGTGTTGCTGCATCCTGTGGTGGAGGAGTAGAGGACCTGACCGCACAAAGTCTGTAACAGGTAGAGGGGCAGCAGTGGCAGTGTCTCCGGGTCTGCAAGATAATAGGGAGATGGAGCAGAGGCGGCAGAGAGGATAAGCTCTGCACCATGCTCTCTGCAAACTTGTACCATACTGCTCCATGCAGCTTGACAGTGACAGGAGGCTGTCTGGCAGGTCAGCCAATACATCCAGCAACTTGATGTGCATGCCCATCAGCACTCTCCTGAATATTGCCCCATTGAGGTCCTCACCTGAGTGTTTCTGCAGCCTCATCCTCCAGTGAGCTGACAAACGAACATGAATGGCAACCCTTGTATCCAAAAAATGGACAAATAAACTTTCAGCCCAGCAATGGATGAACAACCAGTTAATCTATTTTGACATTTGTCCTTGATGGAAGAATATTAGCCAGGGTGTCAAGTACTAGCATGGGCTGTTCAACATTCACCTGAACGACTGGAATACTTGGAACCTCAGCTCAATGTCTCATCTGAAAACAGCATCTCCAACAATGTTGCATTCTCTCAATATTGCTTTGGATTACGTGCTCACATTCTGGAGTAGAGTACGAAGCCATAACTTCGAGAGAGAAGGAACAAAAGACTTTTGCTTATATAGCACTTTTCACAACCTCAGGACATCCCAAAGCACCTTGCAGCCAATGAAGTGTAGTCACTGCTCTCAGAAGTACCAACTAAGCGTATAGTTGGCAGATCTCAGTGTGATGGTCACTTAGCCTCAGTGTCCTCTGGGCCAGAGGGATGGTTTCTGTTCCCAACCCTAATGACTGTCCAGTGACTTTAATGCACACAGGGCAAAGACAAAATCAGGCTGTGTTCCTCTCTCCATAGCCTTTTCCTCCAATCATGTACAAGAATAAGAAGGTAAGTAAGTGGTGTTGTTACTGACGAGTATTCCAGAGAATACTCCAGGGTAATGCTCCAGGGACCCGGGTTTGAATCCCACCACAGCAGATGGTGAAATTTGAATTCTATAAAATCTGGAATTAAGAGTCTGATAACAACCATGAAACCATTGCTAATTAAAGAAGGAAATCTGCCATCCTTACCTGGTCTGGCCTACAGACCCACAGCAATGTGGTTGACTCTTAAATGCCCCCTGAACAAGGTTGATTAGGGATGGGCAATAAATGCTGGCCTAGCCAGTGATGCCTCCATCTCATGAACAAATAGATAAAGTTATCTATGTCAGATAACAAGTTATCTATTACAGTCAGAAAAAAATCTTGTTACTTAATAAATTTTGACAATAGCAGTAAGGACAAAAATAATTCTGAATTCCTGACCTGGGTCAAGTTGAAGTAGAATTTTTCTGAAGAATGCAGGAAGACGAGGCACTACATAAATCAGTTCAGCCTAGTTTTCTATCTTTAAACCTTATTTCAAAATAAAATGTTCTTTCTGATCTTACCTCAGATTATTTACACACCTCCTGGTTCTTGAATGTGATTGGCTGAGGAATAAATTGGAACTGCAGGATAAGGAGAAAGGCATTTGAGGCTACTGAAAAACATCAGAGCAACTTTCCACCCAATTGTCCGTTTCAGATTTCCAGTATCCGCAGTAATTTGCTTTTATCTTAGTATCTAAAGCTGATGTGTCCTATCGTCTAAGGTGATTACTTAGCTTGCTAAATGTACCTGCCTTTTGGGTGTACTTGCCTAACTCAGTCTGATCCTTTTTTGTGTTTCAAAGCCTCCAGGTTTAAGCTGACGAAAGCAAAGCATTATTTTCATTGTCATTCAACCAAATGTCAGTTATTCAAAACATCTCAAAACAACTTAAACAAAAGTACCCAGAAAAACTCAACCGGTCTGACAGTGTCTGCAGAGAGGAACACAGTTAACGTTTCGAGTCCGTATGACTCTTCATCAGAACTAAGGAAAAATAGAAAAGAGGTGAAATATAAGCTGGTTTAAGGGGGGGGCGGGTGGGACAAGTAGAGCTGGGTAGAGGGCCAGTGATAGGTGGAGATTGCCAAAAGGTGTCATAGACAAAAGGACAAAGAGGTGTTGACGGTGGTGATATTAGCTAAGAAATGCACTAATGGGGACATTAAGGAAGGAAAGCAGGACGAGCACGGGACAGATAGCCCTAGTGGGGGTGGGGGGTGGGGGGGTGGGGGGGGGGGGAGGGGCGTGGATAGAAATAGGCTAAAACGTAGAGATAAAACAATGGATGGAAATACATTTAAAAATAATGGAAATAGGTGGCTAAAGAAAAATATGTATAAATTATTGGAAAAAGGGGGAATCGGAAATGGGGTGGGGAAGGAGGAAAGAGTTCATGATCTAAAGTTGTTGAACTCAATATTCGGTCTGGAAGGCTGTAAGGTACCTAGTCGGAAGATGAGGTGCTGTTCCTCCAGTTTGCGTTGAGCTTCACTGAAACAGCAGGCCAAGGACGGACATGTGGGCATGAGAGCAGGGTGGAGTGTTGAAATGGCAAACGACAGGGAGGTCTGGGTCATGCTTGCGGACAGACCGAAGGTGTTCTGCAAAGTGATCACCCAGTCTGTATTTGATCTCTCCAATGTAGAGGAAACAACTTATCTAAACAACTTATCTCTCAATCATTATATGGGGATCATCACAAGACAGAGATTTTGAGTCAGGTCAATCACCACTCTACAGCACAGAGAATGAGCAACTTCAAATGTTCTGACTTTTTGGTCAAATTGCACCCAACCCAATTTTTCTCCCTTAGCCTCCTGAACTTTTGACTTTTTCTGTGCTATACATCCATAGAATGGCAAAGTGGCCATTCCTTGGTTAAACCATCAGAGGACGTTACAGCCTTGACCTGACAGCCACACGATTTTTGGAAGGATATGATGAGTGGAAGGATGGGTGGTTGTTAATTGTCTCTCACTTAATCTCAAAGAACTGAGCTGAATTGCAACATTGTATGAGGCCTAACAAAATTCAATAGATGGTGGAAGCATGTCAAAAGTCAGAAGTCAACCTTTGAACTATCAGAATTAAATGGTAAAATGAGTGATGTGTCAGGCATGCTGGTAACTGTACACAGGATATCCAGGTTGTAGGGCTGTGCTGAAACATTGGACCCAATTTTAACCCATTCAAAACACATCCACTTGCACAGTTAGAATCAGACCCACTATGCCAGTTCAGGGATCATTGCAGGGCTACTTCCTCTACAGAATGCAAGGTACCATTGCCAAATCTTCTGGATTGCCCGGGAGTGTCCTGGAATGGGACATTGATCGCTCAGGTGCTGAGAATTAGGAGCACAAAGGCATGGAGTTACAGGTGCAGTATGTGAGAAATATCTTTCTGTTTATAAATTCACTTGCTTTGCTCTATAATCAGAGTAAAAGATCCCATAACACCATGTGGTAGAGAGATTTCCTCTATGTGTTCCCTATAAACACATTTATGATTCCACTGCACATAACGTAGAGGAGATCTTCACCTGTGGATCTAGCTGGTGCACTTTTACAGAGAAAATGAGGGAACAGACTAGAATCATAGGAGTACATTTTTCTCTTCATGGCCTGTACATTAAGCATTGGCTAGGATGGGGCATAGGCAGGAAAAAAAAAGTGCAGATGTTCATAGATTAATTATAGACTGAAATTTAATGGAACGACAATCTGGTCAGTCCTGTTGGAGGTATGTGGTCACTCGTGTCAGATTTTCCTATCTGCACTTCACCCAGGCTTCATGCCCAGACAGTGAAGATGAAAATCAATCCCATAGAATTTTACAGCAAAGATGGACATCATTTGTCCTATAAAGCACCTATGCTTTGGAAAGGTCTTTTCACTTGGTCACATTCCAATGCAATTTCCCCATTTAATTTGTTTTCATTTTCAGAAATTTATTTTGGAGGTCCTGGACTTTGCTTCCACTACTGTTTCTAGTGGGGCATTTCGTGTACTAACAACCCTGTGAATAAAACAATTCTCTTCAATTTTCCCTTTGGTCTTTCGTCTTTAAGTTATCGACTGGCTAACTGCAGTGAGAGTAGCTCTTCCCTATTTACCTCATTGGAGCCCCTGATAATTTTGAATGCGTCTGAGAGGAGACAGGGAACAAAACTGAGCCTATGCTGGAGTACAATAGAGGCTGTGCCCATCAACTGACAACCAAAGAGACAATGGTAGCATTTCAGTGAAGTGCCCCAGAGAAATTACATTTTAAAGAAGCCTGATTTGTCATCTATGGTCATGCAGAAATTTGCCAGATAAACCTGAAATGTATGCAAAAAAGACAAAGGAGTCAGATCTGTTCATTGATGTACATGATGGGAAGATCCAAGCTGACAGATAGAGCTAAAGGGCAAGGATTTTAAAGCTCCTCCCATCCTGCAGGATATTACAGTCCCCGCCGAACTGAATGGCCACGATTTTACAGCCCTGCCGCAGCATGTCTTCCCCTGGAGGATGCGGTGAGTTATTTAAAATCTCCATTCAGTTTGGTGGGACTGTAATATCCCATCGGGTGGAAGGGGCTGTAAAATCCTGGCCAATGGAGATTTAAATGGCTGGCCGCATCCACCAGGGGGAGACGCACTGCAGTGGGGCCATAAAATCCTGGCCAAGGAGTAGTTTAGGATATAGGAATGTGATTTTGAGAGAGCAAAATTCAAACAAAGCAAAAAAACAGTTGGAACCTATGGATGCCCCAATATCAATTACACGAGCACCATAAACAAGACATTCCTAATGATTCACATTCTCCATATAGTCAGCCTGCAAAATTGGAAAGACTTCATCTCACCTGCAACCTCATACTTGAGAAGGCGGTAGATACAGTGGCCAAGGCAGTGAAAATGTTACGAAGCAAAAGGTGGTGGAAACTAGCCAGATGAGCAAGTGAATGCATAATCAGCTGAAGAATGGATACCTGAGCAGCCAATCCAGAGTGCTCCATATAAAGCCCCTTGTGAATCAAAGTCAAAAAAGTGGAGAAAATTCCACTGATAATCTGAAAGCATGGGACAGGTCACAAGAATACAAAAAATAAGGAAACCTGGGCCTTCAGAACTGTTTTCAGCAATGAGGCACCCTGTTGGAGATATGAAAAAAGTCACATGTGTCAGAAGAGGAATGTCCGGATGGTAAATTCTAATTTTACTGAAGCCTTGGTTATACAGAGTGTGTCTCCCATTGTTGTACCATAACACCCACACCTACACTGGATTTGAGTACTGAACAGCTGGACTTCATTGATACCAAGAAATCTCACAGAAACTTATAGAATGTGTCAATTGTTCTAATGTTTGCGTAAGGCTCTCTGTTACAGAAACTGCAGCTTTCATTGTGGAAAAGAGAAAGGAGTGCCTCCCAAAAAAATATCTGCAATGTGATTTTGCTTCAGAGGGTACTTCAATTAGCATTGTTTGTTGGCTGCTGTACCTTCCTAACATTTTTGCCATGTTCTGATCAGCATTCATTGTTTCTCCCTGCCATTGAAACATCCCAGGATATCTCAGTAGATGAGGAAAGTTAAGGAAACACGAGTTTTGTATTGTGCTATCTCAGAGTACTTTCATCCCACCGCTCCACTGCGAAACATACACAAATCCTTACCAATAGCACCTTTGTTCTGTGAAACCAAGAAGGTCAAGAAATATCAAGTTTAGACCAAAAATAAACTTGTCTTTTATTATTGAATAAAGCAGAAATCAGATCTGAAACATGAGGAAAAGGCATTCAATGAAATAGAAAGAATGAAATGTTACTCTAGCTTCTTTGTTTCCCATTAATTGTGCTAAATTCATTTGACTTTCCAGTTATGTCATGTTAAGTAATTGATGCCTTATTGAGTTACAGAAGTTAACAGAAAAACTCAGACACATCCTGTTTAATGCAATTTCTATAAAGGCATATAACATGCAACAGACTCCTGGGGAACTAGAAAAGAAATGCACTTAACTTCATAGGGGCAGCTGCAAACTGTGAACAACTTATTCTGTACCTGACCTGGAAATGATTGATATGGCAATTTGGATCAGAGCCTTACTTTGCATCCAAACCATGCTGGATTTGGTATTGGAATGCTTGATACTCTTACAGTACTGAATATCAAAGGGACCCACAAATAGCAATGTGATAATGATCATTAATTTGTTTTTTTGATGTTGATTGATGAATTAATATTGATTAAGGAGACCAGAAACAGCACACCTGCTCTTCTTCCAAATTTTTTTCCAAGAATATACTTTATTCATAAAGTTTATAGAAGTACATTATTTGGCCGTTCAAAGTTGACATTATATAAGGTGCCAACAAAATCAGTTTCTTCCAATACTGTATGTTACTCACTACATTTAAAATTACACTTAATATTTACAAGATTCATTCCATGTCAAAAGTACAGCCCAAGGGGTTTTACCCAGTTTCCAGCCTCTCGATGTACTACGGCTGAAAGCCTTAGTTGGTAGCCTTTCCTTATTGCATCTTTGTGGCGGCTGCCCTGCTTTAACGCATCCTTCAGCACATAGTCCAGGTCCCTGGAACGTGCCAGTCTGCAACACTCAATACCCTTCGCACTGGAAGACCAGCAAGTTTCAGGCAGACCAAAGAGCGTCTTTCACAGAGTTGAAGGTCCTCCAGCGGCAGTTGATAATTATCTCAACGCACATGCCTTGTAACAGCCCATAGAACACAGAATGCTGTGCAACAGAGCTGCTTGGGATGAAACCACTGCATCACGTTCTGCTCTTCATCAAAACCTTTTACAGCAGACTATGCCTCAGTTTAATGCCTCATACAAAAGAGAGCATCGCCAACAGTACTGCATTCCCTTAGTACTCACCAGCCTTGATTTTTGTGCTCAGGTCCTTAAACCCACAATTTTCTGACTCTGAGGCAAGATTCAGATGAGCACAGCTGAAATTGAGTAGTGTTTGATTGCTATGATTAACTCAATTAATCAGCACAATCAGTCACCTCGGTTATCAGTATCACATGACTACCTGGTTGGCAGAAGGAGAATGAGATGGCTTTTATCTGGCAATTTCTATGTTACAATGAAGCATGAACACAGATCTTCATTATAATTACATCACAAATATGTGCGTAGCCCGCTATGTGAACTATGACCAAATATTTTTCATAGCAACCCACTATTAAATAATCCACGATGAGCAATCTCTTAGAGACTGGATCATGGTTCAGTACAAGTGCATCATAAGATGTTGTACCATTACTTAAGAATTCTGTGATGATATTTGATAACATACCAATGTTGCTTCTCATTGATATTATCTTGATTAGCAATCTGATGGCAACCAAGAAAAAGCCACCACCTAAATCATAGACTAGATGGTTCTATGATCTGGTTTTTATTCTGGGTCAATATTCGGTGAATGAGTAGAGGTGGGAATTACAAGCCCGCATGCTGCTGCAGAAAGGGCCCCTGGGGTAACTTAAAATAGAAAAAGAAAGACATGCATTTATATAGTGATTTTCATAACCATCAGCGGTCTCAAAATGCTTTCCAGTTAGTGAAATAATTTTTGAAGTGTGACCACTGTTGTAAAGTAGGAAACATGGCAGCCAATTTGTGCACAGCAAACTCCCACAAACAGCAGTATGATGATGACCAGATAGTCTGTTTTTCTGATGTAATAAGGGATAAACATTGACCAGCACAGCAGGGATAACTCCTCTGCTGTTCTTCAAAATAGTGCTATGGGATCTTTTGTGCCCACCTGAGAGGGAAGACAGGGGGTCTGAGGAGCAGGTAAAGCATGATAGAAGGTCAGCGATAGGTGGAGGCTAAGGAGAGATTGACCAAGATGTCATGGACACAAGATAGAGGGAGTGTTAATGGCAGTGAAGACTAAAGCAGGTGCTGATATTGGCATTACAGTAAGAAAGCAGAATGTGTTAACAGCAGAACAGGGGTCAGCACTCCGTAAAAGAACTACATAGAACAAGTGACGGATGGCCCTTTTAGTGGGGGATGAGGGTGGGGTGGGGAGAGGAGGCTGTGGTTGGGGAGAAAGGATTAAAAAAAAGGATAAAAAAGGGAGGGATTAAAAAATGATAAAACAATGAATAAAAATGAAAATAAGTAAATAAAAAATAAAAATAAATTTTTAAAAAGGAATTAAAAAAGGGGTGAAGATAGAGGGCAGAGTTCATGGTCTGAAGTTGTTGAACTCAATGTTAAGTCCAGAAGGTTGTGGGTGGAGTTGTAAAATTCCGGCCTAAATATCAGAGTGAGGGCATTCACTACCTTCAACTTTAAAAAAAGATTACAAACATTAGGCAACAAAATAATTCAACCTTTTAAAAAAGAAATGACTGAGCATCTTCCAACATTAAGCAAATGTTAGCTGCAAACGCATACTGGAAGAAAAATAAAATACGAAGTGGACGGTTTAAATTGCCCGGGTCCGAAAATGGACACAGCAAGTGAGCGACTTACCCCACAGGTCAGACGCTATGTGCTGTACACTGGCTTTAAAGACGTTAACTAGTTTGGAAAAGTTCACCTTGCCCCTCTGCGGTAAATGAGATTCGGAATAAAATCCGCTCTGCTGAGGTCAGCGCTGCCATCTCCAAAGGTGATAGATGGTGCTGGGCCCTCCCCATGCTTTACATCTGACACTGTGATATCGAAGCGTGGGGCCCCCCTGTAGCTCGGGTCCCGGGGCAGTCACCCCGATTTGCCGTAACCTACGGACAGCTCTGACTCCGTCTGCCAAATTTTTGCCCGCTCACTCAACCTATCCATATCTCTTTGAGGTTATTTATATCCTCCTCACAACAGTAGAAACTGGAACGTGGACTGTCCACGTTAGAAATTGATCATCCATGGATGTTGACTTTTAAATTTGGATTATGCAGTTGCTCCTTGGAGCAAGCTAATGGAAATTGCTTCTGACAACATTGTGCGTATATCGAGCTGGTGGAACACTGCACATATTAAACTATGATATATCGTTTGGATTATAAACTATGTATCTAAGTTACCAGAATGCTGTAGCTACCAAAGCATGTAAAAGGTTGGGTATTTTGTGTCAAGGGGCTCATCTCCTGGCTCCCCATAAAGCTCTTCACCACAAGGCACAAGTAGCAGCGTGATGGAGTACTCTTTGCTTGCCTAGAATGGTATAGCTGCAATAGCACACAAGAAACTCAATACCATCCAGAACAAAGCAGTCCACTTGATCAGAATGGCGGGCACCAGCTAAAACATCCATTCCCTGCACCACCAGTGTACTACTTAGAGGTGGCAATGCAGCAAGTCCCAAAGGCTTCTTTGGCAGCACCTCCTTATCCCACGGGGCTGTATCTTCCGGTCGGCGAGCAGGGGCAGAGCCCACTCGCCGACACGTCATTCACATTGTCAGGTCGGCAGGCGTGCAGCCGACTCAGCTGCACCCCCGCCAACCTGTCAACGGCCACTTAAGGCCATTAACAAAGTAATTGAAATCATTAATCACTAAACCTGGTGGGCTTCTGAAAAAGCATGAAACCTCATCCATGGGGGAGCGGGGGGATGAGGTTTCATGAGGGATTTAAAAATCTCAGAATATTTTAAAAGAAAAGTTATGGACATGTCCCAACTCATGTGACAGTGTCACATGAGGGGACATGACAGCGAAATTTTTTTCTCATGTTTATTCGAAGTTTCAAATCTGAGCCGATCTCCCTGAGGCAGCACTTTGCCCCAGGGAGATCTGGGCGCTCTTTCATGCACATGCTCAAAAGAGCGCACTCCCGGCTGAGGGAATCCACCCCCCACCGACACAGGGAGCGCATAGCACTTCCTGGCAGATGTCACGCTGGGTGGGCCTTAATTGGCCCGCCCATGTAAAATGGCGACACGCCCTCGACCGGGGGCATCGATCGGGTAACCGCCCACACGCCCACACCCGCTCCCGCACACCCCCCCACCCATGGGGGGAAAATGTTGCCCACAGTGTCTATCACCAGGAAGTACAAGGGCATAAGGTGCATGGAAACATCATCATTTCCAAGTTCATCTCCAAGTCTTGCACCATCCTATAGTATACCAGCATTCCCTCATAGTTTCTTGGCCAAAATCCTTGAACTCCCTGCGTACCGGCACAAGGGGAGTAGCTTTACCCTAAAGATTTGAGCAGTTCGATAAAAAGGCCCATCACTATCTTGTCAAAGTCAACTAGAGATGGTGAATAAATGCCAGCCTTGCTAATGGCACGATATTCAGCGAATGAATACAATGAAAGTATAAATGTTTGCGCTTTCAACATGCTTCAGTGATTTTTATCTATTTGAGCTTTTCGGTCATGAATCTGGATATTCTCCAGGAGACATAGCAGATAAATGAAGCAAAGCAGATAGTTCCTTTGATTAAATTCACCTGATTTACTTCAATTTTTGGTGTTTAAAATGTAGGTTAGATTATCTGCAAATCAACAATGCCCTTTGATGTACAATCAAAGAGGAGACTCCGGCTGCTCAATAATAGAGTTTATTTTGGAAAACAAATAAAGCCTAAGGTACACTGTGTACTTGATGTAGAATTAAGTTAATGAAAATAATAAAACAAATTTAATTGCCTGTGCAAAAATGTGCACAGCATCCAAACCGAATGGGGCAACTGACGAACTGGGGGCAATGATTTGTAGCAGATATAATCAGGCTGACTGAAATATGGCTGAATGAAGAACTGGACTGGTAGCTGAATATTAGAGGATGCAACATATTTAGAAACAACAGAGAAGGAAGAAGAGTGGGTAATTTAGCCGTACTAATTAGAGATAACTTAATGCAGTAGGAAAAAAGGGACATAACTAACATTCAGATAGAAACAGAATCCATATTAATCTAGATAAAGGATAGAAAGGAACTGACCAGGTTGATAAGGGATTTCTACAGACCATCAAAGTGGAAGGAAAGTGGACAAAGAGATAAGTAAGCAAATCTATAAATAAGTAGAAGACAGAGAATAATAATTATAAGAGACTTCAACTAGACACCGCCCCCACCGACTCCCAAATAAATTGGCAAGAAGAGGTTGCAAAAGGGGAAAAGGGATTGGAGTTTATACAGTCTGTTTAGGCCTCCTTTCTTACCCTGTATGTAAGAAGCCCAACAAGAGGAGAATCACGACTGGAACTAGTAAAGATCAATGAACCAAGCACATAAAAAAAGTAAGTGTAGAGGAACATCTAGGCAATATCGATCACAACCTAATAAGTTTTATGATAATGATTGGGAAAGGCAAAGCTAATTTTGAAGGGATGAAATTTTGTGAAGGTAAACTATGAAGAAGAATGACAGACAGAGAGAGAGAGAACAGCACTGGGAAATATTTTAAAAGGTGAGCAATAGCATTTAAGGGAAATATACTGGTATTCTACTAAAGATAAAGAACAAGCTAGTCAATAATTAAACACCATGGATGGAAAACACAGAAGTTCAGGTTTCCCCACATGCTGTGGGGGTTTAACTTTTTGTCCATAATGGGTTCCCTGACTAGAAGTCAGCCTGATTGACAGATTGGCTTCCAATAGGGCAGGGTGGACAGCAGAGCAGGCCACAGGAGCTAGTAGGTCCAATTCACAGCACCAGTAGTGAGGTGGGAGGTTGATCCTGGAAGGGTACCCCAATACCCAACCCTTGTGCTGACGGTCTGATCATGGGGATGGCTGGAGTTTAATATCAAGTGTAAAGAAAAATTCATTTTTTCCTAATATTATTGTGGGATACTTTAAAGGAGGCTTATGGGGCTGTAACGTGCGTGTGCGTGTGGTCTAGTTTAATTAAACTGCAGACAGTATTGTGACACAGCCAATGGTAAATGCTGAGCTGTTCAAATCCCAGAGGGAAACTTGAAACAACTGTCATAACCAATTTTTGCAATTTGTATGTTTCGAAATGCAGGCTTTGAATTCAGTAGTAATAAGACCACCGAGTCTCAAGAGGTTTTTATAAAGCTAAATTAAACATTTATTAATATAAGAAAGAATGTAAGCACTTAAATATGTCTACAAAATTACTACTATAATAACTACAAAAATTGCCTAATTAACCTGATTCCTAGTTACATCTCTGTTAAGGTAACAGTAAAACATAGATTTAAACAGACACCTGGCATAGAACACCCTGGACAGTCGCATTCAAAATGAGTTTCTTTCAGCTCTGGGTCCTTGCAGACTGCAGCTTGAGGCTTACAGGTTGGAGTCTTTAGATCTTAGAATCCCTCTCCTTTTTACCAACAGCCTTCTCTTCTTTTATACATATTTTCTTCTTTGAATGCAAATATTTATTGTATCACTATGTCTCCTGAACTTTACCTCTTCTAATAATAAGACCCTTTCATAATACCCACTTTAATAGTAATCCTTGGGAAAAATAAACAAACACACTGTTTCTGAGCTTCACCTGTTTAGATATAATATTTCACTCCATCTCTTTGAATCCAAGTTACACTAGTTTGTTTAAAGAAAAAATGCAAATTGCCCACATGTTTACCTAATTAACTTTTCAAACCTACTTCTCTTCTATGCATCAAAGCCTCTAGACCAGCTGGCTTTAATCCAATTAAGACACGCACACACACACACACACACACACATAGACACAGACACCACTAAACTCTATTTTAAAATAATTTCCAATAACATTATAGACATTATATCTTCTTGACAACAGTCAGGCTGCAAGGTTTGAATCATCAAAAGGGATTAGGTGGAAACAAGTATTTGAAATGGAGATGGGTAAGTTAGGATAAAGTCTCTGCAGATACAATGTGAATGGAATTTGCATTTTTAGATCAGTTGAGAGGTTGTTTGATTTTCAAAAGGACATGATAAGATGTTTACAACTGGCAAGATAAATAAAGCAAAGTTTTAAGTTTATTTTTCCCCCAAAGTGTTGGTCATAATGACAATATGGAAGATTTTTATATTCTGGGAACAGTAACTTACAAAGATAGGTTGAAACAATGAGATTTACAGATCAAAGGGAGAAAATATATTTGAAGAAAGATGGAAAACTGTGTGGAGATGGCTGTGTGAGATCTTGGAATGTGCGCTGTGTGAAACAGACCTATGGAAAAGCCTCTAGCCCCCCTGGAGAAGTTTGCTGTCCCATAACCAAGGTTTGGTTAAAAGCCTTTGGAGTTCCATTGTTGAGTGAGAGGAGAAATAATCTGTGAAATATCTCCCTTATAGCAACAGTATGTGCTTGTGGTAATATTGCTGGATGTTTTATAGATTAAGAATCTATTTGGAGTGTTGCATGAAAGGGGTATGTAGTTGGGAGTTTAGTTAAATAAAAATCTGGTGAGAACTGTTATAAAACTAAATGTAATAATGTAACTGTAGTCTTGTGTGTTTAAGTTTTCTTTTCTTTTGTTAATAAATGTTTTAATTTAATCTTTAAAATATCTAAAGGTGATAGTGGACTCATTACTTCTGACTTCAGTGCACAAACCTTCTTGTAATAAATACAAATTGCAAAATTGTTGTGATACCGTGGCCAAGTTTCCCTTTGGGATTTGGTCAGCCTTGCAAATACCACCTGCCATATCATAACACAAGTATAATACCAATACCAAGTAAGGCGGCCTTTGTTCTGTGGGTAGGTAAGGGACTTGGTTGGAAGTGTTCAAACAGATGGTAGGAAAGTTGAATGCAGAACAGTTGGGTGAGATTTCAAGGAGCTTAGAGTGCAAAATGAAGGCAGAGATAGAGCAGTAGTTGGAGATGATGGAAGGATGGTATTTATGATTTTTGAAGAGAATGGGAACAATGATTTTCCAAAGGAACCATGAAAGATATCAGTGCACCTTGGAATAGGGCAAGATAACTGTGCAGGAGCTGAGTCACAATGGGATTGAGGTGGAAAAACGTGGAAAGAAATAAGGCTGGTGGGAGATGGGGAGGCAAGGCTACGTGGTGATATGGGGTCAGGGTTTGGGAAGTTGGAAAGTGGACAAGAAGAGGAGTTGCCAATGAAAAATGCATGCATACATTTGGCATTGAAAGTGAGGATGCAGGATAAGGAGGAGGTGGGTTGTCATTGTAAAGAGAAGTTTGGGATTGTTCACCCTTCACCCTGTGTTTGCTGAACTACATTGGCTCCCAGTCTGGCAACAACTCTATTTTGAAATTCTCATTCTTATCTTCAAATCTTTCCATGGCCTCGCACCTCATTATCTCTGTAATCTCCTCCAGTCCTACAATCCTCTGGGACCTCTGTTCTCCTCCAATTCTATCCTCTTGTGTACCTCTGATTCTCTTTGCTTCACTATTAGCAGCTGTGCCTTCAGCTGCCAAGGCCCTAAATTCTGGATTCCCTCCCTAAATCTAAATCCTTCCATCTCTCTGGTCTCTTTCCTCCTTTAAGATGCTCCTTAAAACCTACCTCTTTGGCCATGGTCACCTGTCCAAATATTTTCTCATGCAAACCGGTGTTAAAGTTTGTTTGATCATCGCTCCTGTGAAACTCCTTGGGGCGTTTTATTATGTTAGGTGTGTTATATAAATGTGAGTTATGGTCATTATTCCATTTGAGGCTAGGCATGGAGAAATGACAGAATTTGGCTCCTGAGAAGGAAGCTTGAGGTGGTTCAGCCAGATTTGCTGGTAATACCAAGTATACTTCTCTTTTCACTGCTCAGATTTAAGGGTGCACTGGTTGAAACAGTATTGGGAGAATAGAGTCAGAAGATTCCAAGGTTGATCCCTGCTCCATGCTGTGATCATATGCTCAGTCAAAGTGCTATTAGGACATTAAACTTTGCTGCAGCCACTGTTCGTTTCCAGAGGTGGTAAATAAAACTACACTGTGAGGTGGTGTTTTAGGTAACAGGGCGTCAGTTCTATTTACTATTTTTGTAGAAACATACAATTGCGTGTATTCCCATCGCTTAGCTTACTTCCATTTTCCTTCAGGCAACACCTTTAACCTCCCAAATTAAATTCTGTGGTTGCTTGTGATGAATCAAGTGACTATGTCCTGACAAGTAGCACTGCTAACATAAATACCACATTTATATAAATAGGTATTTAACAATGACACCTCTAAGGCTATACAGATTTTACAATGTGATTGAAATCTCTCAGAAACTAATTTAAAAGTTCTTGAAATATTCCACCCTCAGAAGTTGTAGCATTTCTTTATTACTTATATGGAATGTACATTAGCTGTGTCCTCAGAACCTAACCCCTTCCCTCATTTTATCGGACTTTGTCTACTGGTTTACTCTGCAAAATGCCCAGCCCTTGAGGTAGTGAGTTAACACATGAATAGAAACTAGCCAGGTCATTAATCCCAAAAATACCTGGAAAAACTCAGCAGGTCTGACAGCATCTGCGGAGAGGGATACAGTTAACGTTTCGAGTCCGTATGACTCTTCATCAGAACTAAGGAAAAATAGAAAAGAGGTGAAATATAAGCTGGTTTAAGGGGGGGTCCCCCCTCTTTTCTATTTTTCCTTAGTCCTGATGAAGAGTCATACGGACTCGAAATGTTAACTGTATCCCTCTCCGCAGATGCTGTCAGACCTGCTGAGTTTTTCCAAGGTATTTTTGTTTTTGTTCTAGATTTCCAGCATCTGCAGTATTTTGCTTTTATCTTAGTTCATTAATCAAACCTGTACCCAAAATTATTCATCCTCTAAAGGCATTGAAGGAGGGTTTAATTCTGTTCCTCTGCTACATCCAATCAGTAACTACCATGTAGACTGTGCTCTTGGGCATGTGATGTTCTATGTATAATGGGATCTCATTCATAACCAGGCATGGGCACAGGTTAGGAAAGTGAGCTTGGGTGAACTAATTATTCCAAGGTGGGCAATTTAGATCCTTCTAGGTTGTGTTGGCCAAAGATTGAAGTGTTGAAACATAAAGGGGTAATGGAGACAACTGAAGACTAGGCATTTTAGTGGCTTTCAGGTTTTCTTTAAATGGCAGGATGGTAAAACTGTCCCTTACTACCAGCAACCAGAATATTGAAGCACTTCGTGATCCATGTGTAAAAGATGAATCTGATTGCACTTTTTGTGTTGGTGATTGAGAAATGTTTTGTAATGTTCTTTCAGGTATTTTATGAATAAAGTATATTTTTCAGAAAAAAAAATAATGGCTCAAAGAGTACTGGGGTATACTTTTTGTTAAAAGAAGGCAATCAAGCAGAACATTTTCCAGGATTCATATAGCCATGGCCAACATACAATAATCTCAGTGACTTGTAGCAACCAGGGGCTTAAACCTCTAGAGGAATCTGATTAAAAATCCCATCTGTAACCAGGGAATTTATGCATTGCTCATACCCAGCTGCCAATCTGACCCCTGCCCTATGCTCCTCACCCATTTCAAGCCCCTTCAATCTAAAGAAGTGCTAGGAATTCTGTAAGCCTCTCTCTTTCTGTTTGTATCTGCAGTTTTAATGTGTTCTATGTCCTAAATCAAGACAATGTGTAAACTTGCTAAACTTGAAGGGTAAGTTCCCTGACTGGGAGCTCCAGTCATACTGTGCTGATTTTTGACTTATTCATTTAAAAGGCCAGCAAAACAAGAAAGTGGACCCACAATTAATTTGTATGAATTTTCCAGTCAGTACTCTCTGTGAACGCTTGGCTAGAGAATCAGCACTGAACTCTTATCAGAAAAGTACAAATGCACATAGAAAAAGACTGAAGAAAGTAAAATGCTAATTTTCCAAAATTCAGATGAAGAGATATCATGGGCAGAATTTTGCCGTTGGCGTGCGGGGTTGGGCCTTGCATGCACACGTGTAAAATGACGCGCAGTGACTTCGGGCGAGCGTCCGGATATCACCGTGCGCCATCGTGATATTTCGTTGGGCAGGTGCACGATGCTCTCCAATGCGCATCCACCATTAATTAATGGGCCACTTAGGCCCTTGACGCGCCAATCGACCGCGATTTTTCGGCACCCGTGCAATCTTCGGGTCAATGCACTGGTGCAATGGGCAGGCGGGTAGGACACATTGGTGTAAACCTCATTCACGAGCGGGATAAGGGGGCTCAGTGGGGCCACGAGGGCGCTCTGTCAAATATTGATGTTTGAAAGTGTCTGATACTTGCCTGTGTGATCTTCCATACTTCAAAACGCATACCAGCTGATTGGACTGGACTCAAAACCTTCAGGTCAGCACTCTGCAGGGAGGAATCTTTTTTGGGCCTGTATATTTCAGGAAGCCTTCCCTTAGCCTGGGAATGGGAGCTGAACTCTCCGCTGGAGGCACCTCCTCTGAGGAGGAAGGGAGGGCGAGAAGGGGGAGGAGCTTCTAGTGGAGCCACCTTTGGGAGGATAGGTGCAGGCACAAGGGGCGCAGGGCCAACAGGAAGTCCAAGGCAGAAGATGCTACTATCCTGCTGCCAGGGTTTACAGGTGGCGAAGCAGCTACCTCAACATGTCTGAGGTGCAGTGCCAAAGGAGGCTCCGTCTCTCCAGGGAGACAGTCAACTATATCTGTCAGATGATTGGGCCTGAGATCCCCGCTAACTGTGTAGTCGTGAAGCGATGGCTATAACCAGTCGAGCCCCATACCATGGGGTACGTAATACCGTTCGGGTGGCGGTGAAGGACAGCGAAGGATGAGCACCCATGGATCGGGCCTTCTTCATCAGGCGGATCCTGTTGAAGGCGTGTGGATCTGAAGCTGTGGAGATCTACTCCCTGCAAGACTTCCCCAGCGCTGGATATTTCGACGTGACCTTCAGGAGTGTGGCAGCTTGCGTCAAGTTCCTGAAGGTGTTCGAGGACAAGAGAGACCAGCCGGAGATGAAGATCCTGATGGTGGAGTCGCTCTTTGCTCTGCCGTTGCAACTGGACCGTGTGGTGACTGTGCATCTCTACAACCCCCACGTCCCTGCCGCCGATGTGCTCACCTTCCTCGCCAGGTACCTCGACAAGGTTGGGAGCTGCACCGAGGTTAAAGACGCCTTCGGGATTTGGACATGCAAACGCCAGGTTAAGGTCACGCTCAAGACCGATGGTAAGAGAGCCATCTTCCACCCTCCTTCCAGCTTCGCTATCGGGGGAAGCCGTGGCTACCTGGACTACACTGGGCAGCCCAAACTTTGTCGCTCATGCGGCAAGTCTGGTCATGTGGTGGCCAACTGCAGCGCCTCCCTCTGCAAGAACTGCAAACAGGAAGGGCACCAGACAAAGCACTGCAAACAGACTAAGTGCTGCAACCTGTGTGGCGAGGCAGGTCACCTCTACAGGACCTGCCCCAAACGCTGCCTCACTTATGCACAGGCAGCCAAAGCCAACGAGGGGGAAGCAGATGAAATGCTTCGTGTCACCACTACCAAGGACACTTGCAACACTCCAACCACCATGGCCCCCAGTGAGAACAACGGGACAAAGGAGGACACAGAGAGAGACAAGGTGGAGGAAAAGATTGAGGCAGCAGACAGCCAATCAACTGCACTGCCCCCTGAACCTCCCAGGAGAGCGAATCAATGGAGGAGGAAGCAGCGGAAAATCAGCAGGGGGAGTGGCAGCTGGTGAAGAGCCAAAAGGAAGAAGGGGCTAAGAAGGGACCAAGCCACTTCCCAGACAAATGGCAAGAGGCGTCTCCCATCTGACACGGATGACAAGGGCAACTGCTCTTCGGACGAAGAAGGGAAAGGGCGGCACCTACAGAAGAAGCGGCAAAGCTCTAGGGAGTTGGAGGACGAGACACCCAAGCTCCAGAACATTGGAGACAATGAGGAGACCAGCACACCCCAACTTTCCCCACAACCCGAAGAGGCCAGCGCACCCCAGCTCCAGGAATCTGGGAGCAGTGAGGCGCTCAGCACACCCCAGCTCCAGGAAGCCGGGAGCAGCAACGCCCCAGCGGGGGAGAGGATCGGAGAGACTTCTCCATCAGAGAACAATTCAAATCTCGTTCCTTGAACGAACCCCCAGATGCCACCTGAGTGGAACATCTCGAATGGGATGGTTCAGGGCAGCTTCCTCAGCCCATCCAAAGTGAGGCAATTTGTGAACACTATGGGTATGCAGGAGCAGACCAAAGGTCTGGAACTCTCAGAGACAACAGGTTTGGTAAGAGAGTAAATGCTTTAAAATGGGTGTAAAGATTTAATCCATAAATGTGCGTAGCATTAAATCTACTACGCAATGTGTTGCGATCTTGGACTACCTTGCCAAGGTCAAAGCTGACCTGTTGTTTCTGCAGGAGTGTGCGATACCGCACCTCAGCTCCTACGGGCAATGGCCACGATGGTGGTTCCGTGGGCCATCAATCTGGTTGGGAGGAAACGACTCTCGTTCCTCCGGCCTGGGTATTCTGCTGCGGGGAGGCAACTTCACCGTCTCCGAGGTTAAGGAAGTGGTGGGCGGGCGCCTCCTCGTAGCAGACGTAATGTACAAGAACGCTCCGCTCCGGTTAATTAACGTGTACGGCCCGGCACAAGGGGCCGAGCGGCTGGTGGTTTTTCAGCAGCTCTCACTGCAGCTGGCGACCTCCAGGCCGGTCATTCTGGGCGGTGACTTCAACTGCATCATCGATGCCGCTGGACGATCCGGCAGGGCCGAGAGCAGATTGGACGCTACGTCCAGATCCCTGATGGAAACAGAAAAGGATGCCAAGCTGCACAACGTCTTCAGCAACTCTGCAGACGGAGCGCAGCGTAGAGACACCTGGTCGCGGCCAGACGGGTCCATCCGTTCCAGGATAGACTTCCTGTTTGTGTCCCGAGCGTTCGCAGTCAGGTCCACCGACGTCAAGACGGTGTTTTTCTCTGAGCACTGCCTCCTACTGGCTGACTGTCACTTAGAGGAAGACCAGAGGGTGGGCAGGGGGGGCATGGAAGCTAAACGTGCAACTGCTGACCCCAGAGAACATTGAGGAGCTCAAGAGGGATTACAAAGGTTGGAGAACTGTGAAATCCCTCTTTGAGTCCCTGACACACTGGTGGGAAGCGATCAAGGGAAATATTGAGGTTTTTCATCCTCAAAGGTGTCCAGAAAGCTAGAAAGGAACAGAGGGAAATGTCCCGACTCCAGAAAAACATGCAGAACCTGCTCCAGCTGCTGTCGATGGGGGTCGGTGTCAAGGAGGAACTCCAAGAGGTGAAGAGCTAGCAAGACTCGCTCTTTGCCTCGGAGGCCTCCAAGATCATCTTCCATTCCAGAGTCCGCTCCGTGGAGCAGGATGAGACGTGCTCACGTTTCTTCTTCCAAAAGGTACACAGAGAGAGCTCTGTGATCAGCAGCCTGAAGGAAGAAGACGGCTCAGTAAAGTCATCGCAATCCGACATTTTGAGGATCAGCAAATCCTTTAATGCCGGATTGTATGACGTGAAGCCCACAGACAGCACGGTCTCCCAGTCCTTCCTGTCCTCTATCACGGAGGTCTTAGACAACAGTACACGGGAGAGCCTGGACAAATCGCTAACTCCTGATGAACTGACTAAGGCCCTTGAGTCCTTCGAGAAGAGTAAAACTCCTGGAAGCGACAGCTTGCCGGCTGAGTTGTATTTGGCTCTGTGGGACTTGATCGGCCCAGACCTGCTAGGAGTGTACGAGAGTATGCTTCTGGTCGGCAGCATGTCAGAATCCATGAGGAAAGGCATCATCACCCTCATCTACAAGCACAAGGGGGAAAGGAAGGAAATTAGAAATTGGCGACCCATTTCACTGTCGAATGTGGGCTATAAGATTCTGTCCAAAGGCATCGCCAATCGGGTCAAGTCCGCTCTGGAATTGATGATCCACTCTGACCAGACCTGCACTGTGCCGGGCAGGAAGATCTCTGACAGCCTCGCGCTGCTCAGGGATACGATTGCCTATGTGCAGGACAGGGGTGTGGACACCTGCCTCATCAGCCTGGATCAGGAGAAGGCCTTTGACAGAATATCGCACACCTACATAGTGGATGTGTTCTCCAAAATGGGGTTTGGGGAGGGAATTCGCAATTGGATCCGACTGCTCTACACTAACATCAGAGCGCAGTCTCAATCAATGGGCGGGAATCAGATAGCTTTCCTATTAAATCTGGAGTCAGGCAAGGCTGCCCTCTCTCCCCTGTCCTGTCTGTGTGTTGCATAGAACCCTTTGCTGAGTCCATCAGGAAGGATCCGGGCATAAGAGGAGTGATGATCCCAGGCAGTGGAGGCACTCAGGTTAAAGCTCCCTGTACATGGACGATGTCGACGTCTTCTGCTCGGATCCGCTGTCGGTGTGCAGACTGATCCACATCTGTGACCGGTTCGAACTGGCCTCGGGAGCCAAGGTAAATCGTGGGAAGAGCGAGGCCATGTTCTTTGGGAACTGGGCTGACCGATCCTTTGTCCCCTTCACCGTCAGGGCTGACGGCCTGAAGGTGCTGGGGATATGATTCGGAGGGACTGGGGCATGCGTTAGAAACTGGAAGGAGCGAGTGGCTATGGTGCAAAGAAAACTGGGCATGTGGGAGTGACGCTCCCTCTCCATTGCAGATAAGAGCCTGGTCATCAGGTGTGAGGTACTCTCGCTGTTGCTGTCCGTGGCGCAGGTCTGGCCCATTCCAGACTCCTGCGCGACGGCGATCACCCGAGCCATCTTTCGCTTTATCTGGAGGTGGAAAATGGATCGTGTCCACAGGGACGTGATGCACAAGCTTCTAGATAAGGGGGGAAAAACGTGCCCAACATCACCCTCATACTGATGGCCACCTCTGTGTGTGGCTGCATCAAGCTGTGCGTAGACCCTCGGTACGCAAACATCAAGTGTCACTACGTGCTGAGGTTCTACCTGTCCCCGGTGTTGCGAAGGATGGGTCTGGCCACGCTGCCGCGGAACGCTCCAAGTAGTTGGACCGTGCCGTACCACCTGTCCCTCGTGGAAATATTTATGCAGAGAAACACCTTTGACCACAAGTCCATCAGGCAGTGGTTGGCACGTAATGTCTTAGAGGCCCTGCGGGAAAAGGAGATGGTGGATCCTATGGGATGGTTCCCCAAGCAGACTGTCAAAGTCATTTGGCAGAATGCCTCATCGCCAGAACTTTCCAACAAGCACCAAAATGTAGCTTGGCTGGTGGTGAGAAAGGTCCTCCTCGTCAGATACTTCCAACATGCCAGGAGTCTCACCCCCTCTGCACATTGTCCTCGAGGTGCCTGTGGTGGGGACGAGACCGTTGTTCACCTCCTTGTGGATTGTGCCTTTGCAAAGAAGGTCTGGAGAGAGATGCAGTGGTTTCTGTCGAGGTTCATCCCGAGCAATTCTGTGACACAGGACTCTGTGCTCTATGGGCTGTTCCCAGGGACACACACCGAGACAAACATCAACTGCAACTGGAGGATCATCAACTCGGTGAAAGACGCTCTTTGGTCTGTCTGAAGCTTGTTGGTCTTCCAGCGCAAAGAGTTGTCCCCGAACGAGTGTTGCAGGCTGGCACATTCCAAGGTCCAGGACTACGTGCTGAGGGACGCACTAAAGCTTGGGGCAGCCGCCGCAAAGGCGCAATGGGGAAAGGTCGCTGTCTAAGACCTTTCTGCCATAGTGCACTGAGGGGCTGGGAATTGTATAGACCCCTCGGGCAGTACATCTCACAATGAATGTATGCATTGAACACTGATTGTATTATAATTGTATTGAAGCACCTCAGAGGGAAACATGATGTATGTATATAACTCCAATCCCATTGTCTGATTGTCTGCATTGACCATATTGAAATGATTGTAATATTCATTGATTGTATTGATGCACCTTATGATCCATGTGTAAAAGTTGAAGCTGATTGTACTTTTGTCTTGGAGTTTTTAAAATGTTTTGTAATGTTCTTCCAGATATTTTATGAATAAAGTATATATTTTTTTAAAACACTGTGTGGGTGGACACCCCATGCCAATGGCTCTGAAGGTCACAGTTGCCCTCCACTTCTATACCTCTGGCTCCTTCCAGAGCTTGGTGGGTGATCTTTGCGGTGTCTCCAATCAGCTGTCCACACTTGTGGCAAGCAGGTTACAGACGCTCTGTTCAGATGGGCATTGACCTTCATCCACTTCCATTGGGACCAGGCAAGTCAGGCACAGCGGGCCAGAGGCTTCGCGGCCATTGCTGGCTTCCCCCGTGTCCAGGGTGCTATATACTGTACACATGTGGCCATCAAGGCGCCAGCAGGTGAGCCCGGTGCCTCCATCAACAGGAAGGGCTTCCACTCCATGAACGTGCAGATAGTGTGAGATCACAGGATGCTGATTCTACAAGTCTGTGCAAGGTACCCAGACAGCTCCCGCGATGCCTACATCCTCAGACACTCCCAGGTGCCGGGGCTCTTCAGTGCTCTGGCTCGGCTTGATGGGCTGCTGGGTGACAAGGGCTATCCCCTCAGAAGGTGGCTCATGACACCACTCCACTGTTCAAGGACAGAAGCTGAGCAGCGCTACAATAGGAGCCAGGGTACCACAAGGGCTGTGGTAGAGAGAGCCATCGGTCTTCTCAAGATGCGCTTCCAATGCCTGGACTGCTCGGGGGGCACACTCCAGTACCCCCCAGATCTTGTGTCGCTGATAGTGCTTGCACACTGTGCTCTCCACAATCTTGCCCTGGAAAGGGGGAATGCTGAGGACGATGAAGACGTAGACGCAGTGGCTGCGGCTGCACACGATGAGTCCAGCAGTGAGTCCGAGGATGAGCACGCACAGGGAAATGCTGAGGGGGTAGACGCTGACCCGGGCATACTCAAGGGAGGCAGGGACACCCGGGAGGCTTTAATCCAATGAACCTTCAACTAGCACACCACACATGGACCTCCAGGACAAGCCTGGGCTGCAGGCTCCATACTCGATACCTGAGTGCAAAATCTGCCTGGTTTGGAACATTAACTAAGGTCCTTGTTAATAAAATTGAATGTCCCACAAAGCACACATTACATTTTTGGAAACCATCCACCTGCAGAACAAAAGAGGCACCCTCAGCCAGGGTGACATGTCTGAATTTACTTTTGCAACCAAAGAAATTTAATGAAACAAAATGAAAAAGGTTAAAAATCACACCAACTCATAAAAACCTCATCTCGGGCCAACACAAAAACATTAGTGATAAACCCGTGGTGTGCCTAAGGTGCCTTATGTTTACATTTTCGGGTGCTACGTCTTGGTGCTGTCTCCTCGCTGAGAGTGGCATCTGAGCCAGCCTGCTGACTCTGCTGTCCTGTTGGCCTCGATGACCTTGGCAGCCGTCCTCTGTCCTGTGGAGCCTGTGCTGGCCCCGCCTGGGAGGGAGCTGCCAGTTCCACAGCTAGTGTCTCCCCAGTTGTCACAGCCTCACCGGATGCTACAGTCACTGGGAGAGGGGCGGAGGACCTGCCGCCCTCATCCGGAGCGCCCTGAGAGGTGCCCGCAGAGACGACAGGCAGCTGCTGCGCCAACGTGAGGTCGCTTCGGACCTCCCTGCTCACCATGGATGGATGGGCACCAAGCTGGGAAACTTGGTGCCCAGACCATCTCCCACACTGGCACTGACCAGCTGAGGTCAATGCCGATGTGAGGGCTTGCTGGTCAGAGCACCTCCCCAGGAAGCCCTGATGGGTCTCCTGGAGGAGCCTCTCCACGAGAATCGCCACTCTCTCCATGGAGGTCGCATGATGCTCGGACATGAGGCTCATTGCTTCAGCGATGGTCCAGGTAGGCTCCTCCACCATGGAGTCCAAGCCAAGCACAGCCTCATGTATCTCCCCCAGATGCTCCCGCACACCTGACTGCATTTCCTGCAGCTGCTGCGTTGCGGACGACTCCAGAGGGACATCATCAACCAGCGACTGAACATGTGCCTGGTCCCCTGCAGTCCTCAACTGCTGGTGCCATGGGCACTCTCTGTCTCTGCCAGCTTCTCCAGTGACTATGAAGTGCCCTCACCGCTATGCCCCAGGACACTAGCCGATGATCTAATTCGCACCGAGGTGCTAGTATCTGCACTGGTGCCTGCCTGGTAGAGATGGTGTGACATAGATGAGGCATCAGGGCCCTCAGGTGTGAGAGGGGGCCTCTGCTGCTCCTCCTCCCGGCCCTGCTCCACTGATGCTGAAAGGAAGAACAAGCACATTGGATCAGTTAACGTGGAGACAATGTCAATGTGTATCCCTATCCCCCGGATCATTATGCGCTCATCCTTCCATAAGCAATGGTTAAGCCATGTTGCAAACTCCAATCACTGAACATTCAGCTCTGCCATGGCTGTTGGGAGAACAATGGTGACCTCAGCGCTGGGCAAACATACCTGCCCGTGGCACCCCAGCCTCACCGACACCGGTGGACCTGGGCGCATGGCGCCTCTCCAGATCTAGGGCCTCCTGCTCGAAACGGCTGAGAATCGCTAACTATACCGGGCCACCGCCAGTCCTCACCCGCTCGGCGGCATTATGTGCAATCTTCTCCTGGAAAGGGGAGAAGAGCATTGATTAGTGTTACTTGTACCTGGATTCTCATCACGCACAGCCCACTCCAACCAGAGTGGGATATATCAGGGCTCCAGAGCCTCCTCACCTGCTGCTGCTGAACACTCACACGAAGCTGCTAGGCCTGTTCCCACCTCCCCCCACCCTCTCCCTTGGCCAAATGCTGCCTACATCACACCAGGCACCACACGGTCTAACCTTCCATAGCAAAGAGGCACAAGCACGTGGAGCGCAGAGGGCAGCAGATCGATCGGTGCCAACACCCCATTGAAGCTCCCCTCCCAGCATCTCATTACCCTGACTTGGACATGTCCTGGAGTTCCAGCCCTGCGCTTAGATGCAGCTCCTCCAGGTTGCCCCCAATACAGTAACGTGGGCCTCAGTGTACCACATGCTACGGGGGCAGAACCCATCTCTTCACCACCCTCTCAGGGTGACCTCAGCATGGGCAATATCTGCTGGCCCAACCAGCGAAGGACACGTGTCATCAATGATTCAATGCAGGGGCGGGGGAGCAGCTGGGGGTAAAGCCGACCTGCTGGGGTAAGTGACCGATGCCAACACAGTCCTCACCCTTCCTGAGCGCAACAGGTCGTTGAAGCGCTTGCGACACTGGATCCAGTTGCGCCGAACCACATCGCGGGAGCTCACCACCTCCACCACCTCCTCCCAGGCACGTTTCGTCATGTAGGGTGGCCTCCTCCTCCCGTCCTGGGGCACGAGGACCTCCCACCGGGCTGCCACCTCCTCGAGGAGGGCAGCAAGACAATCATCAGAAAAACGAGGGGCACAGTGCCCCCCTGCCCCACCCTCCTGCCTGGCCTGCTCACCAGCAGCACCCTGGGAAGCCCTTCCACTGGCCGTGATTCACAGCCTTTTAAAGGCTGCAGCAACTTTTTAAAACAAGCCGCCCGGGGTGACTATTGGACCCAGTGGTCATTGCAGACCCGCCACTGCCCGCCCACTCCCGCTGTCCTCGGGAGCCATGAGTCACGCTGGGTGGGCCTTAATTGGCCCACCCGCGTAAAATGGCAGCGTGGACCTGATCGTGGGCGGCAATTGGGTCCACACCCACCTGCGCCAACTCCCGCTCCACCACGCGCCCCCCCCTGCCCAGCCAGCCAGAAAATTCAGCCCCATGAGTCAGTGTGTGCTGTTGTTAAGAACATGTTTGACCTGCGTGACCCTTGGATAAGTGCACTGTACAGCGTGGCACAAAGCCGCACAAACAAGGAAAGCGCCATGTTCGATCTCTACTTGTGATAAGCTACCTGGTCTCACTGGTGAGGGGTGTGGACTACATTAGCCAGGGTTCCTCCTTGTGATCCCTGCTCATGATGATGCACATGCAGACATCAGGTGAGCACAGGATTGGGTTGGGTTGTAAAGTTGTCCGTGGCTGGAAACATGCTGGTGTTCATTGGTTAGGTGCACAGGCAAAGAATGACCACTTGGGTGAAGTACCAGAGTAAGCCCGGCACTGTTGAAACTGTATGGTGAGATATCAGGGGACGACAGGTTCTGTTGGAAGTGTTGTTCCAGCAATGACAGCATTTTCAGGCGATTTAAATGAAGCTGTTAAATATCTATAACTCACAGACACTTCCTCCTACCTCTCCCTGGACCATGACCCCACCACTGAACATCAAGCCATTGTTTCCAGGACTGTCACTGACCTCATCTCCTCTGGAGATCTTCCTTCCACAGCTTCCAACCTGACAGTCGCCCAACCTCGGACGGCCTGCTCCTACCTCCTACCCAAAATCCACAAACAGGACTGTCCCGGCAGACCGATCGTGTCAGCCTGTTCCTGCCCCACAGAACACATTTCTCACTATCTTGACTCCCTTCTCTCTCCCCTTGTCCAGTCTCTTCCCATCTACATCCGTGATTCCTCTGACACCTTACGTCACATCAACAATTTCCAGTTCCCTGGCCCCAACCGCCTCCTCTTCACCATGGATGTCCAATCCCTCTACACCTCCATTCCCCACCAGGATGGTCTGAGGGCTCTCCGCTTCTTCCTCGAACAGAGGCCCGAACAATCCCCATCCACCACTACTCTCCGTCTGGCTGAACTTGTTCTCACACTGAACAATTTCTCCTTTAACTCCTCTCACTTCCTCCAAATAAAAGGTGTGGCTATGGGTACCCGCATGGGCCCCAGCTATGCCTGTCTCTTTATGGGGTATGTGGAACATTCCTTATTCCAGTCCTACTCCGGCCCCCTCCCACAACTCTTTCTCCGGTACATCAATGATTACTTCGGTGCTGCTTCATGCTCTCATCGGGACCTGGAAAAATTTATTAACTTTGCTTCCAATCTCCACTCCTCCATCATTTTCACATGGTCCATCTCTGACACTTCCCTTCCCTTCCTTGACCTCTCTGTCTCAATTTCTGGTGATAGACTGTCCACCAATATCCATTACAAGCCTACCGAATCCCACAGCTACCTCGACTACAGTTCCTCACATCCCGCTTCCTGTAAGGACTCCATCCCATTCTCTCAGTTCCTTCACCTCCGTCGCATCTGTTCTGATGATGCCACTTTCAAAAACAGTTCCTCTGACATGTCCTCCTTCTTCCTTAACCGAAGTTTTCCACCCATGGTGGTTGACAGGACCCTCAACCGTGTCCGGCCCATCTCCCGCGCATCCGCCCTCACGCCTTCTCCTCCCTCCCAGAAACATGATAGGATCCCCCTTGTCCTCACTTATCACCCCACCAGCCTCCGCATTCAAAGGATCATCCTCCACCATTTCTGTCAACTCCAGCATGATGCCACCACCAAACACATCTTCCCTTCACCCCCCGGCGGCATTCCGTAGGGATCGTTCCCTCCGTGACACCCTGGTCCACTCCTCCATCACCCCCTACTCCTCAACCCGCTCCCACGGCACCCTCCCATGCGACCGCAGAAGATGCAACACCTGCCCCTTCACTTCCTCTCTCCTCACCATCAAAGGGCCCAAACACTCCTTGCAAGTGAAGCAGCTTTTCACTTGCTCTTCCCTCAACTTAGTCTACTGCATTTGTTGCTCCCAATGCGGTTTCCTCTACATTGGAGAGACCAAACGCAGACTGGGTGACCGCTTTGCGGAACACCTTCGGTCAGTCCGCAAGCATGACCCAGACCTCCCTGTCGCTTGCCATTTCGACACTCCACCCTGCTCTCATGCCCACACGTCCGTCCTTGGCCTGCTGCAATGTTCCAGTGAAGCTCAATGCAAACTGGAGGAACAGCACCTCATCTTCCGACTAGGCACTTTACAGCCTTCCGGACTGAATATTGAGTTCAACAATTTTAGATCTTGAACTCTCTCCTCCATCCCCACCCCCTTCCCGTTTCTTCCCTCTCCTTTTTGTTTTTTCCAATAATTTATATAGATTTTTCTTTTCCCACCTATTTCCATTATTTTTAAATGTATTTCCACCCATTGTTTTTTTCTACCTTTTAGTATTCCCCCACCCCCACTAGAGCTATCTGTACCTTATCTGTCCTGTCTCCGACTCTTAATTAGCACATTCCTTTAGATAATATCACCACCGTCAACACCTCTTTGTTCTTTTGTCTGTGACAGCTTTTGGTTATTTCCACCTACCACTGGCTGCTTGTCCCAACAACACCCCCCCCCCCCCCTCTAAACCAGCTTATATTTCACCCCTTTCCTATTTTTACTCAGTTCTGTTGAAGGGTCATGAGGACTCGAAACATCAACTATGCTCTCCTCTGCCAGACCTGCTGAGTTTTTCCAGGTATTTCTGTTTCTGTTTTTGTTTTGGATTTCCAGCATCCGCAGTTTTTTGCTTTTATCTCTATGTTAAATATCTATCCTTTTCTCAGAAAAAAGATAATACTTTACTTTCTTTACGTGTTACGCAACAAAGTAAAGTCATCACATCATTTGCTTTGGCATTGAGTTTGTAAAATGGCACACTTGGAATGCTTCTTCGTGAATACATTGTCCCTCTAAAATCTTTGGAATACTTGTTCACAGGGCTGAGGTAGACCAGTTGAAAACTTTTTGAATATAGGATTGACAGTTTTAGATTCCTGCTGCATTCTTGTTTGGAAACTGCACATAAATCATGTCACATTGAGATGGGAGGCATTTCAAATGGAATGTTTTTTTGTTGAGGGAGTCACAATATACCAGACCACAAATTTAACATCTTACTGACAGTTGCAGAAATGCTTATGTAATTTTCCAGTTCTGTACTAAGTGTATTAACTAGAAGTGGTTTCTCTCTTTTCTAAGAACATTGGATCACTGGTTATTTAAAAGAGCTCTAATGAAAATTGTGCCCTCCTGTCTCTTATACCTTGTGGTCAAGTTTATAAATTAAATCAAAACTGGGTACACCCATAACAAAAACAATTTGAATTTAGATAACATCTTTTACATGGTAAAGCACCCCAAAATGTTTCATAGAAGTGATTATCAGACAAAGTTTGACACCGAGCCTCATTAGGAGATATTAAGGCAGGTGAGCAAACTCTTGGACAAAGCTAAGTTTTAAGGAGTGTCTTAAAGCAGGAGAGAGAGGAAGAATGATTTAAAAAATGATTTAGGGAGGGCATTCCAGACCTTAGGCCTTAGGCAGCTGAAGACACGGGTGCCAATGGTAGAGTGATTAAAATCAGGGATGTCCAATGGGCCAAAAATGGAGGCGTACAGAGACCTTGGAGGGTTTTAAACCTGCAGGAGTTTACAGGGATAGGAAAGGGCGGGGATCCACATCCACAGGCTTGATGTGACATAGAAGTGTGTTTTGGGATCACTGTTAAGTGATTGCGAGTAGATGGATTTTCCCCTTTCCAACCCATGGACACCAAGGCCAATTGTAGTGCCCATACCATTGCTCTGGCGCAAATCAGCATAGACCCAGAAATCTGACAGAGATTTTCTTGATCCATACAGACCTTGCTAAATGAACTGAATGTTTCAAATTTTAAGAATAGCTTATAAAACTTCACTATAATTAGAATATCGAATAGATCCTGGTGTAACACAGTATTTCAATGAGAGGACTCATATGGATGCTTTCAGACACACATTACACAGCCTGGTCAGTTCATTGCCAGAGATCAACAGGATTCATGGAGCTTTTTTCCTAAGTGGATTCAGGAAAATTTTCTGTTGTCAATCAGAGGGGAAAAATGAAACAAGTTACAACTAAAACTTACTAAAGAAATAATTGAAGAATCGCCCTTCATATATAAGCAAACCACATAAAAACACGGAAGTAAACTGTCTTGAAACAAATCATCTCATCGGAGTCAATCATCCCATCATCAGCTTGCATGATGTTGCCATAACAACAATAACATGTGACTGTTCTCCCTTTTCTAATGACCCTCTCGCAAAATGTCAAAGAATCAAAGGGCTTTTGAAGACCATGGTGAGAGGTGCCTTTCTGAAAATCTAAATGAATCAATTATTGTTTGATCTTTGGGACACCATCCTAATAACAAATTATCCACCTTTCCTCTGGTGTCTCTTTTTGAGCTATGGCTCAGTGGGTAGCACACTCACCTTTGAGTTAGGAGGTTGCAGGTTCAAGTCCCACCCCAGACACTTGAGCACAACCTCGAGGCCGACACTCTTGTGCAGTAGTAAGGGGGTGGAGAGATGCCATCTTTCAAATTAGATGTTAACCTGAGGCCCAGTCTGCCCGCTCGGGTCAAAGTATACAACCTAATGGTATTATTTTGAAGAACAGAAGGGTAGCTCTCCCCTGTGTTCTGGTCAATATATATTCCCTAACCAATACCTTTTAAAAAAAGATTATCTGGTCATTATTACATTGACATTGTTTTATGCAAATTGGCTGCTGTGTTTCCTATATTCCATCGGTGACTGTACTCCAAAACGCGCTTAATTGGCTATAAAGTGCTTTGGATGTCCTGAAGTTATGAAAGGCACTATATTCAAATAATTTTCTGGACCAATATGTTCCAGGACCAACAAGCAAGCTATCCATAATAGACTTAATAATGAATAATGAGCCAAATTAGTTAATAATCTAAATGTAAGGGAACATTTATCTAACCATATTCAAAATATGATCCAATTCAATGTTAGAGTTGAAAAGGAAAACTTAACATAGTAAAATCCTAGCGTTTGATTGGCTAACTTTAACAAGATGAAACAGAAACTGATGACAGCCAGCTGGTCAAAACTATTATTGGGCAAAACTACAGATGAGCTGTAGGAGACAATCAAAAAATAATTTTGCTTAATACAGGGCCAATATATAATTCTAAGAGGAAAGAGCATTACTTACCAAATAAAACATCTATGGTCGACAAAACTGGTGAGAGATAACATAAAACCAAAGGAAAGAGTATATTAAAGCGCAGAGAATAGAACAGATCCAGAGGACTGGGAGATAAATACTGTAAAAAACAGTAAAGGATGACAGAATAGAAGGAGCTGCAAAAAGGGAGAAGGAAAAGAAAATTACAAGGAGTAAATATCAAGATTAATGAAAAAAGTTTTCACATTTATATTAGAAGGAAAAAGGTACTTAAGGTAATGCCCTTTAAAAACAGATTGGGGTAACATTTCAGATGAAAATACAGAAATGGCAGACTTGCATTCTTTGAGGAGGTAACGAGTAGGTTAGAAAAAGGAGAGCCAATGGATGTTATCTACTTGGACTTCCAGAAGACCAGATGGAATACAACGTGGGGAAGTGTGAGGTCATTCACATTGGTTGGAAGAATAGAGGCATAGACTATTTTCTAAATGGGGAGAGAATTCAGAAATCTGAAGTGCAAAGGGACTTGGGAGTCCTAGTCCAGGATTCTCTTAAGGTTAACTTGTAGGTTGAGTCGGTAGTTAGGAAGGCAAATGCAATGTTGGCATTTATTTCGAGAGGACTAGATTATAAAAGCAGGGATGTGCTGCTGAGGCTTTATAAGGCTCTGGTCAGACCACATTTAGAATATTGTGAGCAATTTTGGGCCCCGTATCTCAGGAAGGATGTTCTGGCCCTGGAAAGGGTCCAGAGGAGGTTCACGAGAACGATCCCAGGAATGAAAGGCTTAACATATGAGGAACGTTTGAGGACTCTGGGTCTATACTCGATGGAGTTTGGAAGGATGAGGGGGGATCTGATTGAAACTTACAGAATACTGAAAGGCCTGGATAGAGTGGACGTGGGGAAGATGTTTCCATTAGTAGGAGAGACTAGGACCTGAGGGCACAGCCTCAGAGTAAAGGGAAGACCTTTTAGAACAGCGATGAGGAGAAACGTCTTTAGCCAGAGAGCGGTAAATCTATGGAATTCATAGCCACAGAAGGCTGTGGAGGCCAGGTCATTGAGTGTGTTTAAGACTGAGATAGATAGGTTCTTGATTGGTAAGGGGATCAAAGGTTATGGGGAGAAGGAGGGAGAATGGGGTTGAGAAACTTATCAGCCATGATTGAATGACGGAGCAGACTCGATGGGCTGAATGGACCGAATAATTTCAGCTCCTATGTCTTATGGTCTTATGGTTACTGAATGATTGTTTTTATTTGCCACAGTACGTGGGTATCGCTGACAAGGCCAACATTTATTGCCCATCACTAATTGCCCTTGAGAAAGGTGGTGGTGAACTGCCTCCTTGAACTGCTGGAGTCTATGTGGTGTAGGGACATCCACATGCTGCTACGAAAGGGGTTCCAGGGTTTTGACCCAGCGACAATGAACGAATGGCAATATTTTCCAAGTCAGGATGGTGCGTAACTTGGAGGTGAACCTGCAGGTGGTGATGTTCCCATGTGTCTACTGCCTTTGTCCTTCCAGGTGGTAGAGATTGTGGGTTTGGAAGTTGCTGTTGAAGAAGCCTTGGTGAGTTGTTGCAGGGCGTCTTGTAGATGGTACACACTCCTGCCACACGTCCGTGGCGGAGGGGTTGAATGTTTAAGATGGTGGATGGGATGCCAATCAAGCAGCCTGCTTTGGCCCGGGTGGTGTTGAACTTCTTGAGTGTTGATGGAGCTTATATATTATATGATAATTATAAATTATACTACCCAGTAAGTGGAGAGTATTCTATCACACTCCTGACTTGTGCCTTGTTGATGGTGGACAGGCTGTGGAGAGTCAGGGGGTGTACCATTCACTGTAGAATATCCAACCTCTGTCCTGCAGTTGCAGCTACAATAATTACTTAGCAGGTCCAGTTAAGTTCCTTGGTCAATGGTGACCCCCCCCAGAATGTTGATGGTGGGGATTAAACTATGGCCATTGAATGCCAAGGGGAGGTGTTAGGCTTTCTCTTCTTGGAGATGGTCATTGCCTGGTACTCGAGTGGCATCAATGTTACTTGCCACTTATCACTCCAAACCTGAATGTTGTCCAGATCTTTCTGCATGTGGGCATAAACTGCCTCTATCTGAAAAGCTAAAAATGGAATTGAACACTGCACAACCATCACTTCTGACCTCACGGTGCAGAGCAGCAGATCACAATGGAACAGAACTGCTTGCAAAATCTGGTAAGGTTGCGGACCACTGTTTGATTTGACATTTTAATTTATTTACGTCTTTAACATTTCACATGGTGCTGAAGGATGTCACACCTTGGGAACAGCGTGTTCCTGCCTATGCTCAACACATGCACATTAAAGCCTACCAAAAGCATTCAAAATATCTCAGTGAATGCATTCACTGACACTGAAACTCATTTGAAAACTTTTCTCATATGAGTTCCGTGCTCATCAGGGAAGAGACATTAGTACCTCTAGAGTGGGTCTGGGGAATTGATAATGGAAAACAAGGAAACAAGGTGGATGCATTGAACAGGTATTTTATGTCTGTCTTCACTGTAGAAGACTTAGATAATTTTCCAAATATAGTTCAAAATCAAGAAACGAAAGGGAGAGAGGAACTTGAAACAATCACCATCACCAGGGAATAGGTGCTGGGAAAACTATTAGGCCTAAAGGCTGACAGATTCCCAGGACCAGATGGCCTGCACCCTAGGGTCTTAGAAGAAGTGGCTGCAGAAAAGTAGAGGCATTAGTTATAAGCTTCCAAAGTTCCTTGGATCCTGGAAGGGTCCCAGCAGATTGGAAAATAGCAAATGGAGCACCTTTATTCAGGAAAGGAGGGAGACAGAAAGCAGGAAACATTAGGCTAGTTAGCCTAACATTTGTCATAGGGAAATTGCTAGAATCCATTATTAAGGAGGTTATAGCAGGATACTTTGAAAATCATAATGGGATCAGGCAGAGTCACAATGGTTTTGTGAAAGGGAAATCATTTGTAACTAATTTATTAGAGTTCTTTGTGGAAGTAACAAGCAAGGTGGATAAAAGGGAATCTTTGGATGTGGTATACTTGGATTTCCAAAAGGCATTTAATAAGGTGTCACATCAAAAGTTACTACACAAAAGCTCATTGTGTACAGGGTAACACATTAGCATGGATAAAGGATTGGTTAGCTAACAGGAAGGAGAAAGTGGGGATAAATGGTTCCTTTTCATGTTGGCAAGCTGTAACTAGTGGAGTGCACAGGGATCAGTGCTGGGGCCTCAATTTTTTACAATCTGCAGCAATTAATTGAATGTAGGGACCTAATGTATGGTAGCTAAATTTGCTGAGGACACCAAGACAGGTAGGAAAGTAAGTTGTCAAGAGGAGGTAAATAGTCTAAAAATGGATATGGATAGGTTAAGTAAGTGGCCATAAATTCAGCAGATGTGGGAAAATGTGAACTTGTCCACTTTGGCAGGAAGAATAAAAAGTCTTATATGTTTTAAATGGAGAGAAATTGCAGAACTTGATGGTACAGAGGGATCTGGGTGGCCTGGTACATGAATCACATGTTAGTATGCGGACAAATGGAATGTTGATGTTTATTGCAAGGGGAATGGAATATAAAAGTAGGGATGTTTTACAACAGCTGTACAGGGCTTTGGTGAAACCACACCAGGAGTACTGCATACAGTTTTGGCCTCCTTATTTGAAAAAGGATATAATTATGTTAGAAGCAGTTCAGAGAATGTTCACGCGACTCATTCCTGGAATGAAGGCCTTATCTTATGAAGGAAGGCTGAACAGGTTGGGCCTATACCCATTGGAATTTAGAAGAATGAGAGATGATCTTAGTGCAACATAAGGTCCTGAGGGGACTGGATATGGTGGTTACTAAGAGGTTGTTCCTCTTGTAGGGGAGACTAGAATTAGGGGATACAGTTTAAGAATAAGAAGTCTCCTTTTTAAGATGGAGATGAGGAGAATTTTTTTTCTCTCAGGGGGTCATTTTATTCAAGCCTGAGTTAGAAAGATTTTTGATACATAGGGGAGTCAGTTATGGGGGACAGATAGGAAAGTGAAGTTGAAACCACAACCAGGTCAACCATGATCTTATCGAATGGCACAGCAAGACCAAAGGGCTGAATGGCCTACTCCTGCTCCTAAGTCCCATGTACCTTTTTTATGATTCAGTATGTGGGCATTGCTGGCAAGGCCAGCATTTATTGTCTATCTCTAATTACCCTTGAGAAAGTGGTGGTGAGCTGCTTTCTTGACCACTGCAGTCTGTGTTATGCTCTCACTGTGCCGTTAGTGAGGGAGTTCCGGGATTTTGATGATGAGGGGAGGGCAATATATTTCCAAGTCAGGATGAATTGCGACTTGGAGGGGAACTTGGAGATGGTGTTGTTTCAATGTGCCTTCTGCTTTTGTCCTTCTAACTGGCAGTGGTCAAGGGTTTGGGAGCTTAACTGAATGTTAACCTTTATAATTAAAGGGCTAGTGTATAAAGGGAGGAAGCTTTCCTGCAGTTCTACAAAGTCCTGTTTTTAGACCACATCTAGAGTACTGTAGACAGTTCTGGGAACCAAACCTTAGCCTTGGCCTGGAAGGAGCGCAGTATAGATTCACCAGAATATGAGCAGGGCTCCATGGAATAAAAACAGTTCGAAGATGAATTGATTAAGGATTTTTAGGATTTTGAAAGGATTGATGGGTGTTACAAAGGCATAATTTTCAGATGAATATGTTTTAGGATTGTAACTTTTGGTTTATAAGACTGATTTTAAACGTGGGATAGATGAAAGAAAGGGTACAAAGGGATATGGAACCAAGGCAGCTTGATAGAGTTAAGGTACAAATAATCTCACTGAATGGTGAACATGCTTGATGGGCTGAATGGCCTAACCTTGTCCCTATAAACCCAAATTTCTCTTTTTTTACTTTTTAAAATTTTCAGAATCCATATTGGGAGAGATCTAAAATGGGCTGCCCATTCACTATCACCCTTTTTACACTATAGTACAACCCCAAACATACCACTTAATTATGAGAATACACTTTACTTTTAAACCCAAAAAACAAACCCCTCTGCCCAAGTTCTTCCTGTGTAAAGTCAGTCAAAAAAAATCCAGAAATGTGACAGACAGTGAGGGTAGTTCTGGTTCCCAGTGGAAATGGGCTGCCTCAGCACAGACCAACAATTGAACTTAGCACACACATTCTGGTCTCCATAATCAATACTGCACTGGTTGATGGCTTTCCTTGCTTGGCCACCAGGGGGATTCTTAGCAAAAATAAGCAAGTTACAACTCGAACTCCCTGGAAAGGGTTTGGAGAATTGTTCTTCATTTTTAAGCAACACACAGAACAAAACTGAATTAAATTGTATCAAGACCAATCATCTTGTCAAAGTCAATCGCCCCATCATCATCATTTTGCATGATGTTGCCATGACAATGACACATGGCTGTTCTCCCTCAAAACAAATAATTTTTGGTGCAGGCGGTGTTGTTTTAACTTGGACAGGTTAGGAAAGATTAAAGCTCAAGTAGCAGACTTATTTTGAAATTTAAAAGGTTTCTGTTTCCTTCTTGAAAAATAATCTAAAAGCAGCCACACAGCCTGCACACGCACCGATAAGATAGTGATTATAAAGCACTTTGAGACACCCTGAAGTTGTGAAAGACAGAAGCGCTTTCTTCAGAAAAACCTCAGGTGCTTCAGAGAGAAGGAAATCAGACAAAGGTGGACAGCGAGTCAATTCATAATTTTAAATCTGAGATTAATCATTTTTTTGCTAGCCAAGGGTATTAGGATACAGGTCAGCCATGATTTCATTGAATGGCAGAACAAGCCCAAGGGGCAGAATGGTCTCTCCCACTCACATGAATAATACAGTGACACTGATTAGGGCAGTGACACCACCACATACTCACTCACTCTAAATAAATGGTCATTGCAAATGGCTAAAGGCTTAACGAGGGGTGAGTAAATGCTTGATCTTTTCTCTATTCATTCATGGGATGTGGGCTCCGCTGGCTAGGCCAGCATTTATTGCCCATTCCTAATCACCCTTAAGAAAATGGTGGTGAGCATCCTTCTTGAACCACTGCAGTTCATGTGCAATAGGTACACCCACAGTGTTGTTGGGGAGGAAATTGCAGGATTTTAACCCAGCGATAGTGAAAGAATGGTAATATATTTCTGTGACGGACTTGATTTTCCAGACAGGTTTCTCATTAGAAACATCAAACATTATTTACGGGTTGCAGCAGCAGTTACATGCTACCATCAAGCTCCACAACTAGAAGAAGAACTCACACTCTAAGGTTCCCTGCGCTTGGAGCTGATTCATTCTCACTGTCACGTGATACTATACAACACAATAAGTCTTAAAGCTACAGTCACTACATTCCTTAAAACTACAATTTCCAAGGCAGGATAGTGAGTGGCCTGTGGGGGAAAACTTGCAGGTGGTGGTGTTCCCATGTGTCTGCTGCCCTTGTCCTCACAGAGGTGAGTTTTAAGAAGGGCCTTAATGAAAAGAGAGGATGGACAAGTGTTGCTTTAAAATGGTAGGTAGATTAGGAAGGGAATTCCAGACTCGTCAATAATATTGATTTTATATTCAGTTTCAGGCCGTATGCCAATGCCTGTGCAGATTATAACATTCAAATACGACTTATGCCATCAGTGTGCTTTGCTGTGTGTCATACAGACCTAGGGAGGTTTTTATGGAGCCCGCAAGAGTGGGAAATGTGGCATGCAGGGTGACTGAATTGGGCAGGATGTGAAATTTCGATTTCCCAATGGCGGGTTGAAATGCAGAGATTATGTCAACGGCGTATTTGCAGCATGTCAAGCCTCATGCCAGCCTATGGCAGGTTTGTACTTGGACTATATTTGCATACCATGAATACTCACTAGCATAAAACATTTTTAATGGACTCCTACCTTCAAGGTAAATTAGAGGTGCACAAGAATCTTGTTTGTTTAAAGGTGGCATGCACCAGTCCACTTTGTGCAGTTGTGTTTAAGGCCAGCAATTTTCCTTATTGAACTCAATGGCACAAGGGATGGGAGCAGGAGAATGCCAGCTTGTATGAAGCCCCTCTACCGGCAATTGTGAGTCAGTGTTGGGGGGGAGGGTGTGTGCAGAGTGAGGTCGAGGGAATGGTGGAGTGAAATGGGAAGGGTCTGGCGTCCTGGGTGTGTTCAGTGTGAACAGTCACTCAAGGTAAGAAAATGTGGGCCTAAAGGGCGTTATCAGTACTCTTCACATGTAGGTCCATCTCAGGGTGTTGGCTGGCATAGTCCTTACAGAGCTTTGAGTTCAACTACAACATTTTAATTATACCTGCTGAGAGAGATCTCGGACAATGTCCTTTGCCATGCATAGAAGGGAGGGCCAGCTCAGCCTGTAAGTTCAACCATGTCCCACAGGGTGGTGAGTACAACACTGGACACTAACATGAACATTCAATAAGAGTGAATGCAAAAACTCACATTACTTCTTCCACAATAAAGAGATGTCCCAACTCCCTTGTAACCATCAGTGTGTGCTAACCATGAGGCATGCAAGCACATTTAGCACTCTGAAAAAGCTAGTCTCAACAAGTTTTCTTACCTTGACTGACTGTTTCTACCAACGCCCAACAGACCCAGGACACCAGACCCTTCCCACTTCACTCCTCTATGCCCCTGAGCCCACCCTCTGTCCTCACTTAAATCCCTCTCCAACTCCTCCATGCCCCCAACCACACTCCAACCACCACTCTCACCCCCCCCACCCTGGCATGACAGACTCACCTTGACTAAGCTAATCTCAACAAATAACTATCAATGCATGCCAACCATGAGGCATCCCAGCACATTTAACTCTCTGACTCAACAAATAACAATGATGCACACATGAATGAAGTGAAACCGATGTATTGTGAATTAATTACAAGTGAAATTTAAATTTGAAAAAACACTCCTGCTACCATTGTGCTTTCAATAGCCCAGACCTTCTGTTCCTGGGGGATTGTAGCCTGGAGGTGCCCCAGAAGATGTGCTGGAGGCCCCCTGGACTTCCCCACGCAAGGATTGCATGGGAATTGCCCAGGAAGTTTAAACTTCCAATGGACAATTACCCTGCCCCTGGAACCACCTGATACTCTGAGTTAAATCGGAGACTTCAGATGGTTCCGACCCTCTTAGCAGAATAGCTGTCCAGGAAAAGTTAGAAGGTTTTAAACCACTTCTAACTCCCCCGCAACTTTACTGCTGATGGCCCCCCCACCACTAACTCCACCACTGGATCTCTGACTACCCCCCCAAAACTATCCTCCCGCCCCATGACTGCTACCCCCACATCCCCCGACTATCCCCATGCCCCCAATCCCTTAACTAACCCCAAAACCTCCACCACTCGACTACCACCTAACTATCCCCAACCCTCCGACTACCCCCTCACCCGCTGACTACACCCACCCAACTACCCCACCCACCCCCCTGAATACCTGATTGCCCACCCCTGACTATCCTCAACCCCCCACGACTACACCTTAACATCCCCACCCCTCCCGATCACCCAACCCAGTCCCACCCCCCAAATGCCCCAACCCGTGGCAAGCCCGCGCCACCCCGACTACAGCTCGACCACCCAAACCCACCCCAACTCATCCGACACCCTGCGCCCAACCCATCCAACCCCACCTGACCATCCAACCACCCCCCTGATCACACCCACCCCTCTTTCCACCACTCTGTCTCATCCTGCTCACTGACCTTCTCTCCCATCAAAGTGACTGGGACCTTTAACCTTCCCTAGTTTACAGCAGCTAGTGCCGTAAAAAGGTGGTATGGTTTCACTTCCCCCGGGATTGCTGCCTTGCACATGAAGGAGTCAGGAGCTGCTGCACTATACATTTCTCAGGGGTCTGGGTTGGAAGTCCAGGTGAGAAACGTGCAGCTCCAGGCTAGGGTAAGTAAAAAGGAACGGATTGGCAATCCGACGGTGATTGCCGCTCCACAGGAGATTCAGCCCATCAAGTCTTATGCTAACAGCAATGGAGTTGGGCAGGAAAGTTCTGTTTGTGATGTGGAGCCTCCCTGTTTGACCAGAAAGCTCTTTTATAGTCCGCTGTACCTGCAGCATTGTCAGCTGACTGCAGGGTGTACCACTGAAAAGTATCCCTCGCTGCGGAATCTCACGTGTTCTCACATGCATACTTTAAATTCTAATTGTAATTGTGGAAGAGCAGAAGTGGCACATTCCTCTGGTTCCACCTTTGGGAGTGATGTGCCACTGACAAACAGTGACAACAATATACAGTGAACACACGCATGTGCGCACATGTGCACGCACACACATAGGCATGCACGCACACACGCATGGGCACACGGACACATGTACACACACACACACAGGCGTGCACGCACACATGCATGGGCACACGAACACGCGTGAGTGTAGCAGCATTTTATGGCCCCATCATGGCCAGGGCGAGGCTGGGGCTGGAAAATGCGGCGAGCTGTTCAAATCTCCATTCACTTTGATGGGAGCGGAAAATCCCACTGGCAGGAGGGGCTGTAACATTCCACCCATAGTGTTTTGCTAAGTAATTTTTTTATGTTTGGAGAGAGCCTTGGGATATCTGCTAATGCTATGGCGATTAAAAGATTTAGTTTAAAATGTTCCCAAGTGATTCACTGGATCACTGACCTGACCTTGAACTTAATCAGTGCACACAGGTTTATTTCCAATTTAGGCCAAAGCAGTAGCATACTGAGAGAGTGCAAGTATTTCAGAAGGCTTTTCTGTCTTCAGTTTAGGACCATCATTTACCTTGTGCCAGGCAAAAACCGGTGTGGCAACTTTTTGATAATGTTGTTGTATTTTCCTTGTTATCTAAACAATGACTTGGCCAAACTTCAGTTCCCATGACTCTGAAATGATATTTCCAAAGTGCTTCTTCAAAGTAAAAGAGCCACAGGAACATAGGAACAGGAGTAAACTATTCAGCTCCTTGAGGCTTCTCAGCCATTCCATTAGCCATCGCTTCTCGGCCTTTTGGCTAAGATCAAGTGTAGTATCTGTTCTTATCAGTTACTTACCTGGCAGGGGCGACACCATGATCCTGCCAAGGCAAGGTCGGGAAGCAAAGGCTATAACCAATCGAAATCCATACCATGGGTTATCTAACACCGTCCGAGTCACGGTGAACGACAGCGAAGGAGGATCACCTATGGATCGGGTCTTCTTCGCCAGGAGGATCCTGTTGAAGGCGTGCGGCTTCGAAGCTCCGGAGATCGTATCCCTGCAGGACTTCCCCAAAGCTGGTTTTTTCGACGTGACGTTCAAGCGGGTGGCAGACTGCGTCCAGCTCCTGAGGGTGTTCGAGGAGAAGAGAGACCTGCCGGAGATGAAGATCCTGACGGCGGAGCCGCTCTTTTCTCTGCCGTTGCAACGGGAACGTGTGGTGACGGTGCATCTGTACAACCCCTTCGTCCCTGTCGCCGACGTGGTCACCTTCCTCACCAGGTCCTTCGATAAGGTGGGGAGCGGCACCGAGATTCGAGACGAGTTGGGGATCTGGACAGGCAAACGCCAGTTTAAGGTCACGCTAAAGACCGACGGTAAGGGAGTCATTTTCCACCCTCCTTCCAGATTCGCTATCGGGGCTACCTGGTCTACGCTGGGCAACCCAAGCATTGTCGCTCATGCGGCAAGGCTGGTCATGTGGCGGCCAACTGCAGCGCCTCCCTCTGCAAGATCTGCAAACAGGAAGGGCACCAGACAAAAGACTGCAAACAGGCCAAGTGCTGCAACCTGTGTGGCGAGGCAGGTCACCTCTACAGGACCTGCCCCAAACGCTGCCGTACTTACGCACAGGCAGCCAAAGCCAACGAGGGGGAAGCAGAAGAAATGCTTCGTGTCACTCCAACCACCAAGGCCCCCAGGGAGCTCAACGGGACAAAGGAGGACACAGAGAGAGACAAGGTGGAGGAAGAGATTGAGGCAACATATAGCCAATCAGCAGCACTACCCCCTGAACCTCCCAGTCCTCAGGACAGCGAATCAATGGAGGAGGAGGCAGCAATGGGAAAGCAGCAGGGGGAGTGGTGGACGGTGAAGAATGCCAAAAGGAAGAAGGAGCGAAGAAGAAGCAAAGCCACTTCCCAGACAAGCGGCAAGAGGCGTCTCCCATCCAACGTGGATGACAAAGGCAGCAGCTCTTCTGATGAAGAAGTGCCAGGGCGGCACCGACAGAAGAGGCGGCAAAGCTCCAGGGCATTGGAGGACGAGACACCCGAGCTCCAGAACATTGGAGACAACGAGGAGACCAGCGTCCCCCAACTTTGCCTGCAACCTGAGGAGGCCAGTGCACCACAGCCCCTGGAATCTGGGAGCAGTGAGGTAATCATCGCACCCCAGCTCCAGGAAGCCGGGAACATCAACACCCCAGAGGGGGTGAGTTTTGGAGAAGCTTCTTCAGCAAAGGTCATCTCAAAACCCGCTCTCTACGTGAACCTCCAGATGCCACCTGAGCAGAACACTGCCAAGGAGAACTACCTCAGCCCATCCAAAATGAAGGAATTTGAGCTCACTACGGGTATGAAGGAGCAGACTAAAGGTCTGGGACTCTCAGAGACAATGGGTTTGGTAGGAGAATAAATGCTTTAAAATGGGTTTAAAGATTGTATCCATAAATGTGCGTAACATTAAATCTACTACGCGATGTGTTGCGACCTTGGACTACCTTGCCAAGGTCAAAGCTGACCTGTTGTTTCTGCAGGAGTGTGCGATACCGCACCTCAGCTCCTACAGGCAATGGTCACGATGGTGGGTCCCATGGGCCATCGATCTGGTCGGGCGGAAACGACTCTCGTTCCTCCGGCCTGGGTATTCTGCTGCGGGGAGGCAACTTCACCGTCTCCGAGGTTAAGGAGGTGGTGGGCGGGCGCCTCCTCGTAGCAGACGTAATGTACAAGAACGCTCCACTCCGGTTAATTAACGTGTATGGCCCGACACAAGGGGCTGAGCGGCTGGAGGTTTTTCAGCAGCTCCCACTGCTGCTGGCGACCTCCAGGCCAGTCATTCTGGGCGGTGACTTCAACTGCATCATCGATGCCGCTGGACGATCCAGCAGGGCCGACAGCAGATTGGACACTACGTCCAGATCCCTGATGGAAACAGTTAAGGATGCCAAGCTGCACGACGTCTTCAGCAACCCTGCAGACGGAGCGCAGCGTAGATACACCTGGTCGCGGCCAGACGGGTCCATTCGTTCCAGGATAGACTTCCTGTTTGTGTCCCGTGCATTCACAGTCAGATCCACCGACGTCAAGACGGTGTTTTTCTCTGAGCACTGCCTCCTACTGGCAGACTGCCACTTGGAGAAGGACCTGAGGGTGGGCAGGGGGGCATGGAAGCTAAATGTGCAACTGCTGACCCCAGAGAACATTGAGGAGCTCAAGAGGGATTACAAAGGTTGGAGAACCGTGAAACCCCTCTTTGAGTCCCTGACACACTGGTGGGAAGCGATCAAGGGAAACATCAAGAGGTTTTTCATCCTCAAAGGCACCCAGAAAGCTAGAAAGGAACAGAGGGAAATGTCCCGACTCCAGAAAAACATGCAGAATCTGCTCTGGCTGCTGTCAATGGGGGTCGATGTCAAGGAGGAACTCCAAGAGGTGAAGAGCCAGCAAGCCTTGCACTTTGCCTTGGAGGCCTCCAAGATCATCTTCCGTTCCAGAGTCCGCTCCGTGGAGCAGGATGAGACGTGCTCACGTTTCTTCTTCCAAAAGGTACACAGAGAGAGCTCTGTGATCAGCAGCCTGAAGGAAGAAGACGGCTCAGTAAAGTCATCACGGTCTGACATTTTGAGGATCAGCAAATCCTTTTATGCCGGATTGTATGACGTGAAGCCCATGGACAGCACGGCCTCCCAGTCCTTCCTGTCCTCTATCACGGAGGTCTTAGACGACAGTACGCGGGAGAGCCTGGACAAACCGCTAACTCCTGATGAACTGACTAAGGCCCTTGAATCCTTCGAGAAGAGTAAAACTCCCGGAAGCGACGGCTTGCCGGCGGAGTTATATTCGGCTCTGTGGGACTTGATCAGCCCAGACCTGCTAGGAGTGTACGAGAGTATGCTCCTGGCCGGTAGTATGTCAGAATCCATGAGGAAAGGCATCATCACCCTCATCTACAAGCACAAGGGGGGAAGGGAGGAAATTAGAAATTGGTGACCCATTTCACTGTTGAATGTGGACTATAAGATTCTGTCCAAGGTCATCGCCAACCGGGTCAAATCCATTCTGGAATTGATGATTCACCCTGACCAGACCTGCACTGTACCTGGCAGGAAGATCCCTGACAGCCTCGCGCTGCTCAGGGATACGATTGCCTATGTACAGGACAGGGGTGTGGACACTTGCCTCATCAGCCTGGATCAGGAGAAGGCCTTTGACAGAATATCGCACACCTACATGGTGGATGTGTTCTCCAAAATGGGGTTTGGGGAGGGAATTCGAAATTGGATCCAACTGCTCTACACTAACATCAGTAGTGCAGTCTCAATCAATGGGTGGGAAACAGATAGCTTTCCGATTAAATCTGGAGTCAGGCAGGGCTGCCCTCTCTCGCCTGTTCTTTTCGTGTGTTGCATAGAACCCTTTGCCAAGTCCATCAGGAAGGATCCGGGCATAAGAGGAGTGACGATCCCAGGCAGTGGAGGCACTCAGGTCAAAGCTCCCTGTACATGGACGATGTCGACGTTTTCTGCTCGGATCCGCTGTCGGTGCGCAGACTGATGCACATCTGCGACCAGTTCGAACTGGCCTCGGGAGCCAAGGTAAATCGTGGGAAGAGCGAGGCCATGTTCTTTGGGAACTGGGCTGACCGATCCTTTGTCCCCTTCACTGTCAGGGCTGACGGCCTGAAGGTGCTGGGGATATGGTTCGGAGGGACCAGGGCATGCGTTAGAAACTGGAAGGAGCGAGTGTCTATGGTGAAAAGGAAACTGGGCATGTGGGAGCGACGGTCCCTCTCCATTGCGGGTAAGAACCTGGTCATCAGGTGTGAGGCACTCTCGCTGTTGCTGTACGTGGCGCAGGTCTGGCCCATTCCACACTCCTGCGTGGTGGTGATCACTCGAGCCATCTTCCGCTTTATCTGGAGGTCAAAAATGGATCATGTCCGCAGGGACGCAATGTACAAGCCTCTAGATAAAGGGGGAAAAACGTGCCCAACATCGCCCTCGTACTGATGGCCACCTTTGTGTGTGGCTGCATCAAGCGGTGCGTAGACCCTCAGTACGCAAACACCAAGTGTCACCACGTGCTGAGGTTCTACCTGTCCCCGGTGTTGCGAAGGATGGGTCTAGCCACGCTGCCGCGGAACGCTCCAAGTAGTTGGACCGTGCTGTACCACCTGTCCCTCGTGGAAAAATTTATGCAGAAAAACACCTTTGACCACAAGTCCATCAGGCAGTGGTCAGCACGTAACGTCCTAGAGGCCCTGAGGGAAAAGGAGAGGGTGGACCCTGTGGGATGGTTCCCCGAGCAGACTGTCAAAGTCATTTGGCAGAATGCCTCATCGCCAGAACTTTCCAACAAGCACCAAGACGTGGCTTGGCTGGTGGTGAGAAAGGCCCTCCCCGTCAGATCCTTCCTACACGCCAGGAGTCTCACCCACTCTGCACGTTGCCCTCGAGGTGACTGTGGTGGGGAAGAGACCGTTGTTTACCTCCTTGTGGATTGTGCCTTTGCAAAGAAGGTCTGGAGAGAGATGCAGTGGTTGCTGTCGAGGTTCATCCCGAGCAGTTCTGTGACACAGGACTCTGTGCTCTATGGGCTGTTCCCAGGGACACACACCGAGACAAACATCAACTGCAGCTGGAGGATCATCAACTCGGTGAAAGACGCGCTTTGGTCTGCCCGAAACTTGTTGGTCTTCCAGCACAAAGAGTTGTCCCCAACCGATTGTTGCGGACTGGCACAATCCAAAGTCCAGGACTACGTGCTGAGGGACGCACTAAAGCTTGGGGCAGCTGCCGCAAAGGCGCAATGGGGAAGGGTCGCTGTCTAAGACCTTTCTGCCACAGTGCACCGAGGGACTGGGAACTGTTTAGAGCCCCTCGGGCTGTACAGCTCAAAATGAAAGGCTGTAAATGATTGTAATATTGTTTGTACTGATGCACCTGGTGATACATTTTGTAAAAGTTTAACCGGATTGTACCCTTGTAATGGTGTTTTTGAAATGGTTTGGAATGCGATTGAAGATATTTTATGAATAAAGTATAGTTTTGCAAAAAAAAAAAAAAAAAAAATTCTCAGCCATTCGATTAGGTCATGATGGATCTATACCTCAACTCCATTTGCCTACCTTGGGTCTATATCCCTTAATACCCTTCCCTAACAAAAGTCTATCAGTCTCAGGGATTAAAGCTCCAATTACCCCAACATCCACAGCCTTTTGGTGAAGAGAAATTCTAGATTTCTACGATCTTTGTGTGAAAAAGTGCTTCCTGATTTCCCTCCTGAATGGACCTAACTCTAAGACCCTTGTTCTTGATTTCCCCACCAAAGGAAATTGTTTTTTTTCTGTTTAAACCCCACTGACATCATGTTAAACATCTTAAACACATTCTCTGCCAGAGTTAGAGCAAGAAACTGCAAATCAATAGAAATCTGACATATAAACAGAAAATTTGAGGACTGTGAGATCTGAGGAAAGCGTCTACACCCAAAATGAAATTATAAATTCTGATGGGCCTAATGTCTTTTCCAGCCCTACAGCCCTTCAAGAGATTCTGCTGTCCCCCAATACTGGCTTCTTGTGCCTCCCCGATTTTAATTGCTCCACCATCAATGGCTGTGCCTTCATCTTCTGAGGCCCTAAGCTCTAGAATTCCCTCCCCAAATCTCTCTGCCCCTCCCTCACTCTCTTCACCTACTGCCTGACTTACCTCCATTAGGACAGCCCTCTAAATTTGGCCTCTTTGACCAATCTTTTGGTCATCTGTCCCAATATCCCCTTATGTGGCTCCCCTGTGAAGCACCTTGGGATGTTTTATTACACTAAAGGCACTGTATAAATGCAAGGTGCTGTTGTCATAGAGTCAGCATGGCACAGGAGGAGGCCATTTGGCCCATCGAATCCATGCTGGCTCTCTGTAGATCAATCCAATCAGTCAGATTTGTTTCAATCTTGCAGTTCAAAGATGCAGCACTTCCAAGAAGTAAGAAGCCCATAGAGCTTGACAAGGTGGCTGGTCTTGAGGCAACTTACTTCCATTTCGCTTTGCTTAAAAATGAACAAAAATCCCCCGAATATTATTTTCAGGATGATGTAGTGGTAACTTGTTAAATTTTGCTATGGATCCCTCTGGTGACAAAGCAGGAAAAGCCATGGCCCGGTGCAGTAACGAGCTACAAGGATCAGCATGATGTGCGAGGCTCAATTGCTGGTCTATACTGAGGCTAGCTGATCGTCAATGGGGCAATAGTTGCGGTGCTGCGACCAACCTCAATGCTGGTCATATTACGGAATCATTCGACTTTCTTTCTACAGGAAGCCCTTGGGGGGGGGAAGGTGGGAGGAAAGATAATTTAAATTTAAATACTAGAGTTTAGAAGCAACACATATTCTCACATTTGGAGGTAATTTTGAATTTGTGCCATAGCAAACAGGTAGCCTGTTTTACAGCTTACCTGATTCTCAATTCCATGGACTTCAATGAAATATTACTATCACACAAAGCCGAAATTACACCCTACGAGAAAATGCTCCCAGACTTGTTAATATCAATAGTTAATATATTACATGGGCGGTTTCTCCAAGAGATCAAATAATAATTGATTCATTAGCTTGCCTGTGTATTCAGAAAGATACCTCTCACCATTGTGTTTGAAAATCATTTGATTTCTGTCGGTTTGTGAGATAGGTATAAATGTTTTGACATAGAGAGAGGCAAACTTCAGACACCAAAAGTGTCGACAGGCAGGAAAGTGTTGCCAGCATGTTAGAAAATAAGTCTGCACAAAGACAAATTCAGCCCTAGGCCCTGAACAGAAGTCACATGAGGTGAGTAGTGTGGGGATACTTTTTATTTTTGATCATTACGTGAACCTAAGCTGTACTAATTGAACTAAATGACACCTGTTGCTCTCTACTTTACACATTCCTGTGCAATAAAGCAATGATCTGAATTAAACCGCATGTCACCTCAGCCTGCCTTCAGAGGGATTGAAGAAATTTGCTCATGATAGAAGGCAATGTGACTTTTACTCTTGTAAAAGCAAGTCATAAAATCTGGGGAGTGATTAACACCACTGAAACATAGATTGTATCTAAGACATTCAAATTTGCAATAAAAACAAAAATTGCTGGAAAAACTTAACAGGTCTGACAGCATTTGTGGAGAGAAAGACAGATTTAACGTTTCAAATCCTTATGAGTTTTCTTCAGAGCTAAAGAGAAGTAGAAATGTGGTGAAATATATACTGTTTAAGGGGGTGGGCCAGGTGAAGCTGGACAGAAGGCCAGCGATAGGTGGAGGCAAAGGAGAGATTGCAAAAGATGTCATAGACAAAAGGTCAAAGTGGCGTTGATGGTGGTGATACTGGCCAAAGGAGGTGCTAATGGTGACATTAAGAGTAGAAAGCAGGATGAGCCAGTGACTGATGGCCCTAGTGGGGGTGGGGTGGGGGGAGGGGGCGGTGTGGGGAAAAAAGATCGAAATAGGGTAAAAGGTGGGCATTAAACAATGAATGGAAATAAATTTAAAAAGTAATAATGATAGAAATAAGCCGGAAAAATATATATATATAAAGATTAAAAAATAAATATTTGAAAAAAGGGAATCAAAAAGGGGTGAGGATGGGGGAGAAAGTTCATAATCTGAAGTTGTTGAACTCAATATTCAGTCTGGAAGGCTGTAAAGTGCCTAGTCGGAAGATGAGGTGCTGTTCCTCGAGTTTGCGTTGAGCTTCACTGGAACATTGCAGCAGGCCAAGGATGGACATGTGGGCATGAGAGCAGGGTGGAGTGTTGAAATGGCAAGCGACAGGGAGGTCTGGGTCATGCTTGCGGACTGACCGAAGGTGTTCCGCAAAGCGGTCACCCAGTCTGAGTTTGGTCTCTCCAGTGTAGAGGAAACCGCATTGGGAGCAACAAATGCAGTAGACCAAATTGATGGAAGTGAAGTGAAGCACTGCTTCACTTGAAAGGAGTGTTTGGGCCCTTGGTCTGTGAGGAGGGGGGAAGTAAAGGGGCAGGTTTTGCACCTTCTGCGATTGCATGGGAAGGTTCCATGGGAAGGTATCATTGGCTTTCTACCCAGCTTCACCTGTCCCACCCTCCTTAAACAGTATATATTTCACCACATTTTTACTTCTCTTTAGTTCTGAAGAAGAGTCATACGAACTCAAAACATTAACTCTGTCTTTCTCTTCACAGATGCTGAGATTTTCCAGCAATTTTTGTTTTTGTTTCAGGTTTCCAGCATCTGCAGTATTTTGCTTTTACTCAAATTTGCAATATTTTCCCATGGACAAGGAACTTAAAAATCAACCAAGGTGTTGAACTTTGATTGCTATGCTGTGCGTGTCGATGGTGGGTGACAACAAAATCAGGATCAGTTGTGATGTCCTCCAAGGTCCTGATGCTTCAGCCTTGATTTTAACTCTTTCCTGCCTGAAGTCTACACAAACCAAACAATCCAATGCACACCCAGCCCACTCCCCTAGAAGGGAAGAATGTACTATTTCATACTAGGAAGTCCACAGGCTAACAATGGCCTTCTAAAGCCGCATAAATTGGCAACTTCCCTCACTATGAACATAGTTCACCTCATCTACCCAATTAAACTGCAAGGATAACAGAAGATTATCTTGATCCCTAGCAGGGTATTGTGTCTTACACACTGGCTTTACATAATATAACATAATATCTTCATGCTCTGCTAAATGTGTTAAAAAAATTGCAAGAATATAAAAGAAGAGGAACATAATTTCTTATTGGAAGCCAATGTTATGATTCAGACTACATTCCATAAATTTCCAACATAACATCTGTAAAATAGTTCCAAATCCCATTGGCTGACTAAGACATACCTCCAAATCAAAACACCAATGTTTCAAAATTCAAAATGTACATAGGTCTTGAGTATTCTCGTGCTCGATTTTATCTGCTCCAACATCTTGGGTCTATAGCCAATGGGAGCAATGAGGCAGGGTGAAAAGTCATGAGTTCTGTAAGGTGAATGCATCTCAGCATGTTTATGTTTTAAGAGTAAGCAGCACTGTTGAGCATCCAACAATGAATAAAACTGGCACTGTAATATTTGTTGTTTTGTTTTCTACGTAGCAACTGTCACTTCAAAAAAAAAGTGATTGATTGCATTGGGTAACTATAGACCCATTGAGCTGACTTCAATAATAGGAAAGATGTGTAAGTGAATCATTAGGGATGCCCTACATGACCATTGAGATGATGAAGCCCTTTTCAGGAACATCAAAGACAGCCTCTTGAAAAGAAGATCCCGTATTATGAATTTAAAGTATTTTTCTTCCCAGAAGAGGACCAGAGGCTATCCACTAAGCAGTTTCCACAAAGATCACCCCTGAGCCTTCTCAAAAACCCCAACCTATTCAGTCTTTCCTGACATCAATAGCCAAAATAGCTCACTTGTGCCTCTTCTAAGCCTTGTCCTTCCTCAAAAGAAGCAAAAGGTTTGCTGAATATATGTGGCATGATAGTATTTTTTTTAAAAAAGGCAAAATAATACAAATGGGAAAATAGGTTAATGGGCTGAATTTGTTGAAGAAGTCACCAAGTTAGTGGATGACAGTAACTCAGACATGTTCCATCTGGACTTTCAGAAAGATTTTGATAAGATGCATCACAAGAGTTTTTCAGCCGGACAGAATCTTGTGAAAATAGTGGTTATTCATAAAATAATGAAGGGACTAGATGATGGGATGGTAGCATAGTAATAATAATACTTGTCTAGTAATACAGAGGCCTGGACCATACTCTGGTACAAGAGTTCAAATCCCACCATGACAGCTGCGGGAATTTAAATTCAATTAATTAGTAAAACTGAAATAAAAATTAGTCTCATTAATGATCTTCAGGCGAGGAAATTCACTGTCCTTACCCAGTCTGGCCTACACCATTGTGGTTAACTCTTAACTGTCCACTGAAATGGCCTAGTAAACCATTCAGTTGTATGTGGTTCAATATCACCTGCTCAGGGGAAATTCATAATGGGTAATAAATGCAAGCGTTATCAGTGATGCCCACATCAAATGAAGAATAAAAAAATGTGGATCCATTATTTCAACCAGATAGGTTAGGAAGAATTAAGTCATCACTCATGCCAAGGTAGAGCTGGGTTAGATGTTGGGAGATTCTTCTGTTCCTAGAGAATACTGGAGCCTTTGGTGCATACAGAGAAGGCTGAATGTCAGGACAGGCCTCAGCCAATTTCTGGCTTGGAAAGATATTGGGCGGGATCTTCCAGCCCTGCCGAAGTCAATGGAGATTCGAATGGCTCACTGCATCTGGCACAGGGGAACCCAGCATGGCAGGGCCAGAAAATCCTGGCCATTGTCTTCTACAGAGTTGGACATTCTACGGTACAATTCAGGACCTAGTTGATCAACGAGATTGATCACCAAGACTAGCTTTGATCACCTAAGCAGGTTGCAGAGGAATTGTCCATTTTTTTCACCTTAGGCTTTTAGTCTTGTTTTTCACCTCTCCTGGAGCTTATATAGCTTTGCGAGTTTGGGCAGTGTCTGTGTCATGATGCTCCCAAGACAAAAGCTGTACAGGAGAGACTCAGTGGATCTGTGCTTTTTTTCAACCCTTCTATCACTTCTGTATATTCACATGTCAAGTACCTTGTGACTTGATAGAATGGATGCTGCAAAAGAGCAATAATATTTTCTAGGGTCCAGTACTTGATGCCAATGTGATCTGTGATTGCTTTCTCCTCCTAGTTTCCCAGGTGCTGCTTAAGTCAACTTTAATTGCATGAACCCTTTCCACAGACGACTACTGTAATCTCCAACTGTGTCAATTTATTCTCCTCCCTCCCTCTCAACATTTCCCTAAAGGCACAGGTTCCTGTTCCATGCAGTATCTCCCCTAACTTGACTATTCATTGTGTGAATCTATATTACCTGTTGGGAGGGAAATTGATCTTGAGTGGGAGAAGAAATTAAGTGATGGCATCTTGTTTCACACTCTGCCCAATTTTCTTTCCCTTTGACTTTAATGTGTGGGGAGTAAAGCAGGCTTCCCATTCACTATTGCTGACTTTACGCTAATACCCAAGACCAATTTCACCCCATGTGTCTCAACTGGGTAATCAAATATGGAGGACATCTCAGCTGATCACGACCTTGTCCTTTCCCTTCCAACCTCCACCCAAAAGGGCTTTCTATGACTGGAAAGTGGTCAGTATTGAAAATCCTGCTAACTTTGCCTTCTACACTGGGAGGCAAAATGTAGCACCCCAAAAGCTACCCTGGTCAAGACCAGCAACCTCAGCATGGACAAGGGTTGAAAGTTGCAATCTTCAGCAACACATTGCGTAGTTAGTCACTAGACCATTAGAGGAATACAATATAACCCCATGACTACCTTCCCTGCTGTGAGGTCTCCACACTCCCAATCATCTCTAAGCTGTACGTATAACTCTCAGTCTTTTTCCTAACCAGATATTCAATTCATATTAAGGTGTTATTGGACACAGCATTATTTGGTTTATCCAGAATACTATTCCATAAATGAATGTCTCAATCATTAATTTTCCACATTCTCTTAACAACCTTGACATTAAACAATTTGCTGGTTTCTAGATCATTCATACCTTGTAAACATATTTATTTTAAACCTGGACAATTGCCCTTCCTAGTACAAACACCTTTATTCTGGGGTCAGTCCGTGGAATTGAAACATTCTACACAAAAAAAATCGTACGCAATCGAGAATTGTAGGAGAACAGATGGAACCATGCAGATACTGCTGTTTGTTCTGCACAAAAACAGAAACGTCCAACACACTTTGCAGGTCAAGCAGCATCTGTGGCAAGAATAACGGAAAAACAAGTGCATTTGTGTAGCATCTTTCACAACCACAGTATGCCCAAAAGCGTTTTACAGCCACTGGAGTCCTTTATTTGAAGTGTAGTCACTGTTGTAATGTAGGAAACAAAGCCAAGTGTGCACAGCAATATGATAATGACCAGATAACCTGTTTTTTTTTTTTATTATTTATTCATAGGATGTGAGCATCAGTGGCTAGGCCAGCATTTATTGCCCAACCCTAATTCAGAGGGCAGTTAAGAGTCAACCAAATCATTTTGGATCTGGAGTCACATGTAGGCCAGATAAGGAAACCGGTTTCCTTCCCTAAAGGACATTAATGAACCGGATGAGTTTTTACAACAATGGTCATTGTTAGACTTTTAATTCCAGATTTTTATTGAATTCAAATTCTACCATCTGCCGTGGTGGGATCCAAACCCAAATCCTCAGAGTATTATCCTGGGTCTCTGGATTACCAGTCCAATGACAATACCACTACACCACGTGATGTTGATTGCAAGATAAATGTCAGCCAGGAGAACCAGGGAGAACTCACCTGCTCTTTTTAAAGTAGTGCCATGTGATCTTTTAGATATACCTGAGAGGGCAGAAAGGCAACACCTCTTGGGCTGCCAGCACTCCAGATTGGCCTGGTGTCTCCAGGAATTGAAGATCAATCTCCAGGACACAATTATGTGCAATCCTGGAGGAAAATGGGGGGAAGATGATGACATAGTGGTAATGTCACCAGACTAGTAATCTAGAGGCCCAGGGTAATGGTCTAGGATGTGGGTTCAAATCCCACCATGATGGCTGGTGGAATTTAAAAATTCAATTAATAAATCTGAAATTGAAAGCTAATCTCAATGATGGTGACCCTGACAACTATCATTGATTGCTGTAAAAACCCACCTGGTTCACTAATGTCCCTTTATGGAAGGAAATCTGCAGTACTTACCTGGTCAGGCCCACATGGGACTCACAGACCCACAGCAATATATGGTTAACTCTTAATATAAAAGCTAAATACTGCAGATTCTGGAAACAGAAAATGCTAAAAAAAAACTCAGCAGATCTGGCAGCATTTCTCTTACCAGATTTTTAAAAATTGAAATGAGGTGGGGCTGGTGGTTGGGAAAGGCTGTGTGGCTTGTTATGACCCACCCCCAGGTGAGGTTCCCCCAAGCTGTTGATCCAGGCGAGACCCCTCAATTTGTCACTATCTGGCTGGGACACCCCCAAATTGTTATGCCCCAAGTGAGGAGGGATGAACTGGCTCCCTGTCTTTATTTAGCACCCACCTTCTGTTGGTCACAACAAGATTTAATCTAAAAAGAATCCCTTTTGCAGAATCCTTTTTCTCAGACCCAATCGTTCTGGTTTTGAAGGAACCAATTTGATCAGACTTTCTTGAGTTACAGGTAAGAATAAGGTTATTAACTACTAAAGGCAAGAAAGGATAAAACACAAGCATATACGGTCATACAGGTTAAAGGTAGGAAATTAGCTTGAAGTAAGTGAATATATATATTATTTTTAAAATTTTTGAAGGTATAAGAAATAGTCTTTGACTTGTGGAGAGTAGGTGATTGAGCGTGGTGGCTGTTGTGATTCGAGATTCTAGTAAAATTGACTCCAATAAACAAATAGTCGGATTCGAGGTTCTAGCAGAGTTGACTCTGGCAGGTGAATAGCCAGTTTCGAGGTTCCAGTAGTGTTGAATACTGTGGAGAGGGAGAAAGACCGGGATGCCTGCAAAATGGTGATTTGCAGGGGTGCTGTGTGTGGTTTTTGCTTCGGAGTCAAATTTCCAGTAATTGCTCTCTGTCAGAACACCTACCAGCAGACAGACACTCGGGCAGCTTTTCAGCTCACTCTTAACCTCTTCTTTGTACATTCTAAATGGGAAGTGAATTCACAAATCTGTCTGGGCATTGCTCACAGGATTTCTTGATGAGATGTTACTCATCTCCCATTATGTCCCATTGTCTCTACCGGAGGGAGCAATTTGCTTCTGGATATCGTTAGAAGTGCCTTGTCTGGCAACAGGGTGGGGTTCTATCACCTCTTAAGGAGTCACCCTGTAGCATTCCAGCCTGTGGCTTGTGTGCGTTTTTAAAAAAACTCAGGTCTTATTTTTTTTTAAATCCAACTTTTTTGGATGCAATTCAGTGTTCTTTCTTTCATTATCATGAGAGGCTAACAGTCAAGCATCATCCAATTGGGTATTGAGAGTTTTTGCTTTCCAATTGGCGTAGGAAGGCAGTGCATCACTGGCTAATGACTGACTGATGGCTGGACCATAGGGAAAAGTCATGAATCTTCCAGGAATACATTTAATCACAGTTGGTAACCCTATCCGCACTGCACTGGGAGTGGCAGATTTGATTTTTATGCTCTCATCTAGGAGTGGGATATGATGCTTCAACTTTCAAGGCAAGTGAGACCCATTGAGCCACAGCCAATATTAGTTAACATTTCATGTCATGCCTCTCTGGGTAGCACTTCTATCTCTAAGTCAAAAGTTTGTGGGTATAAGTCCAATTATTTGGTGAAAAAAAATCCAGGCTAACACTCCCAGTGCAGTGTAGGGGGAGTGCTACAGTTGAGTTGCTGTCTTTAGGATGCAATGTTAAACCACAGCCCATGTACAATCCAATCCATCATAGGCTCTGATACCACCCATTCAAACTCCTCTCACCCTCTATCCTCGCTCCTCTGGGCTGGTCAGGAGAGGTCCCACGATAAATTTCGGAGAACAGCAAGAGAGTTCTCCCCCGTCTCCTGGCCAACATGTGTTCCTCAAACAGTATCACTGAAACAGAAAACAGTATTGCGTTTTAGTGGGAGCTTGCTGTGCACAAACTGGCGACCGCGGTCCCTACATCACAGCGTTGACTGCACTTCAAAAAGGCATAATTGGCTCTGAAACGCTATGGGACGTTCATGAAGCCGACAAAAGCGCTATATAAATGCAAGTTCTTCATCTAAGGACCCAGTTGGTTATTCTGCCTGGTCTGATCCTATTGGCAGCGTTTCCCAAACTTGCTTCTCAGCTGCGCGCTTATTGTAAAGCAAAAAATACAATCTCAGTCGGGGGTGGGGAGCGCAATTTATTGTTGCGAACTAACCTCAGTTTTTCTGATGGGCAACGAAATGTCTGCAACTTCTCTTGAGGCAACCACTCGGATTTCAATCTTTTTGAGGAATGCAGCGGCCAATCTCCACCTTCCCTGGTGGGGACCGCCTCAAATCTCCAGAGCTTTAAATACCTGGAGTGTACGAATGGTGAGTCACTTCCAATCCACCTCCAATACCTCCCGGTAATCCAGGTTGTGTCCCGCTTCTCCCGGGGACATATCCGGGGTTAATGCAAAGTGCATTTAATTGAATTAATCGCTATTTTCTCTTTCACTGAACCCCCCCCCAAGCCCTTGCTGAAGGATGAAGGACACTTTAATGCGTTGGAAGTTGCCTATTATCTGCTTCATCTGGCAGCTGGCAATGATCATCCTCTTCGGAGTTTTCATTCGATACGATGAGGAATCAGACGCCCATTGGATTGTAACCAAAAAATCCCATAATATCACCAGCGACTTGGAAAACGATTTCTACTTCAGGTATCCCAGTAAGTACAGGAACACCCAACATTTGCCCACTGTCGCTCTATCAATGCCTACCTCAAGCCTAAATACTCCTGTCCCGTTTTTCCAATCCAATGTCAATTTGCGTCCACTAGAAATAAATTTTAGGGAATTCGTAAAAAAATTGCAAATACTGGAGAGGGGATTAAGGGAAACTTACCAACTCCCCTTCCATCCGTGGTAAACTCTCCATTTTTAATATTGGACCATAGTAAATCAGGGTTTTGTCGCCGGTTCTAGAATTCTCTGGGTCTTAGTCAATGGTTGAGGGTTTGAATCTCTATAATTAGCTTCAGAGTCCGGGCCTAGAGAAGGGGTGAAAACAGTCTGGTTTCTATGTTAGTGCTCAGAGTTAATCTGTTGTGTTCTTACAGTGTTAACTGATTGCATTTCCAGCCAGTTTATTTTTGTAGATTGTAACTGTTAGCTTTTTTTTAAATATTTTGTAGAGTAAATGCTAGCTGTTTATTGAGTAGTTTCTTTCATGGTCAAATTACTGATATTTTTTTCCCTCTAACATTGCGTACAGCCACATTGTAGGGATTGGAATACCCAATGTGCGAATTTGGATTTGGGGGTCAGGCAGGTCACTGAGCATATGAGCGATGGGTGAGCTGGTCTTGGTGCGGGTTGGGCTACAGGCAGCAGAGTTTTGGATGAGTTAAAGCCTGTGGAGGGTGAAAGATTGGAGTCGGGCCAGGAGGGCATTGAAAATAGTGGAAACTGGGGGTGAGAAAGATATGAATGAGGATTTTGGCTGCAGATGTTCTGAAATGGGTGATATTGTGGAGGTTTTTTTTTAGATTCATTTACGGGATGTGGACGTCGCTGGCTAGGCCAGCATTTATTGCCCATCCCTAATTACCCTTGAAGATACTGGTGAGGTGGAAATAGACGGGTTTGTTCTGAGGGATCTGGAGGTGCCATTGAGAAACAGATACTGCATAAGACAACACGAGAAATATCCTCCAGTGTCGACTGTGTCTCAGTGGTAATGCTCTCAACTTTGAATAGGAAAGCTCAGTTCAGCCCCCTTCCCAGAGATGTAAGCACAAAATCTAGGCTGGCATTCCAGTGCAGGGTGCTGCCTTTTAAATGTTTTAGAGCTGTTAATCAACAGCCCTGTTTGCCCTCTCAGGTGGATATAAAAGATCCAAAGGCACTATTCAAGGACCCTGGTCTTTAGGCCAATGTTTATTCCTCAATTAACTTGATTATGACATGCGTAAGTTGGCTACACTTCAGGATATCTTTGCAGCCAATGAAGTAAATTGAAGTTATGAATATCTTTCTTTTACCTTCTCCATTATGTAGCCCCGGGAAGACAGTCTTTGAGCCGTAGGCAACAGGGCTACTTTCTGATGGTAAACTTTAGAAAGGGCCAGGTTGGAATTCACATTGTTTTCTCCCTTTGATTTCAGTCTTCCAAGATGTTCATGTGATGATTTTTGTGGGATTCGGGTTTCTGATGACCTTCCTGAAGAGATACGGATTTGGAAGTGTTGGATTCAACTTCCTCGTTGCATCCTTTAGCATCCAGTGGGCTCTGCTAATGCAGGGATGGTTTCATTCTTTAGATTTTAGTGACGGCAAAATCAAAATCGGTGTGGAAAGGTAAGTGATAAAAGCTGACTTCCATACATGTGGGCAAGTGTGAGCCTGGAATATTGGCTTGTCTGTAGACATTTAGAAAAGACTTGGTTGGTCTATAAATGCTTAGAAAAATATGGGCAGTGACCAAAAAAAAAATGCCCGTTGCAGCTTGTGCATCACAAGTTCTGACTAAGAGAAACAAATTTAGGAGTCCGGATCTGAAATGAGTACAGGAGCTTCAAAGAGCCTTGTACCTCCAGCACAAATTGAAAAAAGACCCTGACCAATTTAGCAGTGACCCAAATTCCTGTGCGGATCAAGTATGGGCCTCTGCTATGCTAAATTGGTTATCATTTTGCGTGTTTTAGTCCCATAAACTGGAAGCAATAATTTAGACCCCAGTTACATCACAATGAACATGGAGGAGGGAGAAAGGGTGTGTAAGATGCATTTGTGGCTGAGTGGGAATAATAGGAAAAGTTTGACTATTCTGCTATCAATAAAGAAAAAAAGATTCTATTCCAAGACTTATTTAGAAGTAGTCAGGATCTAAAATAAATTTGCACTTGCTCACTTGGCAATATGCTGGCTGGCAAGGGTTTCTATTGCAGGATGGACATGTATTATTGCTGTAGTGACTCCTAGTGGTACAAATGCTCAAATGTGAAACATGGTTTTCCAATGAGACAGGGGGGCAAGGTAAAGCTACATTTGCCAATGTCAGATTGCAGTCACATTTAACATTTACGGAGATAGGACAGTGGGCTGTTTGCTAGTTTTTTTTTCTTATTAAATAAGTTCAAACATGAACTTGTTTGTGTTTGAGGTATTCACTTCATCTGACAGTCAGTTATCAGTCTGCTATTTTACTGGTTGGGTTGACTGGTTTAAGACACCGGTGTCCTGGTAACACAAGTGGTTTGTCAGATTAAATATCTGTCCCCTAATATCTGCAGTTGTCACTTATAGACTATGGTTCTTTTACAACCCTTTCCAGATAGCCCATTGCAGTTACACTGATGCTGGTGTGAGGATGAGACTACCTCTGGAGATAGTCGCACCATCTCGCCATATTCAATTCAAGAGATTTCATGTTGAAATTAAACTAACACATCAACACAAACTTTGTGGTAAATTGGTATGAAAGTGACTGTCAGGATTCAGAAATTAACCCCCATTCTCCATGTAGGATCAAGATCCATCACCAGGTGGAGACAGCACTCAAGGTTCCATGCACAGATTCATGGATGTTGAGGTTTCCACCATGGTTTCCCTGATATGTTCTCACTGGCTTTCCATTCATATTAGCACTCAAGGAAAAGATCCCCAAATTATCAAGCACTGCATTTGTGAAATGCAAAACCAGGAATGGGCAGTATAACATCACTGTTCCCAGATAGCACAGGTATTCCAGTGTGCAAAGGAGTTAGGATTGATGGCCATCTATAGAATTTGTGTGATTACCACAAATTTAGAGGACCACTTCTCAAACCTGTGTCTCAATCACTGGACTGGCATCAATGAATGAATACAGTCTTTGGGTTATGCTGGGTGGGTCATAGACACAGGGCATTTCTGTGTTGGTGCTAAAAGTCCATATATTGTGGCTGCTTTTTGATCCTTGCAATTAAAGAAAATGCTCTTCATATATGCAGGAAAGTTCTTGATCCCTGCTGGGTTTACAGTTGGCCAGAGAGTGGCTGCTGTAGATGTTGTACAGATCTATTAGGGATAGAACTGCTGACACCCTGTGGGTCAGAGCACAGACTGTAAACATAAACACAGAGGTCTATGTTACAACTGCTATCCCATAATTGCTTGATCCTGAATAAAGTGAGGTGCAGCCATCTCTATAGAGCTAAACCTATAGTGGGTACTGTTCATCACAGGATGGACTCCGCCCAATTCCATTGTATACTCATGGATTAGATTGTATATTTCCTCTGCTCTGTTTGTCCTTGGGACCCCACAGCCTCCAGCTTCACTGGGGCCAGGACAGTCAAAATGCATGAGGAAGAGAAAGAGAGACAGAGTGAGAGATATGAGGAAAAAGCAACCAGAAATGGAGAAGGAATGTTGGGTCGAAAGAGAAAGAACTATAGACAGATGAGAGAGATGAAAAGACAATGTTAAAGACAAAAACAAATGAAGTTACAGAGAGAGACCCAGAGTGAGATGATAAGAGTTAGAAAGGAGACTTAGAGAGATGATAGACAGAGGGAGAGAGATTGAGAGAGCAAAAGGTAGATAGTGAGATTGAAGCACAGAAATAATTGCTAATTATGTTACTGGACATGTTTGTTGAATTCCCCTCTCAACCTGCTTTACTGGCACTGATCCCTGTTTATTAAAAAAAGGTTAAAATGTCAGGGAGAAGAATTTGATATGAGCACGTTAAATATTCATACAATAGCTTCAGTAATCTCCAGTCCTTGGATGCAGGAATGGAAAGGCTTGAGTTGTGGCCCTTGACAAAATATTGTTGAGTTAATCCTGCCCAGTAGACATTGGATGCTGCAGTGGTGTCTGTGCTTTCATCGGTGATATTTTGTTGCTCTGATTTCTCTTTCCCCAGTCTGATAAATGCTGATTTCTGTACTGCCTCGGTGCTGATCTCCTTTGGTGGTGTTCTTGGAAAAGTCAGTCCAGTCCAGCTGTTGATCATGTCGCTGTTTGAAGTGACTCTGTACGCAGTGAATGAATTCATCCTCCTGAATGTTTTAGGGGTGAGTTATCCAACCTGCCCCTCTACTATTTTCCTTTCCTGTCACAAATCTCACTGCAGGAATCATTTGCAGATTTTGGTCATAGAACATGAGAAATTTTTGGAACGGGTAGCAATTGTTAGGGACAACCAGCCCATTTTCTTTCTGGTAGGCCAGCCCTATCTACTCACAATTACCCTTCTCTCTCCAGAAACCCATCTCATTTTATTGGAATCTAGTTGTCCTGTCCACTTCAATGCCCTTCCTTATAATTTATTATATAAACTCTATGGGCAGAATTTTCCTGCCTGGGGCTAGCTAGTAGCCAATCTGCTTATAGGCCTCAATCAGGTCCCATTAAGAACACTTGCTTGCATTTTGGGCTGCATCCTCCAATGGTCTTCCCCTTCCCCCCACCATAACACCTCGTTGAACATTGAGGTGGCATCTGTGGCAGTCCAGGGGGTTGATGGTGGGGCAGCCAATGGAGCCAGAGCCTCCATCCCCCAGCAAAGGCTGGCTCCAAGGCCCAAACTCTGCCACGGCAGGGGTTTTCCCTGTGATCTGAGGGGCCTGTCTGCTTGGCACTCTAAGGAATTTATTAATTTTCACCTCCCCAAGGACATTTTGAGGTGCCCTTGCATCCTCCATGCCTCGGGAGTGCCCATCTCTCTCAGTGGAGTTGTCAAGGCCCCTGTGATTGGGTCAGCAGCACTTGGAGCCCACCTGCTGCCCTTAGTTGGTTGGCAAAATTGGACGCAGCCAACTAGGAGGCTGAATCCAGGAAAATTGCTCCCCTAGGTCTGGCTTACAGCAAGTGTGAACGCGGAACTGAACCCTGATGTCACGGTCCCGAAGCCTGGAAGAAAATCCTGCCCCATTATTTTTTGGTTGGACATGTTTCCTCTGAAGTTCCTGCCACTAAATTCCTAACTTGTAACTTGTTTGAGCTCTTCATCATAATGAAAAATTTGCCTGATCAGTTTTGGCAAAGCCCTTCATAATCTACAAAGTCTTTGCTTTTCCTAAGGAAACAAACCCAATTCCCTTAGCCCAATACCTGGGAATTAATGGCAAGAAAGATGCAAAGGGGGCTTTTCATCCTCATCTTCAAACTCCTTCCTATTGTTGCCCTGCCCTAGCTCTGCCATGCCCCTTTCTCTCTGTTTTCTGCTCTCCTATTATGTACCGTCAGAAGCACAGCCCCTGCACTCTAGAATTCCAACATCAAATCCTACAGCTCAAAGACTGAATTTGTCTTTGTCTCTCAAGCATTTACCTGTCTGTGCTTTGGACTCTATCAGACTCCTTAACTCACTGCTCAGTCTTAATCACACTATTCTTTTTGATCCCAAATTGAGTTTATATCTCTCGCATCTGACCGGTCACTAAGATTGCCGTCGTCCACTTCTGAAGCATTGTCCTCTCATGTCCCTACTTCCCCTTTGTGCTGTTAAAACCCACATCAGCATCTTCTTCACCTTCAAGGCTCATTTCTACTGTGTCCTCCTCACTGAGGTCAATTGAGAACCCTACAGCCCATCACTGCTTTCTTCATCCCTACTCTGGCCAAATGCCTCTTGTTGTTGCACACAGCTCTGAGCTGACCTTACAAGGAGATCTGGAATGCTTGCTCTTGTTCCGGGTAATATCCAAGCTTTAGGAACAATAGGGGAGAAAATTGCTTCCCCATAAGTCAATAAATAAAAGTCACTTAACAGAGAGTGTCTCAAATCTCCTTCTCTCCAAGGCTAAAGATGCTGGGGGTTCGATGGTTATCCATATGTTTGGTGCTTATTTTGGACTCTCAATCATCCGTATCCTGTACAGGCCAAATTTGGATCAAAGGAAGAATGAATCTGTTTACCACTCTGACCTCTTCTCCATGATTGGTGAGTGTTTTTCCATTTGGTCTTGAGAATTTCAGCCTTGGCCCACCAGCAAGAGGAAGAAAAAGAGGAGGAAAATAGATGAGTTTAATGGAGCAGTTCTAGCTGGTTGGATTTTTTAAAAAGACATACATTGTAGGGGGAAGGGGAGACTGAAGGATTATAGTTACATTATTTTTTAGGTCCAGGGAAAGAATGGGTTGGAGTAGGAGATGGTGAGTTTATCAAAGCGAGGATTTTAGAGAGAAGCAAGTGTCTGTACATTTTTTGCTATGGTAATCTTTTCTTGTTCATTCATTTGTTTTTACTTATTACCATCCCGAGGTCGAGGGTTAATCACTAGATCTTGGGCAGGTACCTTCCTAATTTCTGGATTACAATAAGCCTCTGTGGCACTCAAAATGACATGCCAAGCAACAAAACTTGGAAGGTGCCTATACCTTCAGAAAAGCTAAAAAACGTAACTTGCTGAATCAAGACCAGTGAGCAAACCACGGCTTCAAAGTAAAAGTGATACTGCAGATGCTGGAAATATGAAATAAAAACAGAAAATGCCCGAAAAGCTCAGCAGGTCTTGGCAGCACCTGTGAAGAGAGAAACAGAGTTAATGTTTCAAGTCCGTATGACTCTTCAAAGCTGAAGAAGACTTGAAACATTAACCCTGTTTCTCTCTTCACAGGTGCTGCCAAGACCTGCTGAGCTTTTCGGGCATTTTCTGTTTTCATTACTGCTTCAAAGTGTCTGAATTAATGAAATCTTTTTAATGTTAGATTTCGGGACTTTTATTAGTATTTTGGGATTTGACATTCCCCAATTCACTTCGCTTTTCAATAGTTTCATGACTAACACAAGAAAAGACGTGGGGCAGAATCATCCCAGATTCGTGTTAAGTGTGGTAGTGGGTGTGATAAAAGACCAGCTACAATGGCGGGTTTTTGTGCTGTATTGTCCTCTTCTCATCTCATTAATTTTGCAGCCACAGAAAACACACTCTCTCGCTGGCGAGTGGCCTCTGAATCACCCGCCACACCCATTACCTCACCGTTTTCTCACTCCAGGTACCATATCTAAACTGTAGCCATGCACACAGTTCTCAATGCTTGCAGCCCAGGACTGCTCCAGTGAAGATATGGCCTTGAAAGCCAAGAAGAGTTCAGAGACATGTCACTGGAATGTCTTTTGCAGGCCTGCTGTGATCTCCTCCACCCCGACTCTGGCTTGGGAGGCCCAGCAATCTCACCACTCTGGCTTGGGAGATGTGGCAGTGGTGGTCAGTGCCAATGCTGCACAGAAAAGGTTCACTTTCCAGTGCCGAAAGAGGATGAATGATCTCATCCGTGCCACCAGGGTAAGGCAACCATCTCATCATTCCAGACGCTCACACTCTCAAGACCATCACACATTCACTGGCATCTCACTCACTGCCAGGCAAGGGACTCTCTCACACATACCCTCACATCTCCATCTGGTCTTATCTCCTCTGGAGACTGCCTCCTCAGCCCTCACCATCTTGAGGCCACTTGCGCAGATCAACATGTGCCCCCACACACACCCTGAGATAACCCCATTCCCCTGTATAGTGCTCGCCCTGCAACCTCTTCCCTTGCCTGAGGCCACTTCTCCCCCTTCCCCAAGCAAGCCCTAGCCCTGCTGTCATTTAAAGAGCCACCCCCACCTTATGGCAGAGCTGGTAGGTAGAGACCTGTCCATGGGCCCCTCACAAAAAGTGATGTGGCGCTTCCTGCAAAGCCTGGCGCTGATGACCTTTCAAACCATTTCATCATCTTGAGAGCCCTCTAAGGCCACCCCTCAGTTTTTGCTTTCCTGGATAAAGAGCCACAGCTTATTCAATCCTTCATGATAGTTACAACCTCTCAGTTCCAGTATCTTCCTGGTAAATACCTTTTTTGCACCTGCTCCAGTGCCTCTATATCCAGAACCAGAACTGATCACAGCGCTCCATGTGTGATCTAACCAATGTTCTATAAAGTTGAACATAACCTCTCTGTTTTTAATTCCATCCTTCGAGAAATGAATATCCAGTGCTTTGTTTGCTTTTTATGGCTTTATTAAACGGTGTTGCTACTTTGAGTGATTTATATCTTCAGATCCCTTTGTTCCTCTACCTCATTTACTTTCCAAGAAGCACGTAACTTCCTTATTCCTCCTGCCTAAAGGGCTTAAAATCTGAAGTGTATAAAATGTAATGGCTTCGGTTTTGCAATTAATGGTGAAGCAACAGCGCTTCCTGTTGACCTCTGAGAACGCAGCCCACAAAGATTCCAGTGATCTCTCAGGCCTGGATTTCCCCTTATCCCACATTAAGTTGATCCTGGTGTCAAAGTCACAGGGATGTCATCAAGCAGGTTAAGCAGCCTAACATAGTGAAACATTCTCAGAGACTCCAAACCAGGAAGTAAAATGAACTGATTATCCTTCAATTTTTATAAATATTTATGGAGAGCAAAATAAAAATTGGGACATTAGAAGCTGAAATGTCATAAACATTTTTTTTTAAATCTTGGCATTTTAATCAGAATGGAAACATTTAAAATTAGATTTTTCAGGGCCAGAGAGAGTCTTTAACAATTGTTTGACTTAATATACTGTTTAAAAACAGACTTTTACTTTATTACCCAGACTGAACTCTTTGGAGGTTTTTAAGTGATATTACAGTGTATGTTCTCATCAGCTCAGTGATTTCTAATTGATTGCAACTTGTGGGGACTTCAGCAGCACAGAATCACTTACAGCAGCTTCTGACTTTCCATGTTTAACTCTGCATGTGTGGACTCCAGAAGTTGCTGTCAGTTTTGGACCAGTGGTTACCAGAAGATCTTGGACTGGTTTTTATGTTGGCATCGGGGGTCCCATTGCCAAGGTTGGAAGTAGGGGGAGTGACTCCTCTTCGATGGACGGTGGGACCCGGGGCCGCAATTAAGTGGCTGCCCCAGGGGCTGTGATCCCTATTAAGGTTAGCAGCCCATCCCCAAGAGCTGTTGGTCCAATCAGAGGGCCAGCAGTTCAGCAGCTTCAGCAGTGCCTGGGAGCGGTGGTCATTGCTGGGACTGCTCCTGGAGGATGAAGGCACACTGATGGTCATGCACCCTGAAAGTTGGGTAAGTGTGGCCTGGGGACACTGGGGCCAGGCAGTGAGGTCCCAGTGATGGGGGATGGGATTTCTGAGGGCAGATGGCACTGATGCTGTAGGGCAGCCATTGTCACTTGAAGGCCTCTCTGTGGACCAAAGAGTGTCCAAAAAGGAGACCTCCTCCCCACCCCTGCCCAACCCCCCCCCGAGAGCCAGCTGTCCACCAGGCCTCACTGGGTGGTCTTCCCAAAGCAGCGGAGGGCCCCTTAGTAGCTGGTAAAATGCCAATGGAGAGGGGGAGATGCCCTTAATTGGGCATGCAAGTGGTTCATTTAGACTCTGGGTGGACAGGCCATCTGCCACCTTTCCCGTTGCTGGCAAAAATAGCATCAAAAGAAACCTCTTTACCAAAGAGTGGTGAGAAGGTGGAGCTCACTACCACGGAGTGGTTGAAGTGAATAGTATGGATGCAACTAAGGGAAAGCTAGATAAGCATGTGAGGGAGAAAGGAATAGAGGGTTACAATGATAGATTTAGATGAGGAAAGATGGCAGGAGGCTGTGTGGAGAATAAACACTGGAATAGGCAGGTTGGGTCGAATGGCCTGTTTGTGCTGTATATCCTATGTAAGATACCACTGCTGTCTCACACCACTTCGCCAGCCTTCCTGCCACCTAGTCCATCTCTAAAGGGTTGGTAAAATGCAGCATCTGATAAGATGGTCTGAAGCTAACCATGTTACTGTAAGGTTCAGGTGAGAAACACCTTCTGGTTTTATTGCCTATTGGGTTACAGCAGGCAGACATGATCTTCAATTACCAACTGTAAATGCAGTTTCGAAAAGTATCTGTAACTTGGCATAGTCCCAGATTTATGGACCTGTAATGTCAGGTTCAATTTAATATATGAGCCAAATAGGCCCTTTGGTACCCACTGAAATGTCATAAACCATAGCAGCAAAGCTCATGGACAGGAGAAATAAATTATTATGCTTTACAGAGTGAGTTCAGCTGGAGCAAATAGAATCATAGGAAGTTTACAGCACAGAAAGAGGCCACTTGGCCCATTGTGCCTGTGCTGATCAAAAAATGAGCCACACAGCCTAATCCCACATTCCAGCATTCAATGTGGAGCCTTGCAGGCTTTGGCACTTGAGAGGCATATCCAGACACCATTTTAAACGAGTTGAGGATTTCTCTCTCTGCTACCCTTTTCAGGCAGTGAGTTCCAGGCTCCCACAACCCTCTGGGTAAAAAAATATTTCCTCATCTCCCCTCTAATTTTTCTACCAATCACTTTAAATCTATGCTGTCTAGTCACTGGCCTCTGCTAAAGTAAATAGGTCCTTCCCATCCACTCTATCCAGGCCTCTCACAGTTTTGAACATCTCAATCACATCTCCCCTCAGCCTCCTCTGTTCCAAGGTGAACAACCTCAGCCTATCCCAATCTTTCCTTAGAGCTGCAATTTTCCGGTCCTGGCAACATCCTTGCAAATCTCCTCTGTACCCTCTCTAATGTAATTACATCCTTTCTGGAATAAGGTGAATGGAGGTTGAAAAAATGAATTCAAATGTGAACAGTTGGCAACTTTGATAATATAGTATGGAACTAGAGCATCCCCAATTCATTTGGAATCATTGAAACTTATAGTGCAGAAGGAGGCTACTCAGCCCACCATGCCTGTGCTAGCTCTTTGGAAGACTATTCCAATTAATCCCAACCTGCCCTCTTTTCCTTTTAGTCCTGCAAAATTTTCTGTTTCAAATATATATCCAGCTTTCTTTTGAAAGTTACAATTGAATCTGCTTCCTCTACCCTTTCAGACAGTGCATTTCAGATCACATCACACAACAGGGGAGAAAAAATTCTTATCTCCCTCCTGCTTCTTTTGGTAATTACATAAATCTGCGTCCTCCAGTTACTGACCCTCCTGCTAGTGGAAACAGTTTCCCACTGTGCACCCCTCCCCCTTTCCTACTCTATCAAAGCACCTCATAATTGTGAACGCCTCTATTAAATCTCCCCATAACCTTCTCTGTTCTAAGAGGAACAGCCCCAGCTCTTCTCGTCTCCTCACATAACTTCAACAGCACCTACCAATCCCACAACCTCCACCACCTAGAAATTCAAGGACTGCAGATGCATGTTCCTCTCCAAGACATTCACCATCTTGGCTTGGAACCATATCGTCGTTCCTTCACTGTCGCTGGGTCAAAATCCTGGAGCTCCCTTCCTAACAGCACTGTGGGTGTACCTACACCCACTACTGGACTGCAACGGTTCAAGAAGGCGGCTCACCACCACCTTTGTAAGAGCAATTAGAGATGGGCAATAAACGCTGACTTTGGCAGTAATGCCCAAATCCCATGAATGGAAAAAAAAACATAGGTTTAGTAATCAGTTTAAAAAGAACCCAGAATCAAACAAAGCCATGCAGACCACAAGAGTTTCACTTTTCAAGTCTTGGTTTGTGCTGAATTAGTTGATCTCAGCTGGGATGACAAATGACTTGCTACAGCTGTCTTCAACATGGTATGGCGGAACTGCACCCCATCATGATCGGGAGAGGAGGGGAGTCTATAGAAGATATCAGGAGGAAGAAAGCTTTACTCCCATTTTGCATTGTATCACTGCCCCCCCCCCCGCCCCTTAAAGGAACTTAGTAAAGACGTGGAGGAGAAGGGGCTCAGACAAAAATAAGGACATGGAATCAAATTACAATGCAGATTGGTTTGCAGAACAACAACATCAACTTCTATTTATGTAGCACCTTACTGGTTAAATATTTTCTAAAGGTGCAGTTAAGTTACATGTTTTGTGGTGATGTGTTACAGTTCACCTAGGGAGTCAGAGTTGCTGTGACAACACGCACTTTTACATGCCCATAGAAAGATTAAGTCAGAGCACTTATTCCATGCATGCTGTAGTCTGGGGCTATGGATAGTGATGGTAGAGGCTCCAAATTTCTTTCCACAACATGGCTGACCAAGAATCTCTCCCACTCTTGCCACCTGCCATTGGCATGTGTTGGAAGGATTTGCAGGTTAATACTCAATCTGTTTGGCTTCTATTAACACACCTTTCTTGGCCATCAAGACCTGGAGTGGGACTTGAACCCAGAGTTTCTGACTCAGAGGTAAGGACACTACCCACTGTGCCACAAAACCTCCTATGTTCTGTGGTACAAACGTACACAAATGACAGGCAGGAAAAGCCCTGCTCACTACAATGGCTGGAGCATCATGACTGAAGATGCCTTCCCTTTCTGGACCCCCTCCCCATCTCCCTCACACCCACCCTGGAAGCGATGTAATCTCCTTTGGTGCAAAGTGGTTCCGAATTCATACCAACACTAAATTTGCACAGTTCAAATCTGGACGCTAGAGCCTTAATTCACTCAGAAGTAAAACACTTGTCCTCCGGGGATTTTCAAATCACTTTGCTTTGGTGTCAGGACAGGCCAGACTCTGGGAATGGCCTGTATGATGTGAAACACCTTGACACCACCACTGTTGCACTGCAAATACAGCTTAAGATCATTTCATAAGTTGTGAGATACAGAGGATGCTGAGTGGGACATAAGGAAGATTAAAGGTCAGAAGGTCCAAATCACAGTGGAAGTGTTGGGTATTTGGAGGTATTTATGGGAAGCAGGGGAGGTATTAAATTGAGCTGGCTTTGAGTTCCAAAGATTGGAATGCTGAGTGGGGAGAAGGGAGATGCAGACGTTGTTTGTAGGATACCCTGTGTTAAGGGTTGACAAGGATCTATTTACCACAGGGATTTTGCTCTCTTCCTCAGGCACCCTCTACCTCTGGATCTTCTGGCCCAGCTTCAACACAGCAATTTCAAACCATGGGGATGCCCAACACCGCGGTGTCATCAACACCTACTGCTCGCTGGCGGCCAGTGTCCTCATCACCATTGCCATTTCCAGTCTCTATGAGAAGAAGGGAAAGATCAGCATGGTGAGGAACCACCTTGTTGGGCAGGGTGGGCACATCATGGTGACTGGAGCTTAACAAAGCACCTAATCTTACAGGCCTGGACTAAGCCTCAGGCTCAGTACCATGCCACTTTACTGAGGATTATGGTTAGACCTTGACCTGCCACGGCTCAGTTCTAGCTCGGGCTGATGGGATGACAATCTCATCTCCCTGACATCTTTGGGATTCCAACGTGTAATGAGACTTGATCCCACCCATAGAAAGACCGAGCCGGAGCACATCATTGAGCAAGGTCACTCGTGTCTAGCATAGAACGATGGAGCTTAGGTACAGATCAGCCAAGATCTAATTCAAAGGTGGAAGAAGCTCAAGGGGCTGGATGACCCCCTCCTGTTCCAATGAGCTGAGACCACCTTGATACTGGAACAGGAATAGAAAAGAGGGAGCTGTACTGCTTATTTAAACATTTGAGGGATCGGTGGGGCAGGGAAGAGAGAGGGGAGGCTCAGCTAGTGATCATTATCCCAGACCCCCCTTAAAAGTAAGAGTGCATATCCGTGTGTGCCTGCAAATGTGTATGTTTATGCATGTGCAAGGGTATATGTGTGTCCATGCATGTGTACACACACATGCAAGTATGTATGTGTGTGTGTTTGCATGCGCATTGTGCAAGTGTATGTGCATTGGTCGCAGGTAGGGACAGGATCATGCTTGACTGTGATGCCTCAACGACTGAATAGCCCAGCCAACACTTGCTGTCTGGACTGACCCATGAAGAGCGGCTAATTATGGCGATTGCATGTTGTTCTCTTGCCAGGTTCATGTTCAGAATGCGACACTGGCTGGCGGTGTGGCTCTTGGCACAGCTGCAGAAATGATGCTCAGTCCCTATGGATCACTGATTGTCGGAGCTCTCTCAGGGGCTATGTCAACGTTAGGCTTCATCTTCCTGTCGGTGAGTTCCGATATCTCAGCTTCACAATTGGATCTCTAGGAGTGATGGCAAAGATGCTTTTTTTTAAAAAAAGAGTTTGTAGCACAACCCCCTTGCCTCACTGGCTATTCACTCGGTCACACAGCCTGATTAAGCCTGCCTGGTTTGAGAGGGGAAAGTCAGGGGATTCAGCCTCCTGATCTCCATCCAGTGACCCATGTTGGAAAGTGCATATTCCAAAAGGAAATTGGATATCAGGTTGAAAGGGTAAAACTTGCAAGGTTTTGGGGAAAGATTGGTGGAGTGGGAGTAATTTATAACTTTTTCAACAAGCCAGCGCAGGCAAGATGGACGAAATACCCTCCTCCTGGTCTGTGCTGTGCTATGATTTGTAGGAATTGGCTGGTGAGAGGATCAGGTTGCACGACCCTCCCCTCAACCTGGACCCAGTGAGCTGCTGGCACTCGGGGACTTAATGTACTTGGCAGGGTGGGTTTGTGGATTGGTGAAGCCTCTCTGTCTAAACTGACCAAACCTCCTCCACCCTCTGACCACCCGATTGGAGAGACAACTCACACTGAAGCTCAATACTGCAAGCCTGCTGTTGAGTATCGAAAGGCTTTTGCAGCTCTCCAACCACAAAAAGCAGCGGGTGGGGTAACACCTGTGAGGATTGTGTTTGATTCAACCCCTGAACCCAGTGGCCTGAGATGAATTGTACCTAGCCTACGTGAATTTTAGAATTGCTTGCTGAATAAATGAACTTCATGCAAGATCTTTATTGTGTGATTATCTGTTTTAAGCCACTCTTGGAAAAATATCTTAAGATTCAAGATACCTGCGGCATCCACAACCTCCATGCTATTCCAGGTCTGATTGGAGCTATCGTGGGAGCTGTCACTGCTGCAGCTGCGACTGAAGAAGTATATAGCAGAGAAGGGTAAGATGGAGCAGACAGCACTATAGTAAATGGGGTTTATAGTGAACAAGGGTAAGCTGGTCAGCACTGTAATTTAGTGAAATCACTCAGTCCCTATTTGCACTGTGCCTGAAGGTATTCATGACATTGTCACTGGAGGGACACTCTATTTGCTTCCACGCTAAGCAGCTATTTAAGTATAGGCACTGCCTCCTATGAGACTCCTGTGTTCCACAGTTATAGGTGGTGGATGCACTACATCCAAGCGGGGCGCAGCACACAGCAGAAAGATCCCAGGTTCTCCCCTCTGTCCCCTCCCCCCATGCTGAGTCAGCTAAGGTTGTTACAGGAGCCTGTGAGGTGCCTGGCAGCTCTTTGTGTTGAGCCTCTGGCACAGTGCTGGCATTCCCAGTTCTGTCAGAATTGCCTGCCCTTGACAGTCCCGATAAGTGGCGGTGCAAGGCTCCATTTTGTATGATTTTTGTGACTGATTTGTTTTACTTCCTTCAGGTTAGTTGCTGCTTTTGGTTTTGAGGGTTCATTTGCAAATCGGACGCCCAGTATCCAGGGAGGATTTCAGGCTGCGGCTCTCTGTGTTACTCTCGTTCTGAGTATTGCGGGAGGGACGATTGTAGGTGAGTGGACCAGACTCTGATGCTAGGCAACCAAGAAGTGCAGAATGTAAAGGCCAGCGGACGCTGTTAATTAACTGTAGGAGACTGAGTCATGAAGCTCATCGCCTTCGTACACTTCCTCTTGGGTGAGTTGTGCAAGGTAATGGAAGGACTCCTGGGCTGATTAGCAGTCTGACAGGCCACGATGTGAATGATCTGGCCATGACTGGAACCAGTTAACATACAGGGGTGGTTAGTCCACGACAGTAAGGGAGGGGAAGGGTTTTATGGGCTCCTACAGTCCAAAGGGTAAAGGGAGAGGCCACCCACACTTGAAAGTTGCTGAAGTAGAGCTCAAAGTTGGACCCCTGCAGCCCATCCATTGGGACCGTCAAGGGCAGACACTCCTGACAGAGACAGGAATGCCAAAGGCTCAATCCCAAACTGGGAAAGCAAATGTTATGCATGGTCGAATAGCTTAAGGATGCTGACTGTCGAGGCTTACAGGAGTGGAGTGAAAAGAAAGACTTGCATTTATATAACACCTTTCACTCCCACCAGATATAGCCCCTCAAGCCTGTTTGACCTTTCAATGAGAGCGATCATGGCCAATTTATATCCATTTAGCTGCCCTGCTATCCTTGGCCAGTGAAATTCAATCTATCTCTGCTTTAAATTATTGATTGAGCTGGGATCTGCTGCTTTTTTGTGGGAGGGAGTTCCAATCTTCTGCCACCTTTCTGAAGTTGTGTTTCCTAATCCCTCTCCCGAATAGCCTGGCCCTGAGTTTAAAAAGTTATATCCCCTTGTTCCAGATGCCCGCCTATCAGTCGGTCTCCTGCCTGGTCCATGTTCACTCTATCAAATTGCCACTTAACCTTCTGTATTCCAGAGAGTATAAATTGAGTTTATGTAATCTTTCCTCTTAATTTAACCCATGGTAGCATTCTTGTGTATCTGTGCTGCACATCTCCCAAAGCCAGTATAACCTTTCTAGGGTGCACTGCCCAGAATTTTACACAGCACTCCAGGATTTCATATAGCTGTAGACAAACTTCCTTCCTTTTATATTCTAGCCCTGTATAAAGGCCAAAATGCTATAAAGCATTTTGATTTACCACCTGACCACTGCATTTTAGTAATCTGTGTACATGGACATGTGTAAATCTGTCACAACCACCATTGTTCCTAGCCTTACATGAATTTTAAAAAAATACATGGATCTATCCCTTCTTGGTGCAAAATGACCTCACTTACTGTGTTGAACTCCATCTGCCACAGTTTTGTCCACTCGTTGAAGTTGCATTTAAGCCACACAAGTTAATTCTTATGCTCCATGCATTAGTATAGAAAATTCTTATTTGGACAAGAGATCCTAACCTAGTCTACTGCATTAGTTGCTCCCAATGCAGTCTGCTCTACATTGGAGAGACCAAACGCAAACTGGGCGACCGCTTTGCAGAACACCTGCGGTCTGTCCGCAAAAAAGACCCAAACCTCCCTGTCGCTTGCCATTTTAACACTCCACCCTGCTCTCTTGCCCACATGTCTGTCCTTGGCTTGCTGCATTGTTCCAGTGAAGCCCAACGCAAACTGGAGGAACAGCACCTCATCTTCCGACTAGGCACTTTACAGCCTTCCGGGCTGAATATTGAATTCAACAACTTTAGATCTTAAACTCCCTCCTCCATCCCCACCCCCTTTCCGTTTCTTCCCCCTCCCTTTTGTTTTTTCCAATAATTTATATAGATTTTTCTTTTCCCACCTATTTCCATTATTTTTAAATCTATAACTATAATACCCTCAGTCTTTCCACCCCACCCCCACTAGAGCTGTACCTTGAGTGTCCTGCCATCCATTCTTAATTAGCACATTCTCTTAGATAATATCACAACCTTTAACACGTCTTTGTTCCTTTGTCTGTGACATCATTTGATTATCTGCTCCTATCACTGCTTGCTTGTCCCTACAACCACCCCCCCCCTCAACTTCTCTCCACCCCCCCCCACCTTAAACCAGCTTATATTTCACCCCTCTCCTAACTTCACTCAGTTCTGCTGAAGGGTCATGAGGACTCGAAACGTCAACTCTTTTCTTTTCCGCCGATGCTGCCAGACCTGTTGAGTTTTTCCAGGTAATTCTGTTTTTGTTTTGGATTTCCAGCATCCGCAGTAGTTTTTTGTTTTTATCCTAACCTATCCTCCTGTCTTTCTGATATCGTTTAACTCAATGTATTCCTTATTAGTGCAGCCTGTATCCTTTTGTTTTAAATCATGTTTGCTTTCTGTTTATTTAACAGTTGAATTTAGAGCTTTTTTATTATAGAATCATAGAACAGTTACAGCACAGAAAGGAGGCCTTTTGGCCCATTGCATCCATGTTGGCCCTCTGCAGGAGCAATTCACCTAGTGTCACTCCTGCTGTAATTAACTTTAGTTACTTCAATATTCCTTTTACCTGGAGAATCTATGTTACAGTTTGTGATCTGAACTCTGCTTGGAACTTCTTTAATCTTGAAATTATCATTTTAAAAAAATATTTTTATGACTTTTGCCACCTCATTTATTAGTTTAATGTCGTTTTTACCACCCTAATTATCCTTTCCGCTGGGAGCTTGACTCCTTCGGGTACAGCTCATCCCAATGGTACAGCTCCCTCCTGTCTCAGTACCGGTGACTGTGTCTCGTCAAGTGGTACCCCTCTTTTCTGTACCACTCCTTCAGCCACATGTTCACTTTCCTAATCTGTTTGTCCCTGTGCCAATTTACAGGTGGCTCAGATAATAATCCTCAGACTGCCATCCTCAAGGTCCTGCTGAAGTCTACTCTTTCCCATGTCATTAATCCCAAATTAACAACCTGCCCCCACCCCCCCCACTTCCAGTCACTTCAAGATGCCCCTTACCTGGCACCAGGTAGGCATCATACCTTTCAGAACTACTGATCCTGACTGCAAAGGATGCCGACTATCCCCCAATTTTCTAATTGCTCACTACAACATTAGGCTTTTGCTCCTCTTCCATTTGGACTGGCGCCGACTTCATAGTGCCATGGTTAGCATTCTGTCCATGCCTCCTGCAGCCTTCAATCCTTATCCTCATAGATAGCAAATGCCCCAAACCTATTAGTTAGGTCCAGTGTCTGTGGGGCCTCAATCTCTACCTCTTCTAGGTTCCCCTACCCTGTTGACTGACAGTTACACATTACCCTTCCTGCACCTGTGATTTCTTCTTAAAGTGTGGCTCAATACACTACCTCCCAGGGTGAAATTCTGGCCTTAATTGGCCATTGACAGGTCGGAGGGTGGACAGCTGATTTCACTGTCCGCATGCCTTCCTGAAAATTTATCCCGACATTGGGATGACGTCCCAATGTCATCCTGCGTCATTTTCCCCTCGCCAAGCGGGCCCCGCCCCCAAATCGCTGACAGGAAAATCCTGGCCTTGATCTCCAGAGCTGAGGTCATCTCTCTCTCTATTGTACCAATGTCATCCTTAATTAAAGAGCTACCTCTCCACCTTTTCCTAGCTTCCTGTCCTTCCTAAATCCCACGTACCCTTGAATATTCAGGTTCAAGCCTTTGGCATCCTCCATCCATGTCTCTGTAATGGCTTTCAGATCATATATATTTATTTCTATTTTTAAATGTCTATTTCTCTATGCTGTGTGCTGTTGGTCAAGCCTGTGGGTATGGTTATGAGAAACCGAAAGTAAGCTGGTGGCTGCAGACATTTTAGAGGTTCTTCTGAATAGTGCCCTGGGATCTTCTACATCCATCTGAGCAGAGAGTTGGGGCCTCAGTTTAATGTCTCATCCAAAAGACAGCACCTCTGACAGTACAGCACTTCCTCAATACTGCACTGGAGCATCAACCTTGATTTTTATGTTCAAACTCCTGAGTGGGATTGGACCTCAGAATCTCGTGAGTCTGAAGCAAGAATGTTACCAAATGAGCCAGAACTGAGTACGAAAGGAATAACCTGTGCAATTGTACACTAGCAAAGGGCCAGTTCTTTCTGGGGAGAGAAAGTGTACATCTGATGAAATGACCTTACGGTAACAGAGAGATATCATAGAATAGCTGCTCCCAATACAGTATCCCCAAACTGTAGAAACATACATTAAATTCAAGTCTTTTGTTCAGCAGATATTGGTTTAATTACAAAAACATGTGGATGGCACCATAGTATGTTTGCAACACCGCATTGTGTGTCCATTAGCAATATGGAGAAAAGATTTGCCAGAGTCTAATTTCATTTAGGCATCGCACCTTTAAGAAACCACAACTGAGTTTCTGAAGCCACAATCAGATCGAAAAGATTGGACTTTGGCTGCCACCTTGTGGTGTTGCTGTGCTATTACACAATAGCGTAATTATGAGAACCTAGAAGAAATTTGCTTGGTGAAGTCACATTAAAAGAATGAGTAAACAGTGTTATATAATGCATTCTCTGCCTGAGATAAGATATTCCAATCTGTAGAATAACAGACTATAATAACAATGCTAAAGTATCACAAGGTCCAGGAGCTCTTTGACAAGATTGCTTGCTTTCTGCCCCTAAAACTACCCTTCGCAATCTTAAGCTTGTATCCTCTTGTGATGCACTATCGAGCAGAGATTGCAGGATTGGCAGTCTGGAAGGATGGGTTCAAATGGGTTAAAAAAAGATAATTTTTTTTAACATTTTAGTCCATTCCTTTACTGCCACCTAATAGCCCATTGTAACAACCCCCTTTCCAGCCCTGTCATCCTGGGAAAGTTTAACAGTTCAAAATTTGAAAGCCACTGAATGTTGTTGATTTTTTTTTTCTGAAGGTTTTATTCTGAAGTTGCCAATCTGGGGTGATCCATCAGATGAAAACTGTTATGAAGACCAGGTGTACTGGGAGGTAAGTTCACGAGGGCACATAAAGTAATGGCAAAGCTGGAGTTGTGGCTCCTTATCACTGACACTGGGAGCTGTACCTCATTTTGCTTTTGTTGAGCTATCGAGTCACAACTACACAGAAAGAGACCTTTTGACCTATTGAGCCCATACTGACCATCTGTAGAGCGATCCAATCAGTCCCATTCCCCTGCTCTATCTCCATCGCCTTAATTTTTTGTAACTGAACACATTTAAAAGACACAAGTTTGTCTTTTTTGCCATATATGCATCAGCCAGAGTTAACGAGTAGATCGATTAATGCCTTAGGTGGAAATATGTTTCTTTTTGTGTGATTTTTGGTGACTAGGCCCTAGTTAGTCCACTGCCTCAGTTAAGTGACTGCTTCAATAATGTTGAATGTTGTTCATATTCCTGATGTTTCAGGCACAGTGACACTCACACATTATAAAGCTAGCTGCTTACCATAGTCGTAAATTCTCATTTGCAGAATTAGAATAATCTCCCGCTCTAATTCCTTCTTTCCTGGGACATTGAAACCCCTGGAACCCCATGTGTCAATCAAGCTCCCCTTCATCCTGCATCCTATGTGCTTAAACTCAACGTCGGCTAATCACCGCTTTCCGGCTTCTCTACCACTCTTTTCAACCTTGTGCTGTTATAAAGATGAGAATGGCTGAGGGAAGTCAGTCAGCTCATCTGTCTCACTCTTCTGCAGAAACCTACAGTCCCCGCTCTCAGTTTAAATCTTTATGCCTTGATTGAGTAAATAATGAGAAATTGTAATCCAGTGGCAGAAGGATTGGTAACCAGGAGACACAGAATTTAAGACAAAAGAACCAGATGTGGTAACAGGAAACTTTTTTAAAAAATAAAACAAATTGTTGTGATCTGGAATGTGCCGCCTGAACGTGTGGTAGAAGCAGAACCAGTTGTCATCTCCAAAAAGAGAATTGGATGAAGAGAAACAAATTACAGGAGAGAGAAAAGGGTAATGGGATTAATTGGATTACTCTGCCAAATAGGCAGCTCAGGCACGATGGGCTGAATGGTCTCCTTTTTTGCTGTATCATTCTGTGATGAAGCCCAGTTAGCACCATGTAATTTCCCAGAGGAAAAAACAGTTCAGATCAGTGCTCTTATTTCCCAGTTTTTGCTGGTGTTCATTTTAAGGTATACAAGACCAATTCGGACCAGAATTCTTATTTCCCAGTTTTTACTGGTTTTTCTTTCTGGGTTCCCAGGGCTAAATAATTCAGCCTAACCTGATACCTAAGTTAAATTCACTACTTAATCCCCATCCACCACCCAGTTATGAAACCTCACTGATACAGCAGCAGAGGCAGCCTTGAGCTTTCCAGTTTGGTAGCCCTAGTTGACGTGGTACATGTATCAAAATGTTTGTTGGTAACTGAGGCTATTCTGTTATCTTCAGGACAGTCTGTTGCAGGATTGCTGATTTTAAAGAAAATCTCTAAATGCAACTGATTTCCTTCCAAGAATATAGGCAAACCCAGAGTGAAAGAAAAGAAAGCAGAAAGTACCAGTGAAACTCAGCAGGTCTGGCAGCATCTGTGGAGAGAGAAACAGATGTCAGGATTTTCCAATGGGCATCGTTGCGGGCGGGATGGGTAAATTTGGAGAGCAGCCAAAAGTCAATTGACTTATTGTGCTCAACGTTAACTCTGTTTCTCTCTCCACAGATGCTGCTAGACCTGCTGAGTTTTTCCAGCGCTTTGTTTCTCTTTCAGATCTCCAGCATCTGCAGTATTTTGCTTTTATTATACTGGAGTAAAGGAAAACCATTCTGCCCATCAGACCCATTCTGTACACTGCCCATGTATGCCCTACCCAATCATGAACCTTACTCCATTTATCAAAGCTCCTTCCACAGCTCGATGATTTTGATATCTAACAAGACTCTAGCTGGTGGTCAGTGAGTTTAAAAGCCTGAAAGTGGTTGAGGAAAATGTTGTTTTGTCAATGAAATGAGATCTCTGCAACGAAGGTTATTTGAGACAAGATGGTTTTTGCTCTTTTTAACTCTTATCAACATCTTTGAATCTATAGGTGCCAGACGAAGAAGAATCTGCATTGTACAGTGTCCAATATGTGAACAACTCACCCATAAAACCTACTACAAATAGTGACACTCCACAATGAGGTGAGTTATGTGTTTCATTCCAGAAAGCCAGCTGATGAAGGAGTGTACTGGAGCCAATCTTTATATTTATTTACAAAGTTTTTGTTTTATATTTATTCTTTCATGGGACATGGGTGTCACTGGCAAGACCAGCATTTGTTGCCCATCCCTAATTGACCTTGAACTGATTGGCTTGCTTTCAGGGGGCAGCTAAGAGTCAACCACATTGCTGTGGATCTGGAGTCACATGTAGGCCAGAGCAGGCAAGGATGGCAGATTTCCTTCCCTAGAGGACATTAGTGAACCAGATGGGTTTTTAACAACAATCGACGTTAGTTTCATGGTCACCATTACTGAGGCTAGCTTTATATCCCAGGTTTATTCATTTAAATTCCATCAGCTGCCATCATAGGATTTGAACTCTTATCCACAGAACATTAGCCTGGGTCTCTGGATTATCAGTTCAGTGACATTACCACTGGGCCACATAATGATAACTTCCTCCATCCTGCAGACTTCAGCAGAGAGAAAAATGTAGACAAAAACACAACTGCTTACATTTATATAGCAGCTTTAACATTTGGAAACATCCTAAGGTGTTCCACAGGTGCATATTATAAAACAACTTGTGACACTGAGCCACAGAAGGAGCTATTATAGGTCAAATGACCAAAAGCTTGGTCAAAGAGGTAGGTTTTAAGGAGTTTCTTAAAGAAGGATGGGGAGGTAGGGAGGTGGAGAGGTATAAGAGGGGAGGGGGGGAATTTCAGGGCCTGGGCAACTGAAGGCACAGGGAATGCACAAGAGGTCAGAATTGGAAGAGTGCAGATATCTTGGAGGGTTTTAGGGCAGGAGCAGATTACAGATAGGGAAGGGCAAGGCCACAGAGGGATTTGAAAAGAAGGATGAGAATTTTAGAATCAAGATGCTGCTTGACCGGGAGCCAATGTAAGTCAGGGAGCGGTGACTTGCTGTGAGTTAGGTACCAGGGGGCAGAATTTAGGATGACCTCTAGTTTACGGAGGGTAGAATGTGTGAGACCATCTAGGAGTGTGTTGGAATAGTCGAGCCTAGAGATAATGAATGTACGAATGGGGGTAAAGAAACAAATTTCTTTGAAAAGTGAGCATGGAACAGTACTGAGCATTTACTGACTGAATAAACAGCTGCAGCTTCAGTGGCTCACCACAAGGGAGCGTTGTTCAGCTCTGAACTACATAGGAAAAGCAATAGAGAAGGAAGGACATGGGGGTGATGGGTTAAGAAAAATAGTCTATAATCTGAGAGGAGATTGGAAGAAAAATGTGCCAATTTGTATTATCAGCCTATTGAAGATCATTCTGCTTACAAAATGATTATTTTTGTGTCTTTTTAGCCTGTTTTAGATCGCATGTCGTGATTGATTTTATGAAGCATTTACAGAAAACATAAAAAGAGCTTTGTCAGATACCTCTGTGCTGATCAACACTGAACAACAAGTGAAAGCAGCACCTTCACTGAACTCACCCAGAACTGTGCAATATGTCTTCCCTCACATTTCTACGCAAAAGCCTGTGGGTGATGGAATTCTTCTGGAATGACCTTGCAGGGGCCAGGACCATCTCCATCTCTTCAGCTACACTTACCAGGAATGTTTGCTTTCACCTTAGGATTGCTGTGTTTTCTTGAGTGATTAGCTTTCCAAGGACGGATCCATTCGGACCCAGAGCATCGACTGTCACCAGCAGCTCTCTTGATCCTTTTTTTGTTGTTTTGTAGAGTCCCCTCTGATTTTCCTCCTTGCCTCCACTGAAGGATCTAACTCTTGCTGGAGTGCAGGCTCCCTGTTCACACATGGGAGGCCACACAGTGAATGTCAGAAATTTACACAGTGCCTTTCACCACATCAGAACGTTCGAAAGCACCTCACGGTCAGTGAAGTGGCTGATCTTTTTCTAAAAGGTGTGTTGACTGTTGTGATGTCGGCCAGCCTGCTTGACACCAAGACTGGGCCCAATTTTGTTTTCACGCAAATTCCACACATATTCCCCCTCCCTAATTACCACTGCCCTAATGTCAAATTTTATCAAAGAACAATAAACAGGTGACAGGAAATCAGCAGCCTGACTTGCTCCTTTGCGAAACTCCATGTCCATTCTGTTTAAAGCCTCTGTTAATTGCGTATTAGTTGTTTTCCATTGGGTGGCAGTGGACAATGATCAGTGGAAGGAACCTTAGTGGATTTTATTTGCCCTCCCCCTGGATCAGACCAGGAAGGCCAACCTGATTGCAGGTGGTCTGGATGAGGTCTCTGAACACGACACTTTCCTTGCCAGTTCTATACCAGGTATTCACTGAGCCATTGGCAACAGCACCCAGATCTGGTCATTCTGTTCCTCATAGTCTGCAAACCCCTTGGGAATGGTTTGCTGTGTCTATGCTGCTATATATACAAATATATGGATTAGGAGCAGGAGAAGACCATTGGCCCCTCGAGCCTGCTCCGCCATTTTGATACGATCATGGCTGATCTGATTGTGGCCTCAATTCTACTTTCCTGTCCACTCCCTCTACCCTTTGACCCTCTTGTTAATCAAGAATGAATCTAACTCAGCCCTAAAAAATATCCAGTGACCCTCCTGCAAGATGCAAGTAGTTACATAGTTGAATTCGGAAATTCAACTTGTCCAGACCCAGCGTTCCTGCCCCTTGAAGGCCCAGAATTTCCTGGATGACGCGTGTATGTAAATTACACCAAAATTGATGTCAGTTGCTGTGCCAATCTTGCCAGTTTGTGGGAAGGGAACTTGTGTGCCGAATTTTCCACTGAGCCCGTTTGCCTGATTGTCACAAAACAAGCGCAAACTCAGGAGTGTTGCCTCACATTCGAATTATATTCAAAATGGCTGGACAGAGAGTGGTAAATCTCTAACCTCAAGCTGGTATCTGGCTGGGTCAGAACGGAGAGGAAGAGGATGCAGAGTGGCTACCAGCAGTTGAGGGCTGGGAGGGGGGTGGGGGGGGTTGTGCAACGTTCTCGTGGTGGGGAGAAGAATGCTTGCTCCTCCTGGCTTTTGCATGGAGTGTTTACACCCCCTGCCTCATCTGGTGGGGTGCACTCTGTTCAGACCACAGTTAATAAAGAAATTGAGGTGCTAATTGGGATCCCCTGACATTAATCAGCATTTATGAATCAGCGCCCCCCAACCCTGAACACAACCCACCCCCCCCTCCTTCCCCTGAGTCTGAGGGACACTTCAACCAAAATCAGTGGCAATAAACTTTGGAGATGGGCGGGAATAGAATGTGATCAGCCATTCTGAACAGGAAAAGTTAAAATCCACCCTTCCGAAATGGTTGTCTTGGACACATCCTGTTAAAGTAGATGGAAATTATGCACCTGTGTGCTAACATGTTTTGCTTTGTTGCATTTTTCTTTTCACCAAAGATGGTAATAAATAAAACGGAGTTCTTTACCATGTTAGCCTTTGATGAGTGGAACTAGTTGAGAAGCCCAAGTGTGATTACTTCTATTTTTTAGAAAGCCAAAATTGAACAAAAGTTGGAACTGGATCATGTGGTTCCATATGACCTTCTTGATAATTATATTTTTTTTATTCTTTTATGGGATGTGGGTGTTGCTGGCTAGGCCAACATTTATTGCCCATCCCTAATTGCCCTTGTTCAGAGAGCATTTAAGAGTCAACCACATCGCTGTGAATCTGGAATCACATGTAGGCCAGACCGGGTAAGGACAGCAGATTTCCTTCCCTATAGGGCATTAGTGAACCAGTTGGGTTTTTACGACAATCGGCAATGATTTCATGGTCATCATCAGACTATTAATTCCAGATTTTTATTGAATTCAAATTTCACCATCTGCTGTGGCGAGATTCTAACCCTGGTCCCTAGATCATTACCCTGGGTCCCTGGATTACTAGTCAGCGAATACTACTCAATACTATGCCACCACCTTCCCTGCTGAATTGGGCTAGTCTTTGCGATTTGTAGCATTTGCCAAATCCCTCCTGTGTAATGCATCAGTCAGATTTCTCCACTTTATGGGGGAAAGAACAGATCAGCCATGTTCTGACTGAATGGGCGAACAGGTTTGAGGGGCCGAATGGCTGCCTCTTGTTCCCCTGACCTGCATTTCTGCAAATTAGAGAACCGTGGAGAAAGAAGCGATTGGAAGGTCTCTGCAGAGGTGCTTATGTGTTTATACAAAGCTTCAGTGGTAAAGAATGAAAGTTTGTGACCATGGTTCTTTAGAAATTCCACGTATCCACAGTTGTATCAGGGGTGCAACTTATGCATTCAGGTCAAACATTAATTGAGATCAGTTGATCGTTCACTGGAGAGTTTGAAAAAGTATTTGAACCTGTAAGTCTGATCCTACAGTTTCTAGTTAACAGTTAAAATTATTAATACAGGAAGAAATAGAAATGGTGTTTTAAAACCAGGGAGCATTAATAGTTATCAAAATGCTTCTTTCCTAAAAGAAATGAAGGCTTCATAACTGAGAAATGCAGCTCCTCCAGTTAATTCAATATTAGGCGGCTTTAGATCATGTTGCAATTGCCGAGGGTGATTACACACTAATGCATCACTGGAGTAAATGTAGGGAGCTCGTGCGAGCTGCTCTTTAGTGTGGTAGTGGGGCTGTGCAAAATGAGCGGCAGAGGGTATTGGACATAGTGCACATGATCGAGGAAATTTGAGCCTCATGAAGTTGTGGTGTAAATCAGTTATTGCACAAACATCCTCATTACAACCCCCATTGCTGGTCTGGTCTTATATTGCAGTTACATCCAACCCAGAAAATTCTGGGCCTTAAAGTCTTAGGCACACAGGAGACCATAATGTCTTACTAAATTCTGAAGATGTGGTTTGACATGTAACCACACCATTGGGTCGAAAGATGATATTTCTTATTTAAACTTTTTTTTCTATCTCTATTGAAGTGAGGGTCCTTTTGTTACAAGTTGTGCAGTGGATAATTTTGATTTGATAGGTAAAATACTTGATCGACCTCACTGAACGATCCAAGTTGAGGGAAGGAAGAGACATCACTCCACTCATTTGCATTTATATAGCACCTTTGATGTAGTAAAACCCCCCACAGTGCTTCATAGAAGCATTAAGAACCAAAATGTGACATTGAGTCACATTAGAAGAAATTAGGACAGATGACTAAAAGCTTGGTCAAAGAAGTTGATTTTAAGGAGCTGCTTAAAGGGAGAGAGATGTGAAGAGACAAAGAGGGAATTCCAGAGTTTCTCACACAGCAAGTTGAAGGCATGGCTGCCAATGGAGTGAGGAAAATCGGGGATAGGCAAGGGGCCTGAATTGAAGAAGCAGAGAGATTTTGGAGGGTTGTAGGAATGAAAGAGGTTACAGAGAGAGTTTCAATTGCTGGTTTAACTTACAGCATCCGAGTTCTAGAGTTGGTCATTTAGCTCATATTTGTTATATCAATATAGGTGATGTGACTTCAATCAGATCAAAAGGCTAGTCTAAGCTAAGTGGAATTCAGCAGTGAGATAACAAAATGCTGACCATGCCTCCTCTCAAACTATCTCCTAAAGCCTCTAAAATATAAATAAGCTAGATCTTTATGCTGAAAACTGAGTTCAATAAAAGGATGTATTCTGGGACAGCCTGTGATTGGATTACTCAGGAGATCAATATCACACTGTAAACATTTTAACTTGAATAGGCATTCATCTGACAGTGAAAGTGAAACCAAAATGACTTCATGACATGAAGGACATCATTGTGATTAGGATGAGTGATTTTGGGTCTTGGATCTGATGAAAAACCAATATCTTCATTGCCTTTGGTTCTTTATAATATGATTAAGGTACTTGGGCATCAAACAGCATCACGCATGGTGAGGGTTGACCCTGCTATAACCATAATGCACATCAGCGCTGGGTTTAGTCGAAAGAGTATATTTAAAATTAGGCTTTCATGGTGGGTTCTCAAATCCCCTTCTCTATTCGACCACGAATACTTAAGCTGGGAAGAATTCCTTTGCTCATTATGTGGAACGACATTGGCAATGTGGTAAGGGTTTCCTCTGGTTGGTATTTGCAGCAAAGTGCTAAATGTGGATGCAACTCTCAGCAAACGGATTCTTCACGAACACCTTTCTGATGCAAAGCTGCGCTTCCTCCATAACCCTGTTATAACTGGCACAGACATGCAACACTGAAATATTTCACAGAGGATCACCGACTCTGCACTTCACTGATGCATTGGCAATAAAGTCTAACGAGCTGGCTTGGGTTTTTCAGTGTTGGGTTGTCACTAATCTGATGGGTGCAGTGTTGATCTCTGTTGTATTTATATTTACTGTGGACAGAGTCTGCAAAAGCCTCCAAACGTCAATCTGACCTTCCGGCTGCGCTCTTTGCCAGAAAGCACCGCCTAGATTTTGCGATTGGCATTATTTTGACAGCCGCCTAAAATAAACTGGCCTGAACCCAGCTCAAAATTCACCCGAATTTGTTCAAATTCAACAGGCTGCCAGAAACCCCCTGGCTCACTTGCAGACTAAGGATGGAGCAAATTGTTCAGTGGCCTGCGATAGTTCACTGCCCACCACAGGCTGCCGACTCTCACTGGGATTCGGCTGCTCCAGGTTTCATGTTTTTAATCCATTTACGGTATGTTGGAGTCGGGATTTTCCGGCCCCGTTGTGAGGCGGTGCCCCCAGCCAGAAATCCATTGACTTGCGGTGTAACCAGAAGATCCCGGCGGGTGTGGAACATCCCACTCTAGGTCCTGGCTGCCCTTGGACAGCTTGTCTCAAGAAACCATTCCTGAGCTGTTAACCTATGGGGCAAGTGAGGATAGGACGTTTAAGCAAGAGAGGTATCACAGCCAAGCTCCATTCTGTCCTCAGCTGATGTCTATGCACAGGCCCTTCCCAGTAAGGGTCATTGCAGGAACCTTGGCTGCCTAATTCTGGCACACACCCTGTTCCCAACCCTAGGAAACTGACCCCTGAGGCCAATTTCAGTACCTCCAGTGGCAGCTTGGCTAAAATCCGTCAAATCAGCACAAATCAAGGTCTGAACCTGGGACCTTTGGTTTGTTTATGTGTGGAGGAGGCTCTACAAGCAATAGAATTAATTGGTGGAATCTGCTATCTTTGCCTGAATGGTTTCTTGGCAGTGTTCCTTTTATTAATTATGGTTTGTGGTAAACACAACTCTAACCAGCGTCCTTTTGTTCTGCGCACAAAATGCAAAACGGTTTTGAAAAGGAAACATGCAGGTGATGGGATAGAAGTTTGACTTTATAAATTTTAAAAGATACATGTACGTTTTTTAAAGCAAGTTCCTGAGCTTAAACATATCACACTGTAACTGTTTTCACAAATTTAGATTTGTATATTTGTAAAGGATTTTATCTTCAAGAGAAATACTTATTGCAATGTATTTTTTTCACTGCGACACGTGGGGGAGAATTTTATGGAGCCTACAAGAATGGCAGATGTGGTGTGCAGGGTGACTGAATTAGGCAGGAGCTGAAAATTCGATGCCCTGTCAGCAGGTTGAGATGCAGAGATTAAGGCAGCCGTGTGTTTGTGGCAGGTTGGGCCTCTTGCCATCGTGTGGTGCGTTTCTATTGGTTACATTCGCAAGCCCATGAATACACATTAGCTGAGACTTTTTTAATTACGCCCGACCATCAAGCTAAAGTCAGTGGCGCACCAGAATCTCGTGGTACCCGGTTCATTTGAAGGTTGCGGGGCCCAGTCGGCTTTGTGCAGTTGTGCCTGAGATCAGCAGCTTCCCTGGTTAACGGCAGGAGGGAGAGCAGCAGGAGAACAGCAGCTTGCATGGCGATCTGGGCCCAGCCTGGGTGAAACAGGGTGAAGGGGGCAGGCGGGGAGGAGCTGTGGGTGTGAAATGGGGTCGGGGGCATGGAGGAGTGAAAGAGGGAAGGGCCTGATGCCCTGGGTTCGGGGAGGGGGGTGGGGACAGTCAGTCAAGGTAAGAAAATGAGGAGCCCAAAGGGCAGTGTCAGTACTGTCCACATGTGGGTCCATCTCAGGGTGTTGGTTGGTGGAACATTCCATTCACAGTCGCAGGGGGAGATTGATTTTGGTAGGCAGGCAGGCCCAGCCTGAGGTTGGGATAATCGAGGGTCTCATAGGGCGGGTCATGGCCTCTAACAACAGCTCTTAAGGATAAAGCAGGGAGGGTCTAGGATCAATGCAGAAATATTAATGGGGATGGGTGTAGGCTCAGGGGAGAGATGGCACGACCAGCTGGAGGGTGACAGGGTCCAGGGTAATGCGGGGAGGGGGGAGGATCTAGAGGGAAGGTGCAAAATGATGTTGGTGGGTCAGGGCTGATGGGGACAAACATGAAATGGGTGGAGGGTAACAGGTTCTATCACAAACCTTACAATGACTATCTTCAAAAGCACATCATGCAGTGCCAGGATTGGAGATCAAAGTGGGAGGAGCTCAGAGTGTGGTCGGTGGAATTTTTGGTTGTGGACAATGGAAGGAGGTGAAAATCTCCCTGCTCATCAGTTCCATGGATGAGAACCATGGACAAACATTCTCATCTCACTGCCCACCTTCTTAACACAATCGCTGAAGTACCTATGGGTCTCTCACGCCCATACACTCCTATTCCTGCAACCCCGGGAGCAGGAGAGAACGTGACAGTGGCGGAGTGGGGTAGGGTGGCCAGGGGGAGGTGGTTCTTGCCAGTCAATAACAGAGGCTGCAATGCCAGCGACAGCAGCACCAGAGGTTGGGGGAAGTGGGGGGTGGGGGGTGTGGGGGGGGGTCTGCTTAGGATGCAGCCATCCAGGAGAGGCATCATAGAAGAAGGGCACTGGCTTTTGGCAGCAAAGTTGTGGTTATGAGGCAGAGCCTCCTTGTTTGTGCAGGAGGCTCTTTTATAACCTGCTTGCACCTGCTGCATTGTCAGCTAGGTTTCACCAGTGAGAAATTTCACCTGCCTCAGAGTCTCATGTGCCTCCCATGCACACTGTTGGCACTTTAAATTTTAATTAAATTTACTTGGGAGTTGGCAAAAAAACAAGAGACTGGAACCGATGCCCACTTGCTGTTCCGTCATCTGGAATGGCACGCCACAGTTAAAATTCTGCCCATGATCTCTGTTTTCATTTCACTTCTGAGATAACTTCAGTTCTTTGGGGCTAAAACTTTCACTCCTTATAGTATCAGGGCAGCCAGAGGGCTGAATTTTCCTGTGGACATCGAGGTCATTTCTGGGTCCTGAACCCAGCATTTTAGAGGTCCTCCCAACGTCCTCATTTTACGGGAGGCAACCAATTAACAGGGCGTTTCCGGGTTCTCCAGCCAATCAGGGGCAGTGGATTCCAGAGGCGGGAGCACAAATACCGTATACTGTGGCCCACTGTGTACACAGTAGCTGCCACTGTGAGACCAGTGAGAGCTCTGCTGAGAGTCAGACAGAGGGAGCGACTTGAAGTCACTGCAGCCACCACCAGCATCCGTGGAGTGGGTTGAAAAGTAAAATGCAGCTGGTTATTGGAGGCATCCATCCCCATAATTTCATTATTCAATTGCAAGGCTGTAAAATGAGCAGACGTGGCCTTGCCATTTGCCACTGGTGAGTTCACCGACAGCCTCAGTGAGGCTCTGATCTCCTGCTTTGAAGCCTGTTGGAGATTGGACACAGCGAGAGGGCCGCTTGCAAACTTTCAAAAATATGGGCCAAGTTCCCCTTTAAGCGCCACTATTGGGCTGGCATCCTCTACCGATGGGAGCATCCCTCTGGGAAAGGTGGCAGGAAGGCGTTGTGAAGCCAATCTGACACCCAGTGTTCCAAATTTCCACACCCCCTACCAGCTTCAAAGCTGCCTCTGTGGAACTGGGAAAATTCAGCACGGAACGTTTGTCATTTCTAATCTATAGACAAGTTTAGGCGAGGTACAAAAGGACCCACTGTAAAAATTGCCACCTTGTGTGGTGTGTTTAACAAAATGAACTGGTGAGAAAGGGAACAGGTACTGCACAGTTTATATAAAGAGTAAAGCCGCTTCTATACTGTCCCATCAGTTATTCCCAGGTTAAATTGTGAGGTACACCATAAAGCTTCCCCAACACTGCCCCATTGAGCATGCCCAATTCAGATATAGAACTTATCAAATTCAGAGTAAAGCTCTCTTAATACTGCCACATCAAGAACTCCTAAGCCAAATATAGTACAGGTTAGCTGCAGGGCAAAGCTCCATATGCACTGTAGCATCAAACACAGGGACAACATCGTTTAAATAAAGATTAAAGTTTTCTCAACATTAAGCCAATCAAGAATTTCCCGGTTATATTCCATATGCATTGGATGAAGACAATAACATCCTCTACACTGCCTCTATAATCTGCCTCAGCCTCCAGCAGAAGAATGCACTCTAACCATGTGACATTTCCCATACCTGCCATTCTGACCTCTTGGCGAGATTGCCAATGGGGCCAATTTTGTCCTGTGGACCAATTGAGAACTTGGAAGCAGATCAGAACTGTACAAATTGGGTCCACATGGGCCCTTTACAGCCAATCAGAGGGTAGAGGCTTTGAATCCAAGCTTAGGCGGTGCAGATAAAAAGAGAACATGGAATGAATTGCCTCACCCACATGGAATTAACATCCTAAAACTGCATCACCCTCAACTAGGTGTCTGTTAATTTTCTTCCACGTTGATTTCTCCTGTCCTGTGATAAAAATTATTGAGGGTTGTGTTTCCTAAGGATCTTACCCAGGCAGTCGTTCTTCATCTGGTTTGTACAACCCACACCACGTGGCACATTCACTCGCTGTGGCCCAGGTGCAGAGTTGACCGATATAGCAACGCACACTGTACATTTTAAAGGTAATTCAAGCCCTGAGCTACTGCAGCGTGAATCACCTTAAACCCCGGGCGGTTGCTTAAGCAGTATTCCTGGGGGTTCCACCAGTCTGCTGAAGTTAGCAGAGAGAGAGATCAGTAGAGATCCTTCATCAGCAGAATCCAGGGACTTATCATTCATGAAGCACTTTGAGATTTTACAAACAAATGTAGTAAAGTGCAATTTAAATGAAAACATGCTTTACCAATAAAAAAGGTTACATTAAGACCAAAGATTTTAAGACTAATTTTCACTCATATTTCCAGACTGCACAGGATCTCTCTTCATGATGTATGTATGGTAAGAAGTAATAAACTGATCACTTAAATAACAGTAAATGATCAGGTTTTGGTTTCTTGAGAAGTTTCATTTGTTATTCATTTAAATTCCCTCCGATGTAAAATATTTCAAATCAAAAAAAACTTTGAAGTTAGATTTTGTTCCATTCAATTCAATTATTTAACATTTTTTTTTTGCCTGGACTCATTTTTTTCTAGTTTTTTGGCAGTGATTAATTACCTGTGGTAGTGTGGGAGTGTCAATGGACAAGCTGCTTTCACGTCAATCCGCGTTTATTTGGTTGCTGATCCCAATGGTGTCCTGTGGTCAAAGGTCAGGAGGTCAAATGACTCTCACTGGTTTAACAAGTTTTATTGGGGAGACAAGGCCGCTGGGAGACACCTCACATATTTCATTAGCTTTCTTGCCTTGCTCATTTCTATACAGCTTGGCAACTGAGATTGAGACAAAGACGCAGCAACTGTGAATGACAAAACAAGGGGGGTTGTGGCTCCTGTAAGAGGAGCGGCCTACAACAGGCTGCATGGATTAGGCTGACAAATTGGATGGGAGGAGAAGGTGAAATTGACTTGAGACTATCCTTAGTAAGTTCCCATGGGGCGGTGGTGGGGGTGGGGGATGAGGGGGAGGGGGGTAGCACTGAGGAGAATGATGTTCAAGTGTCCTAGGCTCTGCCCTTAATTCGGGTTAATCCATCTGATCTTTGGCTAAAAAAAAAAAGCAGAAAAATAGGTCAATGGATTCTCATGTAAAGACATCAGTTTTGAGACTGGTATTAAAACTCCCGAGAGCTGTACCACTTAATCCTCCTGTTAATGGGCAGAGCAGGTGGGCTCAGATCTGAGTCGTCATGAATGGCCTGCCACAGTGCTCCTTAAATTGAGACAGCCTACTCAGATCATATACCCGTCCAGTTAAAACAAACCTCTGGTGTGTGAAACCATCAGGCCCTCTGAAGATTTCTCTAAATTATAATCAGATTAGAGGGCTCAGTCCTCATACTTATGGCTATTGAGAGTACACCAGATTTTTAATGACTACGTGGCACTGAATTGAATAAAGGCCTCAAATCTCACTGCAGGAGTTTGCCTTGGCCTACTCAGCAAATTGTCCCACTGAGGGGAGGCTCTTTTCTTCCACTGTTCTCTATAATTATGTCAAATTGGTGGCCAAATTGTTTGCTTGAGTGGACAGTAGGGCCGCTCAGATGGGCTCAGGCATGGGCCTTGCTTTGAAAAGCACACCTCCTCTATTCATGTGCTAATTCAGTAAGAAAACATTAGCGCAGAGTGCTGAGACAAGAGGAGCCGAGTACAGCAAGTGAGGCTTAGAGAAGAAGTCTTCAAATACCACGCACTGACAAAAACAAACAGTGTTACCTGTTAAAGAACTCCTCTCAATACACTAATTGTATTAAAATCGATACACAATATTTAATTGGGTAGCTCAGGATCTCTCTACTTATATTCATAAAGTTAGCACAAACATTGCTAACATGGCCCAGCCAGCACTGCCTGACTCGACACACACACACAGCGCAGCACCATTTCTAGTTTCTCTCCCTTATAAACCCTAAGGTGAGTTATGCACTACGTTATTTACTTGAATGTTACACTTGAAATTGATGCACAACTTGTAGTGAAATCCAACTGGGAAGTTGTCTGCAGTTGGCAAAGCCTGGAGGAGGCACCCTCGCTCAATCTCAGCTATTTCTTGGGATATGGCAAGGATGGTAACACTGCATTATTTATTGCTCATCGTTTGTTACCTTGAGAGGGGATTTCACAATGAACCAGAAGGAGAAATTACAGTGAAGTGGCTTGCTACTTTATAGGCCATTAAGTATCAACTGCATGGTGGGAGTCATGTACAGGCCAAATTAGGGAGGGTGGAGTGCAGCTTCCCTTCCATGAAAGATGCTGGTTGGGTTTTTGCAATAATGCAGCAGCTTTTCTCGCACATCCACAGGTTACAAGATTTCTTGAATTCAAATTAACAGCTTGCTATGGTGGGATTTGAATACCTGACGTCTTAAGTATATGAGGGACAAAGTAATAAGAGATATGTTGATAGGATGAGATGAAGGAACTCTAACAGGAGGAGAGGTGCTTAAACATTGGCACAAAACGTTTCAGCTGAATGTCCCATTTCTTTGCTGCAGATTCTATGCCGTCCTAATACCACAGTCACTACCCAACATTGCCCAGACTCATACTTAAAGGTGTAGCAAAGCTGAAATCCAATGCAAAACTGTTTCCAGATGGTCTGACTTTTAAAAAGGTAATTTTTAACACTTTTAAGTGTCGGTAGGCTTCTTCCCCTGAAAGAAAAATTGGGTGGCTGATCAGACCCCTTCTGCTCAGGCGGGTCAGGTTGGAATGACTATGCAGCATTTCTATATAACAGAAAAGTTACCACATGGAAACAGGCCATTTGGCCCAACCAGTTTATCTTGGATTTAACTAAAACTCGGACCCTGTTGAGAGAGGTTGTTCATGCCTGTCAGCTAGGAGCTCCACTTTGGAGCCACAGGGCAGCATAGCTCAAGTCTTCTAGTTCCTTACAACTACAAATGGGTAAACAGTTTGAAACTGTTATCTGGGTAGCTGCTGTGTTTATTCTGGAATGCTGTGTAATGCTGCAAAGTGTTCTCTCCCACATTTGAATAACAGGCCACAACCACAAAGGAAGATGTTCTGGTTGCTGGAGGTCAATCATCTCAGTCCCAGGACATCACTGCAGGAGTTCCTCAGGGTAGTGGCCTAGGCCTAATTGTCTTCAACTGCTTCATCAATGACCTTACCTCCATCATAAGGTCAGAAGTGGGGATGTTTACTGATGATTCAGCACCTTTCGTGACTCCTCAGATACTGAAGCTGTCGATGCCCATATGAAGTCAGACCTGGACAACATTCAGGCTTGGACTGATAAGTGATATTCATGCCACGCAAGGCAATGACTATCGGCAACGAGAGAATCTAACCATCTCTCCTTGATGTTCAATGGCATTACCATCGCTGAATGCCTCACTATCAGCTTCCTGGGGGTAAACTGAACTGGACCAGCCATATAAATACTGTGGCTACATGGACAGGTCAGAGACTGGGAATTCTGCAGTGAGTAACTCACCTCCTGACTCTCCAAAGCTTGATGACCATCCACAAGCACAAGCCCAAAGTGTGATGGAATACTCTCCAGACACCTGGATGAGTGCAGCTGCAACAACACTTAAGAAGCTCAACCCCATCCAGAACAAAGCAGCCCACTTGTTTGGCACCCCATTCACCAGCTCAAACACTCACTCCCTCCACCATTGACGCACAGTGGCAGCAATGTGTACCATCTACAAGATACACTGCAGCAACTTGCCAACAGTCCTTTGACAGCACCTTTCAAACCCAACACCACTACTGACTAGAAGGATGCATGGGAACACAACCAGCAGCAAGTTCCCCTCCAGGATGGTCACTCACCATCCTGACTTGGAACTATATCGCCGTTCCTTCACTGTCGCTGGGTCAAAATCGTGGAACTCCATTCCTAACAGCACTGTGGGTGTACCTACACCACATGGACTGCAGTTGTTCAAGAAGGCAGCTCATCACCACCTTCTCAAGTGCAATTAGGGATGGGCAATAAATGTTGGTCTAACCAGCGACGCCCATGTCCCATGAACAAATAATTAAAAAAGAAGGTTGAGAGATAAAAAGCCCAGAAATAACTATCAGAGGTGCAAACTAATGTTTAACCTTTGCCATTTTGAAACAAGAGTTTTCCACCTTGAAAGAACTTGATACGAGTGTGTTAAAAGTTCATAGATAGTAATTTCCAGATTAGTGCAATTAGCTCCTGTTGCTGAATGATAATGGGGAAACAGTAATAAACGTCTCACTGAGGGTTGGTACATTTGGATGTGATACAAGTGCAAGCACAAAGATTTCCTCCAGTTGGTTTTTAAGTGAAATTGTGAGACATACTCACAAGGGTCTAGCTGAGTTGCTCTCACAGACACAACAGGCTGAATGGCCTTCCTTCTGTGATGCAACCATGCTATTCTATAAGGACAGATTCATAACTTCTTTTGGAAATACTGGCAAGAGGAAATCTCCAGGAATGTGCATCACAAGATTTACACGTCTTCATGAAAGCACTCCAAGTGGTGTTGCAGAATTAATATGACCGGTACCCAGAAACCAATATAAAACTGTTACCTGTTATCAGTGACCAGAGGAAATCTTCACACTTATGAATGAAAATGAAAGTTGGGAAAGGTATATTATGATTATGTTATTATATACCCATTACATTGGCATTGCTCTAATTACATTATCATGACATGTTACAGTTACCCCCATAGAGTCAATCCTCTTTCTTCCATTGCCAGCACAAAGCATCTGCTATATCTCATGGAATTGCCCTCTGATGCCGCGGTGGTTGAAGATAAAGGGGATTAGGGATATGGAAACATGGCAGGCACAATGGATAAGGACTCCTGCTCATGTGGAGGACACAAACCAAGGTGGACTGATTTAGCCAGATAACCTTTCTTTGTGTTGTAATTTTTATATATGGAATTCTATGTAATTCATTGTTCCATCAAGCACTCCCAAAGTCAGATTTAACACAGATTAGATATTGAATAAAATTCTCTCCACATTGCAACATCAAGCACTCCTGAGCCGAGCAAGTATGGAGTGGATTAGATATGAAATAATGCCTGGCCTATTCTGTCCAACAACATTCCTCAACCACTGCCTCAGAACAGACACTCCGCTCCCCACTGTACCCTGATGAGACCTTTTCCATTTTCTACATCAACAGTTCTATAGTGGTGGTGAGGAGTTGGGGAGGGGCAGGGGAGGGGGGGTTTGCAGATTTTATGGAGCTCACAAGAGCGGGAAACATGAAGACTTAATTAGGCGGGGTGTGAAATTTCGAATTCCCACTGGAGGGTTGAGAGGCAGCGATAAAGTCAGCAGTGTATTGACGGTGTGTCGAAAATTAGGCCGGTCTTGTGGCGACTTCATACTTGTAATACATTTGGATGCAATGAATACTCTTTAACATGAAACAGTTTTCAATAAAGTCCTACCCTCAGGATAAAGTCAGCGTTATACCCAATTCACGATCGTTTAAAGGTAGCTTGCACCAGTCGGCTTTGTGCAGTTGTGACTAAGGTAAGCAGGTTGAACTCTGTGCCACTAGGCGCTGGGTGTTGCAAGGTTGGTTTTTTGGGTGCATCAGGATGTGGTGGTCGGAAGGGCCTAGCTTCTGGTCCTGTAGGGGGGTTGAGGTGGGTGGGTCAAGGCAGGGATTGAAAGATGAACGAAGGGCATAAAGGGTGAGGTCAGTACCATCAACGGTGAAGTCCTGAGGGTTGAACTGAAGGTGCTGGGTGCCAGAGGGAACAGTCACAGTCAAAGGGGAAGTTGTACTTGGTATGGGGGTAGGACTAGAGGCAGGGATGGATATCGGAAGGTCTCACGGGGTGGGTGACGGGACCAAACAAAAGCATGGAGGAGGATAACAGGAAGGTTCAAGGTCAGAGGGGGCATTGGGATGAACATGGGTATAGGCACAGCGGGGACAGATGGCATGTGCAGGGAAATGATTATCGGGTCCAGGGTCAGGGACAATGCTCAAGGGTAACAGAGAGGTTCAGGAAAGGTTATGTTGGGTGGGTCACGGGTGAAGGGAACAAGTTTGAGGGTGAAAGGGGGAGAGTAGAAGGTGCAGGTTTGGGTTTTGAATACAATACACACCATAATTTTAATGTCTCCTTTCAAGTTTTATGTCAGCTTTCCTGAATATAAGATCGATTGAAATGGGAGGAGGGTTGTTTTTGGTGGATGGAATTAATGTTATGCACAGCTGGCCAATTAAAGGGACTCCCTAACAATGAGTTAAATGGATGGAAACAATGGACAAGCTTGCTCTCATATGTATGTCTGCCTTTTTCACACAGTGCGATTACTGCCATAACCATGGGTCTCATTCACCTGATTTTCCTGTCCAATATCAGAAGCCACAATACAACCAGCAGGCAGCGCCAGGGGGGAATGGCTGGTCTGGTGCAGGCATCCAGGGAAGGCATCAGCAAAGATGGGCACTGCCGCATTCAGAGGATAAGAACAAACTACCTCCAGATGTCAGAGAGGCGATGCTAGAGACATCTAAGGATGTCCCGGGAAATGGTCACCGAGATATGTCAGATTGTCACATGGAATTGGTGGGAACCCCATGCCAATGGCCCTCAAGGTTATAGCGGCGCTTAATTTGTATGCCAGCAATGGCTTCCAGGGTGCGACGGGCAACATGTAGCATCTCACAGGCTGCTACACATAGCTGCATAAAGGAGGTGATGATTACCCTACTTAGTCATGCTGATGATTTTATCCACTTCACCACCAATGAAGAAGTCAGGCTCAAGGTCAGTCACATTCAGTGTAATCGCTGGGTTTCCTTGAGAGCAAGGTGTCATCGACTGCACTCATGTGGCCATAAAAGCTCCCTTGGAACAGCCAGCAGTATTTGTAAATTGTAAAGGGTTTCACTCCATGAACATACAACTGGTGTGTCACCACAGGAGAAGAATAATGCTGGTCTGTGTTCATTTCCCAGAGAGCTGTCATGAAGCATATGTCTTGTGCAATTCACAGCTCCCAGAACTCTTAGAAGCCCCAGCCCAGGTAGATGGATGCATGGATCCTCACGACAAGGCCTATGCCCTGTGTATACGGCTGATGACACCACTGAGGCACCCCCAGAGCAGAGGCAGATCAGCACCACAGTCAAGCTCATATGTCCACCAGACCCAACATCGAGCATACCATTTGACTTCTTAAAATGCGCTTCCACTGCCTTGACCAGTAAGGAATGGCTCTGCAATATGCACCCCAGAGGGTGTCACAAATGGTCGTGGTCTGCTGCGCATTTCGCAACCTGGTGCTGCAACACAAGTGCAGGGAGGAGACTGTGAGGGAGATCAGCCCTCTTCTGATGAGGAGGATTTGTTGGAGCATGAGGTGGAGCCCATAAATCCAAATGGACCTTAATCAAGGGCCCAGAGCCATGGAGAGATATGCAAGGGATGTCAGGGACAGCCTGATCTACACAAGGTTCTCACAAATATGATGTTTCTGCATGACCATCGTTCCATCACCAAACCTCCATCACCTTCCTGGGATGCAGATTTAGCCCTGCCATCTTTCTTTGCTGAGTTAACTCTGAGCCTGCATCCTCTACCACCTAGAATAGAATGAAAAGTGGAGCTTCATACACTCGCTAATGAGTGCTGGTACCAAGGACATCTTAGGGGTACTTGGACATCCATGTATCAACCTCCCTTGCCCAATTATTCTAATCCAGCGCCATCATTCAAATGCTTTGAATGCAACTGCACCTGTCTCACTCCTACCTGCGGAAAGTAAAGTGGGTCAAAATCGCCTAGAGTGCATGGATTGGGAGGTGGGGATGGATGTGGTGTTGGTGGAAGCTGTGCCTGCATTTAAAGCCAGGTTCCACTGAATGATCATCGCAGAAATATCAATTCATGTGAACATTTAATAAATATGCACAAAAACGCAGCACACCCCATTCAGGAATAATGTCTATGTCCCTATCTTTTCTCCAGCCATCACAGGGACAAGCCCCAAAAAGTCTCAATAATTACGAACCATTACAGAAAACAAATTATGTTGTGCATATTTAACAAGTGAGACAGACATGGAAAAACAATCACCTGTGCCATCTCCATGCCCATTCCTTTTTCAATTTTCTTTTTCAATTATTATATTGAGGAGCAACCCCAACATCACCAGCTGAGTTGCAGGCAGTCTGCTCAGTGTCATATCCCATTGTTTCGGATGACCACAGCACCATCCTCTGGAGTTGTGGGGCCTTGAGGGCTCCAGATTACTGGGGGTTTCCAGCACTGGTACAGAGGCATCCCCCTTGGCCTCGCCTGCTGGAGATGTTGGGGTCAATGTGGAGGGGATGAGGAGACACTGCTAATGCTGTGGCTGTCCTGAGACAAAGGCCCTGGGGAAGCTGGCACATGCTCCTCCACCATCTGTGTGCGCAATGGTACCTCGCTGTCTCTCTGAGGGGAAAGGGCTCCTGGAGAGAGGTCCAGGGGGCACTTGTCCCCTCTCACATAGCCACTGCTGCACTGAGCTCTTGGCTAAAATGATGGAATGTATGTCCGAGTGCATATGGATGAATGCTCGGCTTGGCTCTCCATGATGGCTGCCATCCTCTCCATGGATGAAGCCATGCACTCAAATGCCTGGGACATGACAGAACTCATGGGGTGCACGGATTCCTCCATACCCCACGCAAAGCTATACATAATCCTGAGCATCTCTGCCTTAGTTCCCCCTAGTCTCTGCTGCATGTCCAGGAGGCTTCTTGTGGCCGCCACCAGAGATTCATCATTGGGGCACAGCAGGGGCTTGGTCCCCAGTCGTCCTCTGATCACCTGGGGTCCCGGCTGTCACATCCTTCCTCAGCTGCTGGAACGTGCCTGTAGTGTGCTTACCGGATTGTGCTCCCGAATCCACATGCGGCCCCTCCGTTGGACCGTGTGGGTGTAACTGTACAGGTGGAGGATGAGGCAGATGATGATACATCCTCTGTGGCGCTGGCTGCTTGGTCCCCAGAGCTCAAGTCTTCTGGCTTCTGCCTTGGCTGCGGCCTGGCCCTTGGATGGTAAATGGCATTTAGTCAGGGATGCAATGCCAAATATTCAGGTGCTGGAGCTCTAAGAAAATGTGTAGGCCATGTCATTTCTAAATCTACTATTACATTGTTTTCTTATGTATTAATCATTTGAATATCCAAAAGTCAGTAAAACTATGTTTTTTAAGTGAAAAATATTTGTGCCCCCACTGCCGCAAACCTCGTTCTCACCCCCCCCTCCAACAACCTCCCCAAACCCCCCCACCCTCCCAAACCCCTCACCCTCCCAAACCTCCCACCCATCCCCGCCCAGTCCCCATCCCCTTCAACCTCCTCCCCATTCCTCCCCTCAACCTCTACAACACCCCCACTCCCCTACCCAACAACGCGCAACCCCCTTCCCTCCCCACCTCCCAACTGCACCCCCCTCCCCATCTCCCAACTCCCCCTACTCCCCAAACCCCCAACCTCCTCAGTAACAGTGCAGCAACGAGTGAAACTGATGGACTAGCTTCAAAAAATTGGAATTCACAGCCTGAAAGTTGCGTTTTTTTTAAGATGGTCTATCAGGCCCTAAGTTTTGCTGCTCAGTGTGGATGGTGACTACTCCATTTAAAACACTGAGCCTGGGCCCTCCCAATGCCCGGGCCACATGTTTGGAACTGTCTGCACCCCCCTCTCCCAGGTCCTGGTTGGAGATGCTGCAGTGGCGCTCCAGTGCGCTCCGGCAGCACTACACCCCTGCCTATAGTCGATAGCAAAAAGAATCACATTAAAGGTCATTACATTTCATTGCATTCATCCTGTGATCCTGTATGCCACCAGCAGAATGGTTGCCTCTTCCTCCTTTCTCCTGGCTGGTCCAGCCTTGTCTGCCACTGACTGTGCTCCCTCATTGTGAGTGATCTCCATCACTTCCTCCTCAGTGGCTGTGAGGAGCCTGAGGCCTGGAAATTTTCCTCCTGTGCATCTCCTCTCATGGGAATTGTGGGTCTGCTTGTCCTGCATGACAAAGTGCAGAGTTAGTGGCACGTCAAGTGACACCTCATCCCCTTGTCTGCACGCATCCCCTTCACATATACTGGCCTGAAATGCACATGTTGCATCTGAGCACACACAAAAGGCAAAGTTCCCAACTAATTGGCCTCAATTGCCATGTGGCACCAAGACTGATCATGCATTCACTCTTCTGGAATAGCAGTCCACTTGCAATATGCATTATTGATGACCTCACAAGAGACTACTGTTGAAGAAATGACACTGGCACTTACCCTTGTGAATTGGAGCAGGTCGGTGACCTGTCCCCTGCACTGGACCCAGGTTCAGTGGGTAACCCCACAGTTGCTCACCTCCTCTGCCACCTCCACCCAGGCTGCCTCAGTCTGGCGGGAGTGTCTTTTTATACCATCTTCAGGAAAGAGCACCTCAGGCCTTTCCCTGACAACCTGGAGGAGAGCCTGCAGGGAGGCATCGCTGAACCATGGGACTGGTCTTCTTTGGTGGTCATGCATCTCTCTGCTCTCAAACAGAGGCGTCCTGGCAGTAATGCATGTTGATGCAGCATTGTCGGCTGACAGCGGGTTTCACCAATAAAAAGCCTCCCCAGCTGCTAAATCGCATGTGTTTTGCACGCTGGTACTTTTAGAATTTTAATTATAATTATGTGGGAAAGGCAAAAAGAGAGAAAGCGTTAGTGGTGCTCAGTTTTGGTTACGATGTCGGGAATGACATGCTGTTGACAAAATCCTGGCCATGATGTCTGTGACTAAGAGTGGCATTAATTATGGGTGATTTTTCTGATGAAGACACATGCACTAGGAATTCTGTTCCTGGTCTCAATGAAGACACCGCCAGATAGTGAGAGATACTCTTTCAATATATGTCTGGGGCAGAACTGACCTTGGTCCACAAATTTATAAGATGTTCCACCCACCTCCTGCTTGTTTTGTCACTGTTGTTCCAAACAAGCTATAACACAGTGTACTATAACACATCTGAGTTATAACATAATGTACACTGTTCCATAACATAATGTGTTATAATGTATTGTTCAATAAGAGTCCATGCTCTCACATGTTCTGTGGCATAATTTATTATTTTAACCTGCTGAGTACAAATAAGTTTGGACATTATTAATGCAGTTGCTAGTGGGCATGACCCATAGCTAAAGATGCCAATATCCAGGATTGTCCTGCAGCCATCACCAATTAAAGATGCATCTCCAGGGAACCGCTGCTACTGATGGAATCATATAAGTGGTCAATGCAACTTGGTTTAAAGTTCCCTGTTCTCTATGGGTTAAAGTCATAATAAAGTGAAGCACAGACTCCGAATAAATGGAGTTGGATTTCTCCAATGCATTTGAAGGGATTCCATGTAAACTGCTTCATGGGGCTTCTGCATTTTCTCAAAATTGTTTTAAAATAATAAACAGAATGGAGATATTAAGTTTGAAAAATCTGCTTCCCCTCGGACAAACTGTGTAAATGTGCAGCATTTTAAATTAATATTCAATATTGCAAATTATAGCTGGCAGCACCATAATGCCAATTTAATCCTGGCCTTCCATGTTAGTAAGGTTTCAAAGCTGAAAGGCAGCCCACACTAGGCTAAAGATGTTCTATCCATTATATTCGAAAGTCTCATGTTTGGTGCAAAACAAGGTTAATCATTTCATGCAGGATTCCTCCTACCTGGACAAACAGTTACAATTGCTTTCTGACTTCAGGGGATTAAATTTTGACAGGTATCTGGTGTACATGATCAATGGAAATCTCAGCGAAGTGGAATTATTGATGCTTGCATTGTTTCCCGGTGGTTTCTGAGTAATTTCTTCAAAGTTATGGTGGAAGATCAAAAGAATCTGTGTAGACATTCAGCCCCTTCAAGAGTTTACAAGTAGCTACAATTACCTGCATTTGCTCATTTAAATCACCTGAGCAACGGTCTTAAAGGGAGAGACCAGATTACCTGTGAAACAAAACAATTGTGTTGTGGACACAATTACCCAAGAACAATGCTACTGGAGATAAGCTAGCTATTTAAAAAAAGAACAAGGATTGTTTTTGTAAGATTCTGCTCCTGGATTGGAACCTCACTGGCAGAAGTAGGTTGCAATAGGTGACTTAACATTATAGGACCACATTAATTGTCCAGCAAGGCTCTGTGTTGGGACCACTTCACTAAATTTACCCAGTAATGTCCTTCACATGTTGAAAATCAATATTTGTCCATTAATTCCAAAAACATTAATTCAACGTTAAGTTGAAGTCAACTAATTTGGATAAATTATAAAAAAGAAACAGCTTGCATTTATATATCACCTCACCCATCCTCAGCACATTTATTTTTGAAGTGTAAATCACCATTGTTATACAAGCAAATGCGACATTTTTGCAAAACAAGGTCCCAGGTGATCTGCTTTTGTGATGTTTGTTGTGGGATATGTGTTAAGTTATGACACTGGGCGATTGGAAAGAAAGACTTGCATTTATATAGTGCCATTCGCGATCACAGGATGTCTCAAAGCACTTTTCAGCCGATGATGTACTTTGTTAAGTGTAGTCACTGTTGTAATGTAGAAATCGTGACAGCCAATTTGCAAGACCCCACAAACGACAATGTAATAATGACTGGATAGTCTGTTTTTTTTGTGATAAGTATTCTCCAGGACACTGGGGATAACTCCTTTGCTCTTCTTGGAAATAGTGCCATGGGTCTTTTACGTCCACCTGAGAGGGCAGACAAGGCTTTGGTTTAATGTCTCATCCAAAACACAGCATTTCTGAGAATGCAGCACTCCCTCAGTGTCGTCCTAAAATGTTGGTCTAGGCTGAAGTGCTCTGTGCACAAGGTTACCAAGAATGAATGGATTTCATTCTGGCTCAGCTCAGATCCCTGGGAGGTGGCTAGCTTCAGGGAGCGTTGGCCAGAACCTGGGATCATACTGTGCACTCCCCCTCTCAAAGGTGTGACTGTCAGATGGGACCTGAAGACAGGGGAATAATTCACACAAGAATAAAGCGAAATGAAAAGAACTACAAAAAAACAAATTACACACAGGAAAATTATAAGAATACAAAAGGTGGTTGGGTATTTTTAAATTTTACATAACAGGAACAAATGTATGTGGAATTATGATGAAATAATGCTTAATTTGGATATTACACTTAGACTTGTGGCCTGCAGTGTTAGCCTTTTTTTTCACTTGAAGTGTCTCACAATTTAAGGCTACTGCCTATTTCCAGCACATTCTGTTTTTATATCAGGTTTCCAGCATATGCTGCTTTCCCTTTTCATTATATTTAGATTTCATCAGCTCTCAACAACACTCAGGACCAGGTTACTGGCTGGATAAGAACCCGGCTCTGACCACTAACATATCAATGCACCCACCCTACCTCCCAAGAGACCCATTGCAGGTTAAACTTCAGTGCAAAGGCTTCGTTCAAAGGTCATTTTTTTACACTCTCACTTATTTGTCGCAAGTGCTGTTTGCTGTCCCCCCCCCAACAATCCTTCACTCCCCCATCCTTGTTCCTCTTCAATAGACTCACTGAATATTCATTGGAGCCTCTTGAAGGCAGCAGACGCTTGTTAATGTGGGGACACAAGGCTTTTTGCCTTTAGGTCATGGGGGGGTCAGTGGGCCAGGACCCTCTAGGGACCTTGAATAATAGAGTGAGACTCTCCAAGAGTATATAGAGTTGTTAGACATTGATGTGATTGAATCTGAATGGTTGTAAAGGAGTTTCCCTGCAGTAAACTATCCAATTATAATCCCATGGGTATATGTTCAAATGGTGAGCCTATATTTGAATTACACACTCCTGTTTAATAAAGGATAATTATTTGCTCAATAGTGTGCAGAGGAGGGGCCTCCAGTGACTAACATGTAGAGTTTTCATTGCCCATTTCCCAAGATTTACATGTAAATATTTCAATGACTGTAAAGAACTGATTTCTGACTGGCTGTTAAATTTAGATAATTTGGGAACTTGGCTTGGTGTTGGAGTTAAACTGAGGTCAGTGCATTGTTTAGGCATCTTGGGAAGGTTGCGATGGGGGGAGCTTAACTGGAAAATGGGAAAGTTAGAAAGGATTAACTTGTCACAGATGTTGCGTGTTGTTTATATGATACAGTAGAATCTTGGTTAGGTAACACATTTAAGGATAGTGTACAATTGGCCTGAAGAGGGGGAATAGCAGCTGAATTAACCCTGTTGTAAGGGCATAATTAAGGAAAATTATGACGTGTTCCACAGCCAAACAGCTAGCTCAGGATGGCCTCTTGAGTGAAGTACTGTAGGAAGTCTGGCACATGTGGCTTCACCATTCCAACACTCTCCTGGCTGGCCTCCAACCTTCCACCCATCATAGACTTGAGTTCACTCAAAACTCTGCTTCTGGATCCAAACTAGCACCAAGTCCCATTCACCTACCATCCCGATACTCGCATTCCTGCTCCCTGTCTGACATCACCTCAATTTTAAAATTCTCATCCTTGTTTTCAAATTCTTCCAATGGGATGTTGTACCACATTAAAGGTGCTCTTTAAATGCAAGTTGTTGTTGTTGGATGGCAACCCAGCAAAAGACACCAACTTAAAGAGAGGTGGGCAAAAATGATCGCACAATCCTTGCAGCCTGGTTCAGTTCAACACCAACAACAACCTGCATTCAGAGAATGCCTTTAATGTAATAAAATGTCCCAAGGTTCTTCACAGGAGCATTATCAACCAAAATTTGATACCACATAAGGAGATATTAGGGCAAATGACCAAAGGTTTGCCTAAAGAGCTAGTTTTTAAGGAACATCTTAAAGAAGGAAAGGGGGTGGAGAGGCAGAGAGGGAATTCCAGAGCTCTGGGCCTTGGCAGCTGAAGGCACGGCTGCTAACGATGGAACAATTAAAATTGGGAATGCTCAAGAGGCCAAAATTAATGACCACCAATAGCTTGGACGGTTGTAGAGCTGGAGGAGATTACAGAGATGGGGAGGGACAACATCTGGATGGATTTGAAAGCCAGGATGAGAGTTTTAAAATCAAGGCATTGCTTAACCAGAAGCCAATGTAGGCCAGCGAGGACAGGGGTGATGGGTGAAAGGGACTTGGTATTTGGTGCAAGTTAGGACACAGGAAACAGAGTTTTGGATGACAGGTTTATGGAGGGTAGAACTTGGAGGTTAACCAGCAGTGCCTTGTAACAATCTAGGGGTAACAAAGGCATGGATGAGGCTTGCAGAAGCGGATGAGTTAATGCAGGGACAGAGTCAGGTGATGAAATAGGTAGTTTTAGCGAGGACATTGATATGTGGTTAGAAGCTCATCTCAAGGTCCAATATGACACCAAGATTCGAAACAGACTGGTTCAGCGGGTTGCCAGGAGAGGGTTGGAGTCAGTGGCCAGGGAATGTAATTTGCCTCAAGGATGAAAGACCATGACTTCAGCCCTTCAAATGCTCAGTTGGAGGAAATTTCTTCTCATTCATTACGAGATGTCAGACAATTAAGGATTCTGACAATTTAGAGATTTGTAGATTCATAACTCTTCACCAGCTTTCAACTTTGAAGTTTGAATTTGGGAGAGTCACAAACATTAATTAAGGAGTCTTGAGCTATTTGTTAGTTTTTGAGGTGTGTTCTAATGGGGAAATCTTTTGACAGGAATTGAGCAGAAACAAAGCAATTGGGCAAACCCTGAATATTAAAGAGAATTTCATTCACTAATGAGAAAGAGAAAATTGACTTACTGTACACAACTGTAGGGCTAATTACTTCAGGTAAAGAATGAAGGCCCTTGGTGTAGAGCACCGCCAAGGTTGAAATGAGCTGGGGACATGGTGCACTTCCAGGCAAGGAAGATGGGTAGTGACAAGAGCCAAGACCCGCCAGGCTGATTTCTTCATTTCCTTACCCATTAAATACTTTTCCCCCAGGATTCTCTGTGTCATAACTTTCTGTGTGTGTCGCTCAGACATCCAGCAGATAAGCCTGTTGAACCCTCTGTGGGTGGACTTATTTGGATAAAAAAGGCCTTTGGTGGAATGAGAAGAATAGCAGTACCCAATTGGAAATGATAAACGTTCATGGTGTCATTATGTCACATAGTTGCACTTTAAATAGAGCTTACTACCATCAGTTAGAAATAATAAACTCAACATCTATGTTTATGCAACATTTAACACACCAGAGTCTTATTTTAGCATTTAGTGCAAAAATTAATACAAACCAGCACCTTTGCCTTCTTTCTATCTACTATTCTCAAACACCCAATTTCTCTATCTATTCTATCAATGCTATATTGGCCCATGTCCTCTCTTGTCCTTCCTGATCTCCTGAAACTCTATCCTACACGTTTCCTCCTATCTATGTTCTCACTGTGTTGAATTCAACACTTGTCTCACAATTCCCTACTTGAACTCATGCTTTATCAAGACATTGAGACCAGTGAAATTCATTATCTCCCTCAGCGTTCCCTTCCTCTACAAGTGACAGATATTTAAACCCCAAACTTGGGATGCTTAAGTTTTCTGGTTAACCTAATCTTTCCTCTTACCCTGTCAATCATGCTTAGGACCTGTACTATGGTTCTTGGCCTGACAGTTGGATTCTGAAAATAAAATAGGCAAATATACAGTTACAACTTCAGGATAGAAATGCTATCCTGGGCCTGGTATAGGTAGACTCCTAGCCTTTTCTTTCTACTCTAATAACAGAGCTTCCCTGCTCCATGTGGACCTCAAAGTTACATATGGGACCACATTAAAACCACTAGCAAGTATCTCCCAATGGTAAATATACTGTCTGATGTCTAACCTACCCAGATCAGAAGGTCTCAAGATAAAAGAACAAAACTGCGGATGCTGGAAATCTGAAACAAAAACAGAAAATGCTGGAAAAACTCAGCAGGTCAAACAGCATCTGTGGAGAGAAAAACAGAGTTAACGTTGAGTCCATATGGCTCGTACGGCTCTGAAGAAGAGTCATATGGACTCGAAACGTTAACTCTGTCTTTCTCTCCACAGGTTCTGTTTGACCTGCTGAGTTTTTCCAGCATTTTCTGTTTTTGTTTCAGAAGGTCTCAAGTTTGATTTCTGGTCCGTGCTGAGCTAAATATATCTCAGTCAGGCAACATTTGGGTGCTACAATTAACCTCAGTACTGCTGAGGTATTAACAGGAAAATCAGCCTGAGTTTCCGCTCCTGATATCTATGTAGTGACGGTTGTTGCTGTCCAAGGATAGGATTGCGCTGATCGGTGGTCCCCTCCACACTGAGAAAAATGCTGGTGGCCCCTGTCTAGCCACCTGCGAGAAGAATGGCCACTTGACAGGGATCACTGGAGGACAGCTTGGGGCCTGTGAAACTGTACCACAGCAGGAAAGCTTCTGCAGGATGGGGGCATTGAGAAAGTGGGGGGAAAAGTTAGTGCAGCTCCTGATCCAAGGTAGTCCAACCTAATTGACAGTACATTGTGATGCCAATGCAATGAATTGTGACAATGAATTCAAAACACAGGTTCTGGATTCTGGATATTGCAGGATCAGATTCATAGTATGTACACAGGACAAAAAAAACTATTGTTCAGACAACTAATGGGCCAGGTGTTGCACAAAGCAGCTATTAAAGGTATGGACATAACTTTTGGTTTCAGCCGTCAATTATCCATTTTCAATTTGGGATGGTGTTGTGCATCCATTCTTGGTGTTGTTGTTGGGAACCATATTTCAGCAACAAGCCAACGCATTAGGAGACGCAGGTGAAAATATATGAAAAAAACGTTGATTTAGGTTTGACCCCTGATCTTTGCTGTTTCAGACTCCAGTTGGAAAAGGCGATTGGGTTCAGCTTGTATACAGTACACTCCACTGTCACAGTTAAGGTTCACAAATGATCAATATCCATTTAGGTGAGTTACTATTTACAGATCAGCCAAGATATTAGTGCCAGGCAATGCCCATCTCCAACAAGAGAGAATCCAACCATCGCCCCTTGATGTTCAATGGCATTACCATCACTGAATCCCCCACTATCAACATCCTGGGGGTTACCACTGACCAGAAACTGAACTGGACTAGCCATATAAATACTGTGGCTACAAGAGCAGGTCAGAGGCTAGGAATCCTGCAACGAAAATCTCACCTCCTGACTCACCAAATCCATCATCTACAAGGCACAAGTCAGGAGCGTGATGGAATACTCCCCACTTGCCTGGATGAGTGCAGCTCCCACATCACTCAAGAAGCTTGACACTGTTCAGGACAAAGCAGCCCGCTTAATGGCACCACATCCACAAACATTCACTTCCTCCACCACCGATACACAGTAGTAGCAGTGTACATCATCTACAAGATGCACTGCAGGAATTCACCAAGGCTCTTTCAACAGTACCCTTCCAAACCCACGACCACTACTACCTAGAAGGACAAAGGCAGCAGCTAGATGGGAACACCACCACCTGGAAGTTCCCTTCTAAGTCACTCGCCAACCTGACTTGGAACTACATCACTGTTCCTTCACTGTCGCTGGATCAAAATCCTGGGACTCCCTTCCTAACAGCACTGTGGGTGTACCTACACCACATGGACTGCAGCGGTTCAAGAAGACAGCTCACCAACACCTTCTCAAGGGCAGCTAGGGATGGGCAATAAATGCTGGCCCAGCCAGCGAAGCCCACATCCCTTGAATGAATTAAAAAATGGCGGAGCAAGCTTGAGGGGCCGAATGGCCTACTCCTGCTCCTTGTTTGTATATTCATAGTGAGCTTTCATCAGCTGTGGACTGCATCCCAGTGAGAATCAGCACTATCAGGAGTAGAGGGAAGGAAACTGGTATGGCAAGTGAAGACTAATGTATGTATAAATTGTACAGAAAGTCAAATGATAGAGAGTTAAAATATTATTTGGAAGATAGTGAAGAATGGAGCTGTTGAATTAGCTGCCATTATGCTCCAAGCTTAATTAGCCTTTAATTGAAGACAATGGAGCATCGAACAGGGTGAACAATGGGTGACTAATTCAGTATTGCCCATTTTACAACACCACCCTAAGTTCATATTACTTCCATCAAGTTTTACAACAACTTGCATTTGTGTAGCATCTTCTAATGCAGAAAAAGTGCTTCACAGGGGTGGAATGAAGAATGGACACCAAGCCGAAAAATGAAAAATCAAGTCTAGTGGCCTGGTCAAAGAGGTGGGTTTAAAGGAGGATCTTAAAGGAGGAGGGAGATAAGGGGTTCAGAGCATGAATTCCAGAGTGTGGGAGCCAGGCAGGTGTAGAGTGCCAATGGTGGGGCGATGAGAAGAGGGATGCACGTGGGGGCACCGAGGAATGGAGATTTTTTAGGGTGGGGTTGAATTGAAGGGCTGGAGGGATTCCATCAATAGGGAGGGATGAGGATGTTGCACAAGAAAGTCTGAGAGGCCTTGGAGAGGTTGAGAGAGGTGTTGGAGAGGTAGCGATGAGTGTCATCAGCAGTTGCTGGATGATGTTGCCAAGACTCAGCATGTCGATGAAGAAGAGCAGAGGGCCAGAAGGATGCTTAGGAGTTTCCCGAAGGTGAAGATGTGGAGGTGAGAAGAGAGACCATTTGCTGGGACTGATTGGGAAAGTAAGGGCGCAATTAACAGAGGGTGGCTTCAAGAGAACCGCTACATCAGCGGTGCGAAAGACCGCAGAGAGTTCGCGGAGGATGCCGAGAGGTCACAGGCAGAGAGAATGGAGTTCACCACTTTGTTTGCAGCCCTCCCAGTCCTATGAATAATTTGAATAAAATTAATTGGAATTAAACCAGACCATTTGATGAGAGTGGGAAAAAGTGTCAAAATTCCTTTTAATTTAATATACCTAACCAAGTGATCGATTGTTTTAGCATTTTATCGATATGCGTTAGCATTCTTAAAGTCCGGTTTATGTAACTTCTGGTACTGCACTGTTAACCTTAAAACCTTCAGCTGAGATTGCTGCACTTTATGACGTGGTTATATTGCAGGTACCAGTTTGAGACGGCTTCGCCTCAGTGCAGAATCAGTAGTATAACCAGGCCATTAGTTTGTTAAAATGCACTTAGATTTATTATGCAATTAAAAGTTATTTTATGTTATACTTGTAGAGCAGGGTGATTTGTTTTGTTGAAGTACTGCCTGCCTCTATTTGGAAGAAACAAGTCTTTTAAATGCATTTTTTTTCGACTGCTTATCTGATTTTTTTTTTCAAATTTAACAGGGTTTGCTGCGCTGCCTTAAGGAGTGGGCGTGCTGGAAGTGCCAGCCTACAGGCTGAGTTTGAACTCTGGGACACCCTGTCGCTCCAGACCACTGCCTGATTCAGGTTAACATGCAATAAAGGCACAGCTCCTAATCGCCCCATCGCTCCAACAAACCCCAGAACCTATGAATCCTGCCCCCTGGTGATCCGATGCAGCATTAACGTTGGTCGTAGGAAAACTGCAGTAGTCTATAGGCTGCCCTCACAGCTTGAATCGGTTTCAAGGCTGGGCCAAATACCTTGGGAAAGAAAATAGCGCAGCCGCACAAAAAAAATAATGGGAAGATAGAAATTCCCACATACATAAATAATCATTTCGTTAGTCAAATTGCCCTGGCTTGTGCATTTTTTATTCATGGTGTGCTGCACATGGTGTGATAATTTGTGGGTTATACAAAGAGGGGAGATAAAAAATGGAGACAGATTTAATGACATCCTTGAGATACTTCATATACATGTGCGTCAGGCAAGAGGTTGAGTGAAGGTTGGGAGGAATTTCAGTTGCAAAAGAAGGGCACAAAGCCCCAATTCACATTCACTCCCGTACTAAATCTAGACAGGCTTGGGCTGAACCAGGACAGGCATAAAACATTATAAGTAGCACAAATCAAACTGTGTAATAGAGGGCTCATTGACATTCATGCTGCGTTGTCTTGGAGGTGGTGGTGGAGGGGTGGGGGGGGGCGGTGGTGTTGGTGGGCTTCAGTAAAGCTGTTTTAAGTTGGTGTCAGTTCTTAGCAATGATGTACAAGCGATTAGGGAGTGATCTTCTCCGCCAAGTGCCTTGGCCATTGTTCATGACAAGTGTCTGGAGAAGGGAGGAGTTAGCTTTCAAACCAGGGGCGATGAATCTTTCACCAAACAAGAAAGGAGCCTTTTACCCGCTCCAGACAAGCAACTTCCATCACGTTTCCTGTTGCTAGGTGCTGCCTGAAGCGTGTGAATACATGTGGTGCTGAAGTTGGTAGGGAAGAGAGAGAGAAAAAAACTCCATTGAAGGAATTGGCTGGTAAGGAGCAGACATCTCTTTTCCAGCTTTGATTGACGTTTAACAGCCAGCCGTGCTTTGAGTCTGGACTCAGGCTTCCTGTTGTCTTTCGGTGGGAGATCAGATTGAGCAGCATATTGAGAGGCTCTCAGCATCCTCCCCACACTGAGAGGAGTGACTTTTGATAAAAGGAGAATGCACGTTGGGGAGGGAGGGGAGTTGGTGACTGCTGTCTCTTTCACACGCACACTTTGACTTATACAATTAATTCATTTTCATCCCTTCTCTGGCTAGCGCGATGCTGATTTGCATATTTAATATAATTCTTTATGCATTTTTGAAAACTTGTTACCAGACTCATTACGTACTTTTAAAAAACCTACTTAACTATCAACAAAACTTAAACTAACTTTGGATACACTTTATAGTATTGTCACTTTGAAACTTTATTCTCTTTGATAAATCTGTGATTGGAATTTGTTTGAATTTGATACCACTCATTAATACGGTCACTAAAAGTTGAAATGCTTCAGTAGCTTCCAAGAGGTAGTCTTACACCACTTGGGATCTGTGGCAACTGTAGGACACAATCTAGTTTAAAATCTATTGTAACTCCTGGAAAAAACTTCGTTTTTTAAAAAATTATATACAACAATATCAACTTTATATCTTCAACCCACTTAGGTTGCGTTAGTCCCCTGGTTATGTTATTGGCTCAGTAATTCAGAGCCCTGGACTGATAGTTCAGAGTTCAAATCCCTCCATGGCTTTTTGATAATTCAAATTCTATTTAATAAATCTGGAAATAAGGAACCGGTACCAGTAAAAGTGATCATGAAACTATCAGATCATAAAAACCGTCAAAAATCATAAAAACTGTTTAGTGGACACATGGGAACACCACCACCTGGAAGTTCCCCTCCAAACCACTCACCATCCTGACTTGGAAATATATCGCCATTCCTTCACCGTCGCTGGGTCAAAATCCTGGAACTCCCTTCCTAACAGCACTGTTAGATGTACCTACACACATGGTCTGCAGCAGTTCAAGAAGGCAGCTCACCACCACCTTCTCAAGGACAATTAGGGATGGACAATAAATGTTGGTCTAGCCAGCAATGCCCACATCCCATGAATGAATAAAAAAAACAACTGGTTCACTAATGTTCTTTAGCGATCAAACCCTGTCTACCTCACCTGGTCTGAACTATATCTGACTCCAATCCCACACCAATTGTGGTTGACACGTAAGTGGCCCCCGAAGTGGCTTGTGCTAAGGATGGACAATAAGTGCCAGTCTTGTCAGTGATGCCCACATCCCATTTAAAAATAGTTTGCACGAATTTTGGCAACAATTCTCTTTTGCTTCTCTCACCAACTTTTCCCTACCCTGATTCTCCTGAGTTGAAACTTTGCTGCGGAACAGTACACAAGAATCGAGATGATGGGCCAAATGCCCTCCTTCTGTTCCATGAATTTTCTATGCTTCTACAAGCATCTGTAGAAGGGGGGGATCAATGGATGGCGATCAGGAGCAAGAATCAAGATTGATTTTCCTCTTCTGAGCTTGAGGGCCATTGATAGCTGTTTTCCTCTATCCTACGCCCATCAACCAATTGGAGGATCCAAATGCTACCCTCTCTAAAATCAGGGAACTGAGCACAGACCAGGGATCAAACCTTGAGACATTTAAACACCAACTAGAACACTGTGTCACATATCAGTCATTGTCCCATGTCCTGTTTATAAACTCCCTATGTGTCTGACAAATGCTTAACATTATGGTATTAACCCATTACTTACTTTATGATCTCATTCAAATTAAAGACAACATTGAGCTATTTTGATTACCTCATTTGATTTTTTTTCTGCCCACATTTCTTTAGCAATCTTAGCCTATGAATGGAACCATCCCAGATTTGCACTAAGTGCGGTAGCGGGAGTGAAAATGTTGTTTTACCCACTGGCCACAATGGCGGGTTTTTGTACGCGTCCTGCCTCATTAATAATGCAATAATGGGAAACATGCCGGATTGCTGGTTGGTGACTACTGTCCCTTTCACACACACACTTTCAATCCCTCTGATTCGCCTGCCCGCCGTCACCTCATGCCTTCAGTAATCCGGGCACCATATTTAAAAGGCACTCCTGCACAGAGCTAGCACTCTGTAAGGGACCGAAAGCTGCTGGAAAGTCATCAAAGGGAGGAAACATGTTGCCTCCAAATTTAGCGATGCCTCCCTCAGGCGACGAATGGACACAGTAGAGGCCCACGTGAATTCCTCTACCCTGCTCTGGGTAAAAAACCCAGCAAGCGAGGTGACAAATCCAGCATGGGAGGCAGTGGCAGCGGTGGTCAGCGCCATCGCCCTGCGAAAGAGGACAGCCACCCAGTGCAGGAGGAGGATGAATGATCTTCTCCGTTCTGCCAGGGTAAGTCACTCTTCCCATCACTCTCAGCTCACACACTCACAAACCACTGACGCTGAGGTCGGTGGTGCTCAGCCAAGTCAGGATCCAGCAGTGCAACATCCATCAGACAACCCCTGTTCTGCAGTCCCCTGCCATGCACTAATTATTTCTCCTTGCTTTCGCAGGCACATCTGGGAAGCAGCTGAGGGGATCCATGAGCCAGGCCCTCGACTCAAGCTCTAAAGACAACTCGGAAGAAGAATCTGATGACACCCTGATTGAAGACCCATCACGGCGCTCACTCACACCCTCCACCAGCGCAGAGACACACATCTTGGTGGGACCTAGTTCTAGAGTAGCCTCGGGGTCACAATCTGGTGAGCATATCACATCATCTGATCCACAGTAGGCGGAGGCAGGGTCTTCCCAGGTTTCCGGCACTCGGAGGACTGCTGGAGGCTAGAAAGCTACTGAATCAGGTGAAGAGACTTGAGACTTAGTCATACTTCAGTTGCTGGAGCTGCAAAGGCAAACTCAGGAACATCAGGAAAGGATGTCCGCTACACTGCTCAGATTGCAAGGCACGATGGAGGAGTCCGCCTGCCTTCAGTTTGAGGTGATAGTGTCGGAATGCCAACATACCGAGGTCAACACTGGTAGGATGGCAACTGCCATCAGTCCCGCACTGCTGCACAGGCTCAACTCCATCACTGACAACATAGTTGGCCTCCAACAGTGTGTACATGAGAGGAGTGCGGGGCAGCTCAATCTCACTCCAGCTTCCCCTTCTCCACAAGGAGTCAACCAGGGGCCTTTGGGCACCCATAGGGAGGAGGACCAGCAGCTCAACACCCCGGGGCCATCCACCCAGGTGACTCCGGGAAAATCTGACCAACCCAAATCCCCTCTTCCTGTGACCCCTGCAGCTCCAGCTCCACAGGCCGAGGAGGGTACAGCTGGCCCACAGCAGGACACCCAAAGCAGGCCAGAGCCCTACAGGTCTCAGTCTGCAGAGGGCGCCTGTCACAAACAGGGCATGGCAGTCAGCAGGCTGCCTCCACCTCTGCTGTGGATGTCCAGGGAGCACCAAGACGTAGCAGTAGGGTTAGGGATGTAGTTGCACAGCCTGGGCATGGGCATTAATCACTTGTACACCATGTTCACTATTGTAAATAAACTCCCAAGAATGTCTCCTTGCCTTTGGCTCCTTGTTCTGATGAGCAGTGTTTGTGTCACTCCGATGTGAAACCTTGGTTTCTGCACAAGATAAAGGCAGGTGTCTCATTCTAGGGCCTCTTCCCTGTGCAGTGAGTAACCTTCAGACCAAAGTGATAACCTGGCTTCACACTCACTGGACACACCAGTGATGCCTGCACCTCGATGGTGCTTGTCATTGCTGCCAGAATGTCGCTGTCAGGTGTCACAGAGTTCTGTCATTCTCTCTGTGTGGCTCTCAGCACCTTTGAGGTGGGGCTGGCCCCCCATCTCCTCAGCATCTGTGACCAGTGATGCTGTGCTCCTGAAGGGGACAGGTGCTGAAGGCTGTCAAAGGATCAGGTGCATTTAAAGTTTTATGGCTGCATCTCCATGATATGACCCTGATCACAGAGCGCAAGTGAGCTGCCCTCAGCCAGACAGGAGTCAGACATTCACAGAGGCAATGTGAAGATCTATGGAGTGTCCTCACTGCATGTCGTCATCATCCTCCTGGAATCTAGGGACTTTTAGGGCTTCTGCTGCATCTCCATGACATGAGCCTGAGCACTGAGGGTATGTGCGCTGTCATCAGCCACACAGGAGTCGAACGTTCATAGATGCAAGGGGAGGATGTCAGGACTGGCCTCACTGCATCTCATCATCATCCTTCATGAATCTTGTGGCTATGACGGCCTCCTGAGCATGCCTGCCTCGTCTGGCCAGTGCAATGGCTTCATCGCTGACATCCTCGCCTTTGAGGACCTCATCACTATCATCCCTTTCAAAGTTCTCCTCATCCAAAGGGACGTGCAGGTCTTCCATCTCCTCCTAAGCCAGGTCCTCCCCCCGTCGCAGCGCCAGGTTGTGTAATGCATAGCAAGCGACGATGATGTGCAACGCCTTCGGTGGACTGTATTGCAAGGCTGCGCTGTTGAACCATGATGGATACTGATCCAAATCTTCACAAGGACATTGCAAAGGGCTGTAAGTACCTCCACCAGTAACTGCACCATGGCCACCTTTCACAAGGGGATCCTACAGCCTGTCCAGTCATCCAATTGCTATGCTACCTCCCAAAATGCACATTAATTTGCAGTCTGCATCCGAGGGGTGAAAAGTTCTGGAGCATTTGGTGACACTTTCATGCTCTTGCGTTGCTTCAGTGGGTAGAAAAGCTTCAGGAGGCCCAACTCCAAGCCTGTCAAAGGAGCTGATGCTGAACAGCTGTGGAAGATTGCTCACTTCTGACAAGATTTTCCAAGCGCATGGCCACTTCCCTCACCCCTCCTCCCTCCCACAACCCCCAACATGTTCTTGTGTACTCCCTTCAGTCTGTGCTGCCTGACCTCCCACCCTCTGGCCTGACCCACACTGGAGCCTGCACTGCACTGAAAGCCAGCGGGAGAAAGTGACGTGCCTGTACCCCCCACAAATCCTTGATGTCCTGTGGGCAATGCTCGTGAGCTCTGCACTAGATTGTGTGCACTTACCCCTGAGTTCCCTCCAAAGTTCAGATCGCCAAGTGCACGTCTTTTAAAGGCAGCCATGAAGCACACCGTTCTGAAGTCACGCCAACGTGGGTGTTAAATTTGACATGTTGGGGGGGGTGATTTTGGCAACCATAATGAGATGCTAACGTATTGAAATTAGGTTCCCAACGTGCAGCAGTGGGAAACGCAGTCCGCCATTGATGGGTGGAGCAGACGATTGCAAACTGGTTTCACAATGGTGCGAAACCGATTTTTGGCCATTTTGCCACATTGTACCCCCTCCCCCCAACCACCAACCCCACTCGTCATGACACCCAACACCAACAGACCAACAGGACCAGACAATCCCACCCAATGTTCTTACCCAACTGCATTGTAAATTCCCAGGTTTATTTGTTAATCTTTCAAGCCCTTCTCTAACGTATTTACACCTCAGTACAATCCCTGCTGATTGCTTTCTTGCTAATTACCTCCTGTTGCCTGTCTAACCTGCCCCACAATATTAATTAGAATTAAAAAGAAATTACAGCATGAAACTGTTCTTTCCATGCCTTTGGGCTCTTGTCAACTTTCACACCATCCTGCTTCTTTTTCTTTTCGTATTTCTCTGTTTTAACAAAAATCCTCCAATTTTCTTGTTTTTGTTTCTGAAGATGCTGATTCTTGATCATTTATGAGTTCCCTCATTGCCAGATACCCGGCAGAATCTTGCCCAAATGATAAATCCTTCAGCAGGCTGGTAAATGCCAGTAGGCACTACAGCTGAATCCAATTATGCCCTCACTCAATGCCACCTACCCCTTCACCACCTTCCTATTATGGACTGGGAGCAAGAAATATGGATTTTTGTTTTCTCTTTCTATTACAGGGTGCTGAGGTGGAGACCAAGTAGCACCACACCACACCCCATCCCAGAGCAGAACAGCCAGTCTAGCACAGAACAGGAATTTGGCCTGGTCATTGCTCAATGCAATGAGGTAATTACCAACCAAGCCTTCATAGGATCTGATCTTTCTTCTTTGTTTCAAAGTTCCTTTTTCTCCTGAATATAACCACTGTCATAACACAGCATTTAAATTGGAAAATGTCATTGATAATGAATCCAACTATCCATAAGTGAAAGGAAATATGTCAGTGTGACCAATTTCTGTGCTTTGCCCAAAGGAAAAGATCATTCATGCCCTCGTCTTTTGGGATCTATCATTTGACAGCAGCCATGAGGAATTATAGATTAGCCCTCACTGACCTCTGAACTATCTCTAGCTCAAGGGAGTTAAGGTATCATCTTTATATTGAACTGTGTCCTCTGAACTGTCCCAGTTTTTATTCCTGAGAAACCAGGGCCAAGTACAGGACACCAACATGGTTCAGATGAGTGTGAGGGAGGATGACAAAAATCAAGGCAGTAGTGATTTGGCCATGCCAGCCTAGGTTTTGAAGGCCTGTAAAGTTCTGGAGAAATGGGAGTCCGAAGGAGGTAACTAGATAATTCCACTGTTTAAATTTTGGATACATGCCACAGGTTGGAAAATGACGCTGGAGAAGTAGTAGTGGGGAACAAAGAAATGGCGGAGGAACTGAATAGGTACTTTGCGTCAGTCTTCACAGTGGAAGACACGAGTAACATCCCCAAAGTTCAAGAGAGTCGGGGGGCAGAGGTGAGTATGGTGGCCATTACCAAGGAGAAGGTGCTAGGAAAACTGAAAGGTCTGAAGGTGGATAAATCACCTGGGCCAGATGGATTGCACCCCAGAGTTCTGAAGGAGATAGCTGAAGAGATAGTGGAGGCGTTAGTGGTGATCTTTCAGGAATCACTGGAGTCAGGGAGGGTCCCAGAGGATTGGAAAATTGCTAATGTAACCCCCTTGTTTAAGAAGGGAGTGAGGCAAAAGATGGGAAATTACAGGCCGATTAGCCTGGCCTCGGTCTTTGGTAAGATTTTAGAGTCCATTATTAAGGATGAGATTTCAGAATACTTGGAAGTGCATGGTAAAATAGGGCAAAGTCAGCATGGTTTCATCAAGAGGAGGTCATGCCTAACAAATCTGTTAGAATTCTTTGAGGAGGTAATGAGTAGGTTAGATAAAGGAGAGCCAAGGATGTTATCTACTTGGACTTCCAGAAGGCCTTTGACAAGGTGCCGCACAGGAGGCTGCTCAGTAAAATAAGAGCCCATGGTGTTAGAGGCAAGGTACTAGCATGGATAGAAGATTGGCTGTCGGCAGGAGGCAGAGAGTGGGGATAAGGGGGTCCTTCTCAGGATGGCGGCCGGTGACTAGTGGAGTTCTGCAGGGGTCAGTGTTGGGACCACAACTTTTCACTTTATACATTAATGATCTAGATGAAGGAACTGAGGGCATCCTGGCTAAGTTTGCAGATGATACAAAGATAGGTGGAGGGACAGGTAGTATTGAGGAGGCGGGGAGGCTGCAGAAGGATTTGGACAGGTTAGGAGAATGGGCAAAGAAGTGGCAGATGGAATACAACATGGGGAAGTGTGAGGTCATGCACTTTGGTAGAAAGAATAGAGAAATAGACTATTTTCTAAATGGGGAGAGAATTCAGAAATCTGGAGTGCAAAGGGACTTGGGAGTCCTAGTCCAGGATTCTCATAAGGTTAACTTGCAGGTTGAGTCAGTAGTTAGGAAGGCAAATGCAATGTTGGAATTTATTTCAAGAGGACTAGAATATAAAAGCAGGGATGTGCTGCTGAGGCTTTATAAGTCTCTGGTTAGACCACATTTAGAATATTGTGAGCAATTTTGGGCCCCGTATCTCAGGAAGGATGTGTTGGCCCTGGAGAGGGCCCAGAGGAGGTTCATGAGAATGATCCCAGGAATGAAAGGCTTAACATATGAGGAAAGTTTGAGGACTCTGGGTCTATACTCGATGGAGTTTAGAAGGATGAGGGGGGATCTGATTGAAACTTACAGAATACTGAAAGGCCTGGATAGAGTGGACGTGGGGAAGATGTTTCCATTAGTAGGAGAGACTAGGACCCGAGGGCACAGCCTCAGAGTAAAGGGGAGACCTTTTAGAACAGAGATGAGGAGAAACTTCTTTAGCCAGAGAGTGGTGAATCTGTGGAATTCATTGCCACAGAAGGCTGTGGAGGCCAGGTCATTGAGTGTATTTAAGACCGAGATAGATAGGTTCTTGATTGGTAAGGGGATCAAAGGTTACGGGGAGAAGGCGGGAGAATGGGGTTGGGAAACTTATCAGCCATGATTGAATGGCGGAGCAGACTTGATGGGCCGAATGGCCTAATTTCTGCTCCTATGTCTTATGGCCTTATGGTCTTATGGTTGTCAAGCACTGAGGTTGATGATAAAATTACTTCCAAAATGATTCTCCCATGATTAGGAGATTTTTGAAAGCTCATGATGTGTAATCATTCTTTTGGCAATCAAATTTCATTAGATCCTGGTTATGCATAGTACCAGATCTCAATTATTAGTAACACTGGCTCTCAGATATTGATAAGACTAACTTTCAGTCCACAGTAATTTAGAATATTGTGAGCAATTTTGGGCCCCGTATCTCAGGAAGGATGTGCTGGCCCTGGAGAGGGTCCAGAGGAGGTTCACGAGAACGATCCCAGGAATGAAAGGCTTAACATATGAGGAACGTTTGAGGACTCTGGGTCTATACTCGATGGAGTTTAGAAGGATATGGGGGGATCTGATTGAAACTTACAGAATACTGAAAGGCCTGGATAGAGTGGACGTTGGGAAGATGTTGCCATTAGTTGGAGAGACTAGGACCCGAGGGCACAGCCTCAGAGTAAAGGGGAGACCTTTTAGAACAGAGATGAGGAGAAACTTCTTTAGCCAGAGAGTGGTGAATCTATGGAATTCCTGCACCCCTATTGGTTATTAATAGTACTAGTGCTTAAATATTAGTAATTCTAGTTCTTTGTTAATGGTAGCACCAGCTCTCAGTTATTAGTAGAACCAATTCGCAGGTATTATTACTACTGGTTCTTAACAATACTAAATCTAGGCTTTTGGTATTTGGTATGACAGTCGCTTCCCATAGTCACAATGCCGACTGAAAATGGAAAAACAGGCCAAATGTCAGAAGCAGGGCAAGAAAAACTAAATCAAAAATAAATAAGAGATGAACATCAAGAAAAATAGGGAAGTTAAGATGGGAATGGCTCGAGGGTTGTTGCATGACATAAGAACATAGAAATCAGAAGACTGAAATGACAGCCACATTTGCCCATATAAGAGTCATTGCTCTCTCAAAGTAATTTACTTGTTGTGAAGCACTTTGAAGCATGGCAAATAGCACAAGAACAAATAGGAACAGGAGTAAAACCATATGGCCCATCGAGCCTGGTCTGCCATTCAATAGGCTCATTGCTGATCTTGGTCTTCAACTCCATTTTCCCGCCTGCTCGCCATTTGCCTTAATTCCCTGAGAGACCCAAAACCTGTCAATTCCAGCTTTAAATGTATTCAATGATGAGGCACCCACAACCGTCTGGGGCAGAGAATTCAAAAGATTCACAACCCTTTGAGTGAAGAAATTTCCCTTCATCTTAGCCCTAAATGATCGGCTCCTTATCCTGAGAGATAAAGTGCTGTTTAAATGCAAGATTTTTCTAAGGAAACTCATAAATCATCATTTCCTTCCCCTAAAGCTGAAATTACTTGTCACAGAAACATTTTTTTAAAAAGCCTTTCAAATTGACTAACAGTACGAACCATGAAAGATTGTGTCTGCATGACAAACCTTACTGAAATGCTGAAGGCGGAGGGGCATGTTAGTGGGGTGGTGAAAAAGGCATATGGGACACTTGCCTTTATCAATCGAGGCATAGATTACAAAAGTAGGGAGGTCATGTTGGAGTTGTATAGAACCTTGGTGAGGCCACAGCTGGAGTACTGTGTGCAGTTCTGGTCGCCACATTATAGGAAGGATGTGATTGCACTGGAGGGGGTGCAGAGGAGATTCACCAGGATGTTGCCTGGGATGAAACATTTAAGTTATGAAGAGAGGTTGGATAGACTTGGGTTGTTTTCGTTGGAGCAGAGAAGACTGAGGGGCGACCTGATCGAGGTATACAAGATTATGAGGGATTTGGACAGGGTGGATAGGGAGCAGCTGTTCCCCTTAGTTGAAGGGTCAGTCACAAGGGGGCATAAGTTCAAGGTGAGGGGCAGCAGGTTTAGGGGGGATGTGAGGAAAAACTTTTTTACCCAGAGGGTGGTGACGGTCTGGAATGCACTGCCTGGGAGGGTGGTGGAGGCGGGTTGCTTCACATCCTTTAAAAAGTACCTGGATGAGCACTTGGCACGTCATAACATTCAAGGCTATGGGCCAAGTGCTGGTAAAAGAGGTTAGGTAGGTAGGTCAGGTGTTTCTCACGTGTCGGTGCAGACTCGATGGGCCGAACAGCCTCTTCTGCATTGTGATACAGTGATTCTGTGATTCTGTGAAATACATAAACCATATGAACATAAGAAACAGGAGCAGAAGTAGCCTCCTACACCATTCAGTGGGATGATGGCTGAACATCTACACCAACTCTACTTCCCTGCACATTCCCCGTGTCCCTTGATTCCATTAGTTTCCAAAAATATCCATCTCAGAATGGACTTGAATGGACTGGTCAACTGAGCAGCCACAGCCCTCTGGGGTGGAGAGTACCAAAGATTCACAACCCTCTGAGTGAAGAAATTCCCCCTCATCTCAGCCCTAAGTGACCAATCCTTACCCTGACTCCTAGTTCTAGACTCTCCAACCAGGGGAAAGAGTTTCTGAGCATCTATACTTTCAATAAGAATTTTGTACATTTCATGAGATCACCTCGCATTTTTCTGAACTCCAGAGAATATAGGTTTTTTCTACCCAATCTCTACTCGTGGAAAAGTCCTCTCATACCAGGAAGCAATCCAATGAACATTGATTTTGCCCCCTCAAAGGCAAGTATGTTTTTCTTTAGGTAAGGAGACCAAAACTGTACACAGTACTCTGGGTGCGGTCTCACCAAAGCCGTGTATAATTGCAGCAACATTTCCTTACTCTTACACTGCAACCCACTTGCAATAAAGGCTAACATACATTTGCTTTCCTAATTGTTTGGTGTACCAGCATGCTAACTTTCTGTGGTTCATGTACAAGGACATGTAATTCATCCCATTAATGAATAAGTAAAACAAAGCTTCTGACTAAGAGGCAAATGTGCTACTCAAAACTGCACAATTGTCGGTCCTGTTTCTTGAATGCAATGATAAATTGAGGCTGCCTATCAGATAGACATAAATGATCCCATGGCACTATTCGAAGAAGAGCAGGGAAGTTCTCCCCAGGATCCTGTCAATATTTATCCCCCAATCAGCACCAGTAAAACAGAATCTTGGATCACTATCTCATTGCTGTTTGTTGGACCTTGCTGCATGTAAATTTGCTTCTGCATTTCAGACACTTTCAAATACTGCATTGCCTGCAAAGTGCTTTGGCACATCATGAGGTCATGAAAGGTGATACATAAATGCAAGTCTTTCTTCTTTTAAAATCTATCTTAAACATGCACTTCACAATTCTTAACCTTGTGTTTTCTTATCTCCTGCTCTAAAATATGACTATATTGTTCCACATTCACTTTCTCTATCCTGTTAAGTGGTTTACATGTCTCTATATGGTCGCCTCTGAAACATTCTCCTTCTGAGGCAGAATAACCATAGATTGTTCTTCATAGCTTGCTGCTCTGACACCAAGATCAACCTAGTCGCTCTCCTCTGCATTACCTAAGGCTTTGAATTAATGGCTCTCTTGTCATTACTTTAATAACAGTTGCATTTACTCATTAGGCCCTTATGAATAACCCTATCCATTTATTTAGTCTTTAAACCTTATTGTTCTGGCCAGTAACTGTTGGGATTCCGAGGGATTTACACTGCACTGGGAGTGTTAGAAGATCATGTGCTCAAGATCACAGAGTGGGACTTGAAGTCACAACATCTACAGCACCTCTTAAAACCATGGCTCCTCCACCTGGAAGGACAAGAGCAGCAGGCATGAAGGAACGCAACTACCTCCAAGCTCCCCTCCAGGTTGCACAGCATTTGGACTGTAACTTGCTCGGAGTGGCAGTCAATGTTGGATTGCTATTCCATGCCCAATTACCTTTGTGGATTTTCTTCCATGCCGGTATCGCCAGACCTTCCGACTCAGGCCGGGCAGCGCAGCTCATCCCCAAAGCCCAGCATCGAAGTCCAGCTCCGTCAAATTGAAGGAGGACCCGCCCCCTATTTTACTGCACTCGCTGCTGTAAACCAGGTAAGTTAAAGGTCCCATTGAAACTGACAGGCCAGGGAGAAGGTAAGTGTGCAAGGTGAGTGGAGGTTAGGGGGTGCGGGAGTCAGACCTCGGGGGGTTCAGACCTCGGGGGAGGGTGTCTTGGGGGGGGGGGGTGTCGGACCTTGAGGGAGTTGCGGTTCGGAAGTTGGGAGCCTGAGAGTCAGGACTGCAGTAGGGGGGAGGAGTCCTGTGCGGGGGTGGGGGGGAATCCCCTGGGGTGGGGGGGAAACACTGTGAGGGTTGGTTAGTTGGGGGGTGGGGAGTTGGTTAGTTGGGGGGTGTGGGGGTTGGTTAGTTGGGGGGTGGTGGGGTTGGTTAGTTGGGGGGTGAGGGGGTGGGGAAACACTGGGGGTTGGTTAGTTGGGGGGTGTGGGGGTTGGTTAGTTGGGGGGTGTGGGGGTTGGTTAGTTGGGGGGTGGTGGGGTTGGTTAGTTGGGGGGTGAGGGGGTTGGTTAGTTGGGGGGTGTGGGGGTTGGTTAGTTGGGGGGTGAGGGGGTGGGGAAACACTGGGGGTTGGTTAGTTGGGGGGTGGGGAGTTGGTTAGTTGGGGGGTGGGGAGTTGGTTAGTTGGGGGGTGTGGGGGTTGGTTAGTTGGGGGGTGGTGGGGTTGGTTAGTTGGGGGGTGAGGGGGTGGGGAAACACTGGGGGTTGGTTAGTTGGGTGGGGAGTTGGTTAGTTGGGGGGTGGGGAGTTGGTTAGTTGGGGGGTGTGGGGGTTGGTTAGTTGGGGGGTGTGGGGGTTGGTTAGTTGGGGGGTGGTGGGGTTGGTTAGTTGGGGGGTGAGGGGGTGGGGAAACACTGGGGGTTGGTTAGTTGGGGGGTGGGGAGTTGGTTAGTTGGGGGGTGGGGAGTTGGTTAGTTGGGGGGTGTGGGGGTTGGTTAGTTGGGGGGTGTGGGGGTTGGTTAGTTGGGGGGTGGTGGGGTTGGTTAGTTGGGGGGTGAGGGGGTGGGGAAACACTGGGGGTTGGTTAGTTGGGGGGTGGGGAGTTGGTTAGTTGGGGGGTGGGGAGTTGGTTAGTTGGGGGGTGTGGGGGTTGGTTAGTTGGGGGGTGTGGGGGTTGGTTAGTTGGGGGGTGGTGGGGTTGGTTAGTTGGGGGGTGAGGGGGTGGGGAAACACTGGGGGTTGGTTAGTTGGGGGGTGGGGAGTTGGTTAGTTGGGGGGTGTGGGGGTTGGTTAGTTGGGGGGTGTGGGGGTTGGTTAGTTGGGGGGTGTGGGGGTTGGTTAGTTGGGGGGTGTGGGGGTTGGTTAGTTGGGGGGTGTGGGGGTTGGTTAGTTGGGGGGTGTGGGGGTTGGTTAGTTGGGGGGTGTGGGGGTTGGTTAGTTGGGGGGTGTGGGGGTTGGTTAGTTGGGGGGTGTGGGGGTTGGTTAGTTGGGGGGTGGGGAGTTGGTTAGTTGGGGGGTGTGGGGGTTGGTTAGTTGGGGGGTGTGGGGGTTGGTTAGTTGGGGGGTGTGGGGGTTGGTTAGTTGGGGGGTGTGGGGGTTGGTTAGTTGGGGGGTGTGGGGGTTGGTTAGTTGGGGGGTGTGGGGGTTGGTTAGTTGGGGGGTGTGGGGGTTGGTTAGTTGGGGGGTGTGGGGGTTGGTTAGTTGGGGGGTGTGGGGGTTGGTTAGTTGGGGGGTGGGGTGTTGGTTAGTTGGGGGTGGGGTGTTGGTTAGTTGGGGGGTGGGAGGGTAGTCCCATGGGTGCGCGGGTGGTGTCGATCTGGGTCTTTACAATAGTTACCCAGAAGTTAGAAGAGGTTTTAATTCTTCTAACTTTTTCTGAGTAACTATTGGTGTAACCTTGTCGGAGCCATCCAAAGTCCGTGATTTAAATCGCATGGTTCCCAACGCAGGGCAATTGCCCAGAGGAAGTTTGCACTTTTGGGCAATTGCCATGCAAACCCTTACCTGTGAAGATCCAAGAGGGATTCCCCAGCGCAGCTTTGGGGTAACCCCCAATCTGACACTGGGGAGCTGGAAAGTTACGGCCCATTAACTCTGTTTCTCTCACCACAGATGCTGTCTGACCAACTAAGTATTTGCAAAATTTTCTGTTTTTATTGGAAAAGTATTACTCTGCTTTCATTGTTACTGGCATAAAATCCTGGTACTCCCTACCTAGCAGCACTATGGGAGTATCGTCACCACAGGGACTGCAGCAGTTCAAAAATTCTTTCGAGTTATCAACAGTCACAGATTGCAACTCTTTCGAGTACAATCACAGTTCTTGGTTTCCAGGAGTGGGACATGAACCCATAACCCTCTGATTCAAAAGCGAGGGTGCTATGAACTGAGCCACAGCTGACACCTCCTGCAGCAGTTCAAAAAGGCAGCTCACCATCACCTTCTCAACGACAATTAGGGATAGGCAATAAATGTTGGCCTTACCAGCAACACCCACATCCCGTGAATGAATAAATAAATCAAAGCCTTCTGACTAAGAGGCGAGGGTGCTATCAATAGGCCACAACCCACATCTTAATTGGACTGACATTACAGCGAGTATTTCTTTCCACAGAAGATGATCAACATCTTAAACAGCATGCTAGAAGGTGTGGATGAGTTCAGGAAACTGCATTCATTTAAGAAACAGCCAGAGTCTGTAACTGGGCTGATGCACTGGAACAATGGGATCAAATACATTGGAGGGTCTTCACCTGATGCAATTTTGCAAAACTAAATTAAGGCTAGAATGGTTATTTAAATCGGATTTAGTAGTTGTGAACAGATGATATTAGAGAGATAAATTATACAACAATTGATAGAAAAATGATATGGTGTTTTGATCATAGTAAAACTGTTACTGTAATAATTGCTATTCATTGTACTTTAACCTTAGACTGTTGTCACATCCAAATGAACGGGCATCTACCCTGTGCTGGTTGGTTTTGTAATTTTTCAGACCACATACTGTAATGCTCAAACAAATACTAATATTACAGCAATAAAACAAACTGTCAGGTACAGCACTATTATTGGGAATATTAATCCTATGGAGTTGAAGTAAGGCTGGTAGGATGGTGGAAATGGCCTTAGTGAAAAGTGTCAGGACTTTGAACCAAGCTTCTGAAGCTGGTGAGTAGAATTTTAATGGAGGCACATGTACTCTTATGGATGGAGTTTCCGCTTTGGGCACAATTGGCAATCTGGGCACAAATTGCGCTTGAAATTGCAATGCTATTACGGAGTGAATTTATGATTCAAGTTTCCACGCAAACCCATCTGCATAATCACAAACATAAAATCCTTCCTGAACCAGCGCAATTGAGTAGCACTTGAGAATATCATTGTTTATTACATTTTCCTTGCATTTAAAGATATTCATTGATGTATTTAAGACGGGTGACCTGGTGAAGTTTTATTAATAAAGCTGAAATGGGTTTATCGCAAAAAAAGAACATTTTTAATGAGAGTCCACCACATGACTAACCTGATTTTAAATCACTGAAAATGACTTTAAAAAGTTATATAAAACCATTTACTATGTTCAGTTTAATACTTTTTTTTAATGTCTAAAAACTTTTAAAATTAGACTACTAGTGCCTTTACACCCGAAATAACTAGCTTAATTTGAAAAGTCTCCTAGAAATGGGTTTTGATTCATGGGGCACTGGCACCAGCACTGGGGAAAGTGGGCGCTGTATCATTGGGATGGACTGTACTTGAACCTGCTGGGACCAGTGTTCTAGTGAGTTGCATAACTAGGGAAGTAG